>NW_019525479.1:2311544-2389659 GCF_002814215.2 Seriola lalandi dorsalis
CCCCCCCTTTTATTGTGCTTGTCAAAATAACACTGCAAAGTATAATTTAGCCTGTATATGCATTTAGGATGCAGGACTTCTTTAGAGTCAGGGCCTACATTTCTTCCTGGTTCCTGGAGACTGAGACTCCGGTCCACCGAGCAAATATTGACATGGGCGTGAAATGCACTTGTTCCAACTGCACCCCGGAACAAGGATGTCTCCTGCAGCTCAAGCTAGCTGTTTTAAACCTACAATGAATGGCCATATCATTTTTATTAGCATGTATATATCTGCTAGCTGTTGTTAGTTAGCTAACCCCGCTAACTGCTATTTTCTCCCGTTAAAATCCGCCACCGCTTTGCTAGTTTTTTGAGACAACGTCGACGCGCTCCTGTAAACAATTTAACGGCTACACTGACATTAGCGAAACACGCTAACAAATGGCTTCGTGTTTTCATATTCCCTGTACTGTACAACGCCCTTACCCATTTCTGTGTTTACTGTCGTGTCTTTTCGGCCGTCTCACGGGTTGTAGAGGGATATTGTCGGTCATTCCTGCAGCCCCCTGGTAGCCGGTAGAAGCTGTGGGCAGCCGGACGGGCTGTAGCGGTTCTGGGCGGAGGCTTCCCAGCTGTCACTCAAACAGGACGGTTCAACAGTCAGCAGGTTAGCGCTGCTGGGATAAAGAGCCTGCAGCACCACGACAAACAAACCTCACCTACATCCCACTACACTCTGACCCATATATACAATGGTGTGATATTTTTGACTGAATCACTCCTAATTATCATATTGCTTGGGGGGACAATTATCAGCAGGAAGTTATATTTCTCATCAGTTTGTCTCTCTAGTGTCTCTACATGAAATTAACACCAGATTATGGTAGTTGTAGTTTAAATAGGGATAATAATAATAATAATAATAATAATAATAATAATTCTATGACAAATGCCACCAGGAGCAACAGGAAGCATGTGCTTTTCAAAAATACATGCCATCCTATACAATGCGGTTTTGCTAAAGTACTACACTTAAGTACAATTTGAGGTATTTGTACTTCGCTTGACTTTCTAATTTATGCTGCTTTATACTTCCACATTCAAAGGGAGTATGATTCTTTTACTTTTATGCCACTACATTTATTTATTTGATTTTCAAGAATATGATGTATAGATTAAATGTTTTGAGCTATTGTGGTGGATTGGACCTGTCCTTGTGCTTAAAATAGGTTGGAATTTGAGGTCACCATAGTCCATATACTGGCAGAGATTATATATATACTAAACTATATATTTAGTATATACAGTCTATATATATACACACACACACAGACACACACACATACACATATATATATATATATATATATATATATATATATATATATATATATATCAGTCAATCAATCAACCATTACATGCCACACATGAATGGTATGAATCAGAAGGAATCAGAAGGTATGAATGAGCAAAGGTAGAAAACCAGTTCCATCAAAACCAAATACATTAAAGTTCTGGTTAAATTTTAACACATAAATGATAATAATCCACTAATGTGATATATTAAACACTCTCAAAAAGAGCTAAACAAATAAAACAATAAACACAGAACAGGCAACACCAAAAATCACATTTAAAAACAGACTTATATCAGCACAAACACATAATATACAATATATCGTCAGGCCTAACAACCTAAATAAGTTACAAGACATGAAAAGTTATGTAAAAAAGGAAATGCTAGATGCTATTCCATAGATACAAACTGATATCATTATTATATAGAAAACTTGGCTATCTCTCTATGGGTAATTAAAATAACAAATATATTAAATTCATGTATATTACACACACAGAGCTTCACTGTATGACACATCATTTGATCCTCACTCACAGAGGACAGTTAAGAGGATTTTGCTGTAGTAGTCTGTAGTCTGTACTGTACTGTATGTATACCTTGTATACTGTGTGTATTACTCAAGTAAGATTATGAATGGTGGACTGTAGCAGAGTATTTATACCTAACGGTATTTCTACTTTTATTTCAGTAAAGGATCTGAGTACATGTTGCACCTCTGCTTCTGAGTGACCAAGATGTAGCATCTGATACAGCAGTTGTGTTTTGATAGAGATGTTATGTCCTTTTACGGCTGTAGTTTATGGTATTGTATTTTACTGTATGCATTGCAATTTAATTTTTAAATTTTTAGTGCTCTGTAAATGTTAAGTGAAATGGACAAACTACTAGAAACACCTTTCATACAATGCAGTCAAGTGGTCTGGGCAAAAGGCTACTTACAAGTGTTTGAACATAACAGAGGACCAGCATAGGTTCAGTATAATACTAGGTATAGTCGTATAGTATTATGGTTGTTTTGGACCTGACCTCTTCTTGTTGGGTAATATTTGGAAAAACTTAACAGATTACATAAGCTTCTAAAAACAGGTGTGAGATTTTCCAGTAAAGGAAATGGAAAGAGGAGAGATGGGTGAATATACACCAATGTAGCAAAAATGCACTATTTGCATAATGGGAAATGCCCACAATAATTAAATTTGCATGCCACAGCTTTGACCTAAGTCTGTAATATAGCAGCCTGTGTTGTTATCACGATTTGAGTGGTCACGACTATGAAAATGAGTATCCACTTTTTCTTTTTTCTATCCTTTGTCATGCTTTATGCATAAAACCTTGAGGTTTGCTTTATTCATATTACTTGTCTTTGTATGTTTCGATCTTTTATTTTTTGGAACATCTGTGTGTTATGTTGTCCATGACAATCAAATTAAATAGTCTGATACAACAACACCACCACCACAAAGTATTGCATTTAAATGTACCATTGAATCGAGTCAACACACAAAAAACTCATGTTATCTCATGAAAAACTAATTGGTGGGATTGACTGCTGAGCTGGTGCACTACAGTGCAGGTGTTTCTGTATTTCTGCTCACTGACTGTATGCCCACTGCCAGTTTTACTGCCTTGCAATGACAATGATGTGTGACAAATGAGTATTATATCATGTCAAACGTGGAAAGGAAAAGGCCACTGTATAATTTATTTAAAATGGACTGTTGACACGCATGGCTGGAGAGCAAGCTTCAGTTGTGGATGCAAATATTTTCTCGTTGAGAATGCAAAATGGGAAGGGGATTAATGTCTATTGGTGGGTCATGAGAGTAGAAAGAAAATGAATGCTTGTCTTGAGTCATCTCTAGGTGTAAACTGTAATTAGGGATTTTGTGTACATTGAAAGCAGTCTGTGCTCGCAGAGAAATTAGCATAAGGGTATGACACATTTGAGTAGTCACTGGAGTAATGACAAGAGAAATATTGAAAAAGTCACCCTGATTTTATTTTTCAAAATCAGAAAACATTTAGGAGAAGGAAACATTTGAAAAAAAAAAAACAAAAAAAACATTTACATTGTAAACAGGCCAAATTGGCTCAACATTACTTGAATTGTAGAGACAACTTGAAAGCAGTTTTGACATGGTTTGCTAAAGAAAGGCACAACTTGGCAAATGCATATCGATAAGGAATGTACAGCAGGGGCCTACAAAGTACTCTGACCGTTCTGAGTTGTGTAAAGTGTCCAGTGATACATTCAGTACTGTTCAACTCAGCAGGTTGAGAGTGAAAAATCTTATCGCATGCTCACGAATGTATCGGAAAATATACAGAGCATTGCATTGAGAGTAGGGGGCACAGAGAACAACTAAAAATCTAAACAACGAGGTAGAACTTACCCCCTAAACTCAAGCATTTTGTGTATTATAAATAAATTAATGATGCTACAAGCTGGTAAGTCTGACAGTTACTCTAAATGGATATTTTAAACAAAATCTGACAGGAAGGAAAAGTTGACAAAATTGTTGATTTGCCCTTTCCCCATTTAGCCATCACAATAAAAGCAGTGAAACTGAAATGCAACTATAAAAAGTAGAGCTACCTAAAACTGAAATAAAGTGCAGGCATGAGAACATTACTGATATAATAGCATTCAGAGCTCAGCCAACTAAATTTGACTCTGCAGATTTACAAGTGGAATATGTAGGTTGAGAATTTGACATTTGTAAACTGAAAATATGAAATACATGCCATGCTACACTGTACAACACACTAATTTAACCAGTCTAACAGAGCCTCCATGACGACCAAATGGTGCAGTGAAAGACAACAGCAACACTAAAGTTCAGATTAGGCACTTGGCAAAAGGTTTGAATCATTAACTATTGTATCTTAGCGCCAATGCAACAAAGATGCAACACCTATTTTATAATCTGCATTTTCCAAAACTGATGACTCAACTGTTGTGACTTGCTTTAAGAGACAAGACACAGGAATAATCTGCCAGTCTGATCAAAAGCCCCCTCAAAATGAGACATGATAATGGCATTTACCACAACAAAAAATGAACAATGTCATAAAAACTATGGCACACAATAGGAGGGAAAGTAGTCATTATAGACACATATGGTTAACTACGCCATTTTTTCTGAACACTGAGACATCGTGTCATGCCCTAAAACGTTTCCTATTAAAGTCAAAATCCTTCAGTATCAAGGAGACAGTCTGAATTAAAGCAATTTCAAGTAAGTTATACATTCAAACTTCTGGATAGACAGCAAAACAAAAAAAAGTCACAGGAAAAAAATACCCGCATATATATTTATATAAAATAAAATACAACTACAGTAGTTATATCAAGTTCAACTAAAAATAACACTTGATCAGGAGGAGAGACAGTCGCAATGAAGTTACTGGAAAAATTCAACCAATCTAAGCAGAATTCTACAAGGTTTTCTCTGGAAATTGATTGTACCTCATTCAAAAAAGGACACATTCAAAAACTCAGTTCAGGTGATAAACTGGCAGATGTCCAAAAAGCCTAGTTAACTGCAATTTTACCCTCCTCCATGAAATGTGGGAACTGTGATTTTGGCACACTGTCAGAGCTTTTATTCTCAATTTCAGCCACCGTGGCAGGCAAGCCAGAGTGGGATCCATCCATCTTCATGAGGCCTCCGGTAGATCCAATAAGAGGCCCACCGGCAGGGCTACCAGGGAGTGGGATGCCACCACCCTGGATGACAGAAATTTCATTGGTCTTCATTGTCAGGCCACCACTGAAGGCAGCAGCGTACTGGTTCCACAGAGATGGGTCAAAGTTCATTGGTGGAGCACCCAATTCTTTGGGCCCCTGCATGATTTCTGGCAACATCTTAGCCTCTGCGCTCATTGCCATCAGTGCCATGGGATTATCCAGAGAGAGACGCTGACCACGCCGTGACGAGTTGTTCCACATGTGAGTGCCGATGTGCACCTGAAAAACAAGACGCCCAGTCAATTACAATCCCATCAAAACACTAGCTCCATTATTCCAAAGTACAGACTTTATAAACTGAAACAGCCTATACAACACTTCGAGGCACAGTGGTTTCTTACCTTTAAATTTCCCTTGGTGGTGAAAGCCCTGCCACAGATGTTGCAGGCAAAAGGCTTCTCCCCCGTGTGAGTGCGCTCGTGGATCTGCAAAGCACTAGCAGATGAGAAGTTCTTCCCACAGACATTACACATGTGCTGTTTGGTTGATCGTCGAGGTGCGGTGGAGATGGAAGAGGGCACGGTTGTTCCCTGAGGCATGTGGGAGCCGAACAAACCATGGGGGCCCAAAGGATTCTCTGGAGGAATCTTCATCTCCAAACTGGCCAGACATGATGGTATCCTCATGAAAGACATGTTACTAGGAACTGTTGATACAAAGAGTGGAGAATTAGATCCATGCATTCAACATGACGCTGTTTAAAGTACATTTCTAAAACTAATAAAACTCACCATAGTCTCCATTTGTGAATGGCATGCCAGGTTCTTCTTTAATGGCTTTGGGGGTGAAGCTGCTTGAAGCTGTAAGGTCAAGGGCTCCACTTGACTCAGTGCCATCTTGAGTGCCACCCTCAGACTCTGGTTTTGACCCACTACTGGCAAATTCATCAACAGCAGACTCAGGAGACTTGCTGCTACTCAGGTTGTTATTTACAGGGGAGGATGAATGAAAAGACATGGCTGAGTCAGAAATGGCGGGACTACGGCCATTGTGATATTCCTGATCTCTAGGAGCTGATGGGGATTCTTTGGCTGTTCCCTCGCTCTCCGAAGCAGTGCTACTCTGTCGTTTCAGTGCAAGAGCAGAGGTGAGGTTCTTCAAAACATCCAGGCTGGAAAAGGCAACGGGGGCAGAATGCTTCTTTGGTTGTCCCTCAGAGGCAGGAGGGAGGGAATCTAAGGTCTCGTTTGGCTTCTGTGAGTTAAGCTCTGGTTCATGATCCTCCATGCTTGTTTCAAAACCATTAGTATCCATGGGCTTCTCCTCTGGTAGAGATGGCTCCATTGCTTCTGCTGCTTCAAACTGGTTTTCCGGCATTGGGGTGTTGGGGATCTGCCCGCCCATGTGCATGCGAATGTGCTGCTGCAGAACCACAGCGTTAGTGAACTTCTTCTGGCAAATAGGGCATGAGTGCTGCATCTTAAGAGGGGTGTTAGCCCTGTGCACTCCATAATGAGCCTTGAGGTTACCCTTAGTGGAGAATGCACGGCCACAGATTTTGCATTTGTAGGGCCTCTCGCCGGTGTGTGTACGGTAATGCATCTTGAGCGAGCTCTGGCAACTGAGCACCCTATGACAGATTACACACTCATTGGGGTCATTGGTCCTTTTTTCCAGGCCATCCACCATTTGCTGAAGTTTTGCCGTTCCAGAGCTTTGTTCTGCTGGGAGGGCATTCCCATTCATATGATGCAGTGGTCCAAGCAGTTCTTTAGCGTCCTTCTGATTTGGATCCAGTCCTGTCTCTTGACCAAACATATTAGAGGAAACAGACGGAGAGCCATCGCTTATTGTTGGGGAGGGTCTCTGGGAAAAGGAGTCCCCTCCAAAGCTGTCAAATGTCGCCTTGAAGCCTGGTATGGATGATGGGTGGAACCCAGCAGTAGGATGGCCCAGCATAGGCTTGATTTCAGTCATGTTTGACTCGTCCATGGGCACAGACATGCCAAACGGAATGCCACTGCTGGTGGGAATGTTGTCAAGGTGCTCTGGCACAGGATGAGGGTTCATGCCAATGTTCGGATACTTGTCTTTATGCCGCTGGAAATGCACTTTGAGGTTTCCTTTGGTTGTGAATCGGTTTCCGCAAATGTTACACTTGAAGGGCCTCTCCCCGGTGTGAGAACGCAAGTGAATCTGGAGCGCACTGTCATTGCCGAAGGTCTTTCCGCAGTACTTACACTTGTGCTTGTATAGTGAGTCACCATTCTTTGATTCTGGTGGAAGGTTCAGCATTTTCGTCTTCACCTTTTTGGAGGACTCAATCCCTGCTTGGATCCCATTGAAGGTGCTCGGGAATCCCAAGACACCTGGAGATTGGGGCAGTAGTGCTGGTAAACGACTGGCCAGATCTGGAATGCCCTTCAAAATGTCTGTTTTAGAGTTTACTGAACCCAGTCCTCCAGGTAGAGAGGCAGGGATGCCAGTGGGCAGAGGTAGTTTACCTTGCTTCATTGTCTCCATAGAAAGACTCTGGCTGCCGGTCCTTTTTCCTATCAGAGCTGCTGCAGCAGAGAGCTGTTGAGACAGATGTGCACCAAGGGCTTTCAGAGGGTCCATTGCTGCCCCTACTGATGACTGGAGACTCTGTGGAGTCATCATAGCTACTTGGATTCGAATCTGTTCTGTGAGCTGTATTTGCTGTAGCTGCTGTTGCTGGAGGCACACTAACTGTTCCAAGATCATCGGGATGGCCTGCAGGGCATCCTCTGACGAGGTCAGAGATGTATTACTTGAAGAATGTTGGGAGACAGCAACTTTAGTATCTGCCATGGTTTCAAGAGTGACATTTGAATTGTGCATTTTGGGTGAGGGGTGGAAAGTCATCTCAGGGCTTGCAGACATCTCTGCGTGATCTTGTTGTCCTGAATCCTCTGCATTCATGCTCGAGTCTTCTTCTGTTCTTTCCAGGTGGTCTGTGTTGACATTTGATAGGGAATGACTACTGGACTGGCTATCATCATGGTCACTGGTAGGGCCTTCAGGAGAACCTTGTGAATATTCCTCAGGCATTTCATTGCCATCTCCGTCTTTCATGATGACCACTTGCTGACTTTTAGTGCAATTTTTCTCATGCTCAAGAAATTCTGCTTCATCAAAGAATTCAGCACAACACTTGTTGCAGACCCTGGTCTCATCCATTCTGAACCTCTTCATTTTGTTTCCAGTCTCCTCAGCCTGATCATCTCGAAGAATCCCTGAAACAACAAGATAACAGGATTTAAAATCAATGCTCTTCTACAGTTAGGGTGATATTTGGGCAATTAAAATGAATGATTAATTAAATATAGATTAATAATTCAAATTTAGCAATTCAAAAGTAAACTTAGTAATATACAGACTTGCAAGTTTGGAAAACAGCATTACTGCTAATGTGTCAAGATAAGTAAAATTGTGGTAATGGATAAAAATAAGACCACATTACAATATCTTGAAATCCAATATACCAGCCTTGCAATATAGTTAAACTTTGAGTTTTATGTTAAACATTTATTGCTAATGTGAAAAGGTGTTGATTTGATTCTGTGGAAACTTTTGAGACTTGAGTTTTTTTGGATCACACAGTCTCTCTTGTAATATATCCCTCTTAATGTGTCCACTCCCTCTGGGTCACTGCACTGGGCTGCAACAGACTTTGAAATTGCCTATTGTCCACAGGGCCAGCAGAGGGCAATCATCTACTTTTGACATTACCCTCAACAATGTCCAGAAAGACAAAGAGCCACTGGGCATTAAATTACTGCATTTCTGAAATAAGCCACTCCAGCACTTGCTAAAAATCAGATCCATTTCCAGCACCACATGTGGGGCAATACTTGTGACATATCTCAAACTAAAATCCAGTAAGTATTGGATATCTAAAAACTTCTACACTGAATTTGATGTCCCAGTTTGCACAAAAAAAATGAATAAAAGACTAAGTTTACAATACAAACCTCGTCTTAAAAAGAAAATAGGGAAGGGGTAATCTAATGTTGATTAACCTTCAAGTATTTTCACAGCCTGTGAAAGCCTGATAAGTGCTCCAAGTGTGCATTTTAATTTGTCTGCTAACCAAGAGGCCATTTCACAACTGGGTGTATTGTTAAATGCTAATTCCTCAGAGAAGGGGGGAGACCACCTGTTTGCATTTGCCCAAGGAAACTGTTGGACTTGTTAATTGCTCACCAGGAGGCATTGAAGCATTGTCACGAAAAAAAGTTGCAAACTGCATCACATTTTGATCCATGAGGAAACATTAAGCATGGCTCAGCCACCCACATTTGCGCACTGTAGCCTAAAATGCAGCTGCTCTTATCTTGATAAAATTAACTTCGACAGGCACAGCACACACAAGGTGCAACTGAGGAATAAATCACAATGTACTTCAAATAAAATCCCAACTCGTCGATTATTAAGTAAATAGAGGGCGGCAACACTCTAGTTTACCACTTGACGGCGCATGACCTGTATCCGATCACCTTTAGTGGGGTACATGACACGAGGTCAGACTAAAAATTAAATTCACAGACGCTTGTGTGATACACGAAAAGTTATCTTTCATTACATAATCATGTTCTAAGAGGCAGATACACCAAAATGTCCCGCGGCTCTCTAAACAACGGGTTATCCAAAGTTTCCTAATTATAAGGTGAGGTCTATCCACTACAGGGCTGGAACTTGCATATGGCAACACCAAAACGCACCCCCACCCAGTCTCCACAAAAAGGCCACTGCTCCATCCCCCACCTCTCCACATATGTACGAAAGGAAACAGTCATGCATTAAACTGGGGGATTTATTGCCTTTAGGTCAGCTTACTCCAGAGTCACATTTCATACAGTTTTTTGGGCACCTTTTGTTTAAAAAAAAAAGCTGCAACTTTGGCGCACACTCGCAAATAAATGCCACCACAATATATATATATATATATATATATATATATATATACACACACGCACACGCTGATACATTAGATACAGCAAAAGTATAAGCACAAGTACAAATCAAAATTACAACTGTAAAAATACCAAATCGAAATTCAATCAAAAGATCAAGTAGTATGTACTAATATTTAACACCAAGTGATGTTTCGTGATAAACGAGGCCAGTTAATAATATTACAGTCAAATAAAGATACACATGAAAGGTACCCTGGTCAGCCTATGGAGCCATTCTTTGCCACACAACTTCCTAAGTAAGCCCCCAATGTATCCAAAAGACAACAGGTAGAAAAACAAGTTTCAAAGAATGGTAAAAAGTTCAAAAGGGTTTCACCGACTTTCAACCTTAATCATGAAATAACTACACGAAACCCCCACGACTGGTCGATTCGGGATGAAATTGGTCTAAATTTGTTCGACATCAAAACTGTTTAAAAAGTTACAAATAAAGGATGCGACTCGGTCTCTAGTAAAAGTTAAAGCTTACAGTGTTGCATTTTAAAGCGACCCCGGCGAGGCACCTGTATTGTGTTTAAAATAATTCAGTGACTATGTCGCTTGCCAGCTCCTGTAGCTAAAGTTTAACTGGTCAATGCAGAGGGACAGCAACAGGTCAAAGTGAGAGAGGAACAATGTAAAAAGTCAGCCCCCCAACTTTTTACATAAAATGTCGAGAGTTACAAACATGGCATGGCGGGGCCACACGTTAAGTTTTTTCTTTTTTCTTTTTTGGGTAACTGACTCCCCCATACCGTGTGTGTGTGTGTGTGTGTGTGTGTGTAAACTTACCATTTTCAAGCGAACCGGGCTCGTCGGAGTTGATGTGCTGCGGTTTGGCTTGCTTGCGCCTCGACATGGTGCAACCATCAGGAGCAAAGAGTTACAAACAATTTTCCTCTCCTTCTTCAACAAATTCTTCTGCTTGGAAAATTAGCCCCTCAAGTAGGCTAGAAATGCGCATGTCAACGTAATTATTATTATCAATAATGCATTGCGATTTATCACGGTCCTCTGACAGCTGATTGGCTCCAGTCCAAGTGCTCACACATTATTCAAATGTGCTCCCTATTGATGAGCGGAGCGGAGTGCCAGGAGGGGGCGGGAGGAGCCATGCTAGTGGATGGACTGCAGGATGGAGGCAGGGTTAATAACACCCAACGCATCGCTCTTTTCCTTGTTCATGAAAAAAAGAAAAAAAAAAATTGTCACCGACAGACACAAGCCAGAAAAAGACCAGTAAAACATGTTTGATAGATAAGTTGATAGACTACTCACCTGTGGCGTCTTTAACTTTAGTTTAAATGATAACCTGAAGTACTTTACTTTATTTTGGGCTATTTCCTATTTGGTCCATATCAAATTTATTCACATATAAGGATGTTTTGATCTTGTATGTTTTTGCTGGGACTCATGGAAATGAATCATATTTTATATCTTCATCCTCCTGCAGCAACACCTTCATGTATTTAGCATGTTCCTGTAAACATATGTGGTGCATCTGTGCAAAAGGAAGGTCAGTTTATGGTAATCTAATCATACCACACACATATATGGTATCACTATAATATTTCTTGAGGCATTTATTTGTTGAGATGTTGTGATACTGATAAATATCGTGGGATCGCTGTTTATTAGTGTCAGGGGTATAAATGTTTGGAAAATCTAAATTCTTCCAAATACAGTCAAAAGTTAATGCAGTTTTGTGTATGAAATGTACAGTAATGTATGTTACACACACACTTGTATTCACTCTGTTTGTG
Source organism: Seriola lalandi dorsalis (assembly GCF_002814215.2). Classification (NCBI taxonomy): domain Eukaryota; kingdom Metazoa; phylum Chordata; class Actinopteri; order Carangiformes; family Carangidae; genus Seriola; species Seriola lalandi. The sequence goes on from NW_019525479.1 coordinate 2,323,319, forward strand.
ATACAACATACATCTTTTTTTTTTGTTCATGGTTATTGTGCCTGGAAGCTGCAGTTTCCCACTTTTACATTTACAGCTGTGCCCAATTATTATGCTCAAAAATGAATCCTTTAGTATAATAGATAGAAATCAGTGAGCTACTGTGAATGTTCAGGCTAATGCATACAATAATACGCTGGTACACTGGTAGTTTGCAGTCTGCAATAAGTTTCAACTATGGCTTAGAATTTAGCATTAATTCTTCCAGATGGTACTAAGAGATCAGTTTGCCGTGGTTCAGTTTTTCCTATAAGACAGTCTGCTGAGACCTAATGTCCAAAAATATATTGTTATGTGAGAAAATATGACAAATGTCACACCAATCAGTAACTGTTTTGGTGCTGGTGCAGCACTAATGGGAAACTAAAATGTTTGCATTGGCATGAAGAAGGTACTGGAATGAAAATGTTATTTCTGATTCTTATTTATATTCACCTTGTGGGCAAAGTTTGTGTATCAAAAACCTTCCAGGAAGTACACGTTTAATCACTGAAGAGAATTTACCTGTATAAGAGCAGCACACAGTGATCACCTCCTGCATGTTTATAGTGAACTCTATAATCAAAAGAGTGATTTAGACAGGAGCAATTGAACATCTGAATGGATTACCAGATAATCAATAACCCAAGATTAAATCTTCTGATGACACAAAAATCACACACAAACTGATATGTAGCTTATTCTTTTAAAAGCTGTGAGGGTAAAGATCCTGACATGTTCAATGAGAGTCTCAATCTATGTCACTGTGGCTCAACTCTAACCTGTTTTAAAATCTAAGCATAAAATATGGAGTATATTTGTAGTTATGCAGGACATTTAACATGCCTCACTTGTAACAGATTACATTATGCAGACATGATTTACCAAGGGTATATCACACCGAGGGGTCAGAGGTTTATTCCATTTTCAAACTGAATATCTTCAAGTTCTTTTTGTTGGTCAGAGAAAAAAAGAAAATGAACATTTGCTCCACATCTCAATTTTTTAAAGACAATACATTCATGTGTAAGTAATTCATACATTAGCTGTGAACAGTTATTAGTTGCTAAGTTAATTTTATAGCTACCATTTAAAAGCGCCATAGAATATACTGAAATAAACTGTATGCAATTGCCTTACATTATACATGATATTGACCTTTTTATGGATCTATTTCAGTGTAAAATGCCTCAGCATGTGTTATATAATCCCACAGCTGATAAGTGCGAGACAAAAGACAAGCCAATATATTCAGATAAACAAATGCCCTTTAAAGGCTTGGCTGAAGGTGAAAAAGAGGGGAGTTCTGTCTAGACGGTTTATTGCCCCAATAAGAAACTATGCTTGAATACGCTGTTTCTTCCACGTTCAATCTAAACAAGTCAAACTGTGTGCAGTCATAAAACTGCAGTTGTGGGAACCAGAGGGGTATCAGCTGTATGACCTCTCTATGTTGAAAATATATAAATAATAACATATACAGTAAAGCTGAAATAAAATAAAAACAGCTGTGGAAAAAATTGATAAATTGACCTTGGCACAAACAATCTTTGAAGAAAATTATTATATGAAAGAACAGAAATCCATCTTGCTCCTCCTTACTAGTTCTGTAAAAAACGCAGAAGGGTCCTTGGCTTTGCTCTACCTTTTGTTAAAGTGATTCATTGTGATCGTTTTATGCTGGTCAATGTCAGTTATGTCATTTTTGAAGACAAAAAAAAAAGTAAGAACAGCTGCTGAAGTGGCATGTTGCTGCGAGCACAGAAGGCAAACATAACGCTGTGTCCATGACCGGACCATGTATCTGACAATAGTGGATCTACATTGGTCACACATGAAAGAACTCATAAATGGCCAACAGGGCAGTTTGAAAATGGCCTCCAGTTATTATTCACTAAGTATTTTATTATTTCTTTTTTTTTTTTTTGAACTTTTGACCTTTTACTCATTCCTTTCTTGCAGTTAACACAAGAAAATGCTGTGAGATGGAGAGACATTGAGTTTCGCAGATGTGTCATTTGCCGAGCTTTACGATGACCTTGCAGTGGACAAACAATAACAGCTCCAACACTTGCTGAGGAATAGTGAATTGAACATGTGTTTTTTAGGACTCAGTAAAAGATGAAAGGCTTAAACCAGCTTGGGAAGAGGAGCTATTTCACATCGGTGTGATAATCAGCACTGTTGTTATGAAAAGTGTCTGTTTTACCTACCTTATGTTTGTATGAGAACACAGAATAAGTAGATCTGCTGCTAAATTATAAGCAAAACTAAAATATCTTAAGGGCCCCCTCCTCTCAGAAATGTGTTGTGCTTATTGTTCCCTCATTTAGATGTTTGACCTTCGCTCTGCAAAATTCTGTATTTCTAATTTGTTTTTAAATCTAAAGTTATTTTTTAATTTCTTTAAGATGGATTAACATGATTTTGTGACATCACATTGCAATATGCAATTTACAAAAGTGTGATATGGAAACCTTAAACCTTAATAAGAATAAGGAAAAAGAAATACAACATATTTGCATACAGTATCTGTCAGTGAGAGAGAAGCTAGCTTATTGCATTTTTGTGGATAAACCAACCATCAAACAGCAGAGACAAACTATTATTCCAACCAGAGTATTTTTTTATATGTCCTCAAACATTTCTTAATTATCAATCCTTGTGAATCCTAAGCTCCTCGCAAGTGTGAGATTGCAAATAATTAACTGCCCACTGGAGAGACACAATGAAATGCAGCATTTTTCTATGTAAAGACCTGAAGACACAGCTGGCCGGTTCATTCGTCACCATCTCAGATGTGTTCTCTTCACCACAAATAGTCTTTTAATGGTTGACCAGTTCCTTGCTCATTGACATCAGGATTTCTTCTGAGTGTATTTCCTAGATCATGTTTTATTATTTTATCCTCTGTTGGTTTTCTTCAGGTGGCCCTTAAAACATTTCCTTCCTTGCAGTCATAAATAACATCATTAAACTCACACAAAGGACAAAGGGAAAAGTTTTGTTTTTCATGCAACACTTGATTCCCATGGAAAGGGTAAGTAATGCTGAGGACAGGCGAGCACAAATGAAAACAGTCCGGATGACCTTTTGTTGTTACTTGGAATACCTAGGTCCTGTATTATTGTTTTTTTATCCATTCATATTAGTCATATCACAACATAAGCTTTGCTTGTGGGCAATCAATGCACTTTTTTTCTCTATGAGAGCACTGTTAAGACCATTCAGTAATTTTCCCCGCCACCCTTTGTTGTCAGCGATCGCACAATCATTTAAACATGGCATTATCTAGCAAATACAAGTATGGAGGTTCATGGCAATTACTATAGTGTCAGACTGTTTTCATTATTGATCAGCAAACACCCTTTTCAAATGTCCTCCTTTTCACGAACACATGTATTTAGTCTTTTGTTTGGTAACATCAGCCTAGAAAAGAGACTGAGGGCATTGAGGTGAAAGGTATTGGATGTTTGTCTGCTGTACCAATATTGTTTTTCTACCCATTGAATGTTGTTGTTTTGAAAAGGATTACACATATGAGTCATACTGCATGCCACATATACACACTGGTCAACTGGCCACATAGAAAAAGATACACAGTGTGTGTATATATATAGATATATATATATCTATATATATACTTATATTCGATTTTCTGTAGTGAATTCAAATTTTAAAGCCCCCCTCCATGCAAAAATGTCTTTGCTTCTTGTTACTATACTTGAATGTTTGACCTTCACTGGGCACAATGATATAGGTGCAGGCTGTTTTCACATTCATCTACTGAAGCGGGAAAGTTTCTCTGTGCTCACCTTATTTAAGACACGATCGTACATTCGCTGAGACTGGACTTTTCAGTGATTTTGTGATGTTTTTTCCAATGAGGAAGACGCAGCAGATGTAATTTTAAAGATTAAAACTGTAGCTTTTTGTAGTAAAACCGTATCAAACACAGTTTTTTAGATTCTCTTAAAATACGTCTTAACTTTAAAAATGTGGCGGCTACAAAACACAATATCAAATTCAACAGAACCATTTTCATGTTAAGAGTTTAACTGGAAATGGTTGTAACACCTGGGTGAAACAGGAAGTATAAATGGCTCTGTCTTTAAACTAGATCTGTGTCTTCAGAGATAACACGATGACTGGTTATTTGTCTCACACCGTTGACTGAAAAGGTTTGGGGGTGGGGATGGGGCAGAAGGAAATTACATGCCATTGCATTCCACAAACAACTTCTGCTCTGGTCATGAATCCTTTGAATTTAATTTCGGATAATAATTCTTGTCAAGTTTATTGTAACTGCTGATTATTTGCCAAACTTTTTTCTGAGATTTTCTTACAGATGGTGAGATGAAAAAAATGAAAGCCACCGTGTTTTTCTTTTTTTAGGTCTTGGTTTATAGTGATGGAAACAGTCTAATATCCTACTCTGCCCTGAGTGTGTGATCTTTGTGAGCGAGTGTGTCTCTGGTGCAGGAGCAGGCGGGTGAGGGGGAGAGATCAGTGGCCCACACATGGCTGTAATTTAATGGAGAATTGCCCAGTGGTTCCTGTGCAGAGGTAAACACAGCAATAGTCAGGCTTTTGTTATTGCATGACTATGACAACTGCCTCCATCAATAAACAATAGAGTGTTGGGGTGTTGTGTGTGAGGGGAGGGGGACAAGGACTCAGTGTATGAAGAAAATCCCACTGTGTGCACTTCTCACTCTCCCCTCTAATCAGTATGATGAGTGTGTGCAGTAACAAGCCTGAACATTAAGGAGAAAATAAAGCACAACAACTGATGTATTGGTCTTTAAGAGGTGGACACCCCGACAACTATTTCACACATTTCTGTACGTTTATCAAAAGGAATTGCAGTTTTTGGGGACAGAGAGGTCAAACTTGAAGAATTTGAGACACAATAAACAAAGAGATAGGGAGATCTTAGCAGTCACCATCAAGCTGTGAGTCAACAGGGGGGCCAATCCTTCAAATCTGAGATTCAATCTGGGCCAGGGTCATAAACATTTACAGGGTGGGAAGTGCTGAGCAGAGGGGCTGCAGGATATCAGTCCTCTCTCACTTCTAATTAGCTTATGAGAATGCGACACAAATACAATAGCACACTGCCAGCTCCTGTGTGGGTGATTTCCATGTGTTAATTTCAATAAAAATGATAGTAACAAATAAAAATGATAGATTTAAGTCAAAATGCATCAAAATGAAACACTGAATTTGAATGTTTTCTCCTTTTGGGAGATAAGACGTCAGAAATCAAGAATTTAAAACTTCAAATGGACGTATTTTCATGTAAATTATATGTCTTGGACAATTTCTGAATCAAACAAGTCAGCTCTGTGAATCCATGAACTGCTTTTGCTTTCAAACCAAATGTAACCGAAGGTTGGTTCATGGTACAGCAGGACACATGTTATGCTCATTCACAATGATGGATTAAGTTTTGTGGAAAGTGCACCCAGATGGCAAAGTGACCGGAGCAAAACGTACAATGCTGATGAAACATTAATGACTGTAACACACCCATGTTACCATGATCTCACGCTGACACACCCATCAGTATATACACACACACACACACACACACACACACACACACACACACACACACACACACACACACACACACACAGACTCATCTTCTGCATTTGCAACCAAGCAGAAAGTGTTGCTGTTATTTTGATTGATCATATTCAGGTCAAATTTATATACATACCAAGAATGTGTATGAATGAACAGCAGAAAAATTGTTTGAATTTTTGAATCTTTGTTAATTCTGATTAAACTTTTAACCCTTTTGTCACTGACAAAAGAGGCAACAGACACCACAGACAGGTCACGAATAGAATAATACAGTGAAATAATTTAATTGCATTTTAAAAATGGTCAGTTTAGCATAAGCAAAAGCCTCTTAGAGGTTGCCCTTGGGTGTTGAAGGAGAAAAAACTTCCCTGAACACAAAAGAAACACGCAACATAAAGCACTTGACAGTGAATGTGGTCGTTCTTCAGGGGGCTCGGAGACTATAAAGACACCTGGTGGGTTTTCAGGCTCTTCAATGTAAGGTTTACAGCAGCCATTGACAAAGACAGCTGCGGACCTCAGAGGTATTGACTGCCTTCTGTGACTGCTGAAAGAAACTCTTAATCCCCACGGCCTCTGCCTACTGTATTCAACAGCACTCACTCACAGCCACTTAAAATCTGTTCCCATTTCCTATAAGATGAGTTAAATATCATGCAGGTTGTGTTACTCTGTGCTCTTGAAAATATTGTGGTTGCATTTGTTTGTTGGTCTCACGATGTTTAATATGAAATAAGGTGAAGATTTGTTTTGTTTTTTTTAAGATTAAAAAACCATTAAAAAGACGTGTGTGTTATGGCTCCTTCTTGTCAATTAAGTTGAAAGAATCAGAGCTCATGCTACCATGAGTGCTGTGCAGGAGCATGGATAAGAGTGTATTATGGTTGTTATAGTAACCACAGAAATGGTTTCTCTGCCAAACAATGGTCAGATGGGCCTTGGGGAGGCCCAGTGGCAACCCCCCTCCAACACCCACATCTGCTGCCCCCGCACTCAGACTTATAGGATGTTCTGCCGATTATTTTCTGTCCTGCTTCCCCCTTTCAAAACTGACAGGCTGAGAGAATGAGAATGAAATTAGGAATTTTGCCAACATCTGTCCAGGAACTGTTGATGTGGTAAGCTCCGGTAGCACAGCCCTGATAGGAAGTAAGAGAGAGAGAGAGAGAGACAGAGAGACATGAGGGCCGGTTGAATAACTTCAACCTGCCCTCAGTGGGGTCGAAAAGTGTGTGACAAAAGTTCTTATGTGCTGTGCAGGGTTTGTCATGCCAAACAATTCCAGAGGAAGAGCCAGAAACATCCAGCTGGATAGGCTGCGGATAATAACTGGGCATAACAACCAGGAAGTTATGCAGAGCTACAATATGCATGCTTCTAGGACTTTCTTGTGCATTATATATTTTTTTAGTTTGCAGCATATGTAGGTTTTTTGTGCTTTTTAAGTGGTGAAACATGGTGGGAAATAAATGCAACAGGTGGATAAACAGAGGCAGATTCAACAAAACATAGAAATATTAAGACAATTAAAACATAAGTAACAAAATGACAACAAAGAGCAGGGCTTATGTGTGAGCTATGAGGATAAAATGTTTTGGTATAATGGTATGGTGGTTTTTTTTTGTGTCTATCTGGTTGTCAGAAATACCATAATAACTGGATGTTGTTGCTAACTGTTCTGATTAAATGAACAGAAAGTCACTGAAATAAAGAATTGAAGCAACATCAATCTCCTCTCAGGATCAGGAAACACTGAGCAAAAACATGGTGTGACAATATATGTGTGTGAGAGGGAAGGAAGGTTTACTTTATGGGAGGCACAACTGTAAATCACAAGCAAGACAAAAAAGGAGAAAAACCCTATAGAGCCTTTGTCCTTTGGTTCCTCCCGGACAGCAGCCACGGTAGAATTGGATTGAAGCCACCTGCCTCTCTGCAAAGCCACCGTGCACTGAGTGAAGCAGAGAGCTGCTTTCCTACATGATGGAAGAACACATTCATATATAAGACGTTAAAAACTTGTTATTTTTTGAGAGTGTTTTCTCCCAACCTGACAAAAAACAATCAATCAAAATCTCAAAATTTGTTGATAATTTGAGAAAAATATTAAGTAGCTAAAGTTTAAATTTATTGAGGTCAAGTTAATTTTATTTGTAAAACCAAAAGATGACCCCCTCCAACTTTAGGCTCTTGATTCAAAAGGAAAAGGACCTTCAAACATGCAATAGATGTAAAGAGCAAGTCTTTATTATGAGGTGTCCAAACTTGTATGACTTGTTTGAATCCCTGTGCTGTTTGGCAAGTCTTCCGCTGATCAATAACGTCTCTCCTCCTGTCAGGTATGTATCCCCTTAGTGTTGCACTCACAGTCACACACAGAGAGAAACAAAAGTTAGCCCTGGGTTTTCTTATTACACAGTGACCACTGATGCATTTACAAGCAAGAAAAAAAAAAAAAAGAAAGGAGGGGGCAAGAAAGACTTCTGTCCGAGGAGGGTATCCAATCCCCCACATCCATATTGATTAAACAAATTTGCCACAAATCATTTTACAAATGCCCAGTGGGGGGCTATAGAGTTTGGTGGAAATACCCCATTCATGCTCTGTCCTCCCCCGCAGGGCTGAAGCCTCGACTCTTGGCTCGTTTAAGCGTGCTGACAGCCTCTGATCCTCCGGCCATCTGCAGGGTGGGCTGGCCAGCGTTCAGGGGTCTTTGTGTTCTAAACTTTGGGAGATTTAACAGTGAAACTGGGGGGGAAAAAAAAAAAAAAACATCTTAAGGTGAAGGATCCCCCTCATAACTCTGGTTCTAGCTCATTTGCAAGACACACACATCAAACTGTGAAGTGAAAATGGCATGGAGCAGAGTACTCATAAAGGGAACCACAATGATAAACATCTCTATGATAAACATGTTCTTCAGAAGTCCGAGGATCTTCAGTGGAAATTGTCACGGTAACAATATGAGTTGGGCAAACTAGTGACTTTCCCGTGGCAGATGCCTGTTGTGCTCTCTCAGTGACTCACACAAATTTTCGGGTAAGCACCAGCTCCGCCTCCCTCACCAAGCTTCTCTTTGTGAATGAAAATGGGTGGAGACAGCGATCTGGAGTGTATGTACATGTGAGTCAGTGAGTATTTTTTTGAAAGCTGGGCTTCTGTGTGTGTGTGTGTGTGTGTGTGTGTGTGTGTGTATAGATACATGTGCACATGTGCTGAAGCCGCTGCCCTGCAGGGGAGGGTAAACAGGCGGTTTGTACAGTTGTACACACCACAACATGAATTTACATGAAAGTTTAAGTTTTAATGAATGATGAATAAACTTGTATAGTTTTGCAGAGATTACAGCTAAAACTAGTTTTTAAATCTGGATTGTTGTTATTGTTTCAGTTTATTTTCCAGATTTGATCTTATTTAGGTTCTTTATCTGTAATATCTACTGACTATTGATGGGCATCATCTTCTATTTTCCAGGTTGAGGTAAACTGCAGGAGCCTCCTATGTGACTGTTTTGGCTCTGTGTGTAAAGGGTGGGGGTGGGGATGGGGGGGTGGGGATGGGGGGGTCCCTCCCCTTCATATAACCTCAAACACATGGTCAGCTCCTATTATTTTAACTGCTTCCAGTGACTTCAGATCTCGCTCGACCTCTGAGTGCAATCAAGGGAAGGAATGGCCACATTAAAAACAACCAGGCCAATGACAGCTTATGTTACCCCACTTATGAAGGGTTAGATTCTGCTCTTAAAGCTAAATGACTGATCGGTGTCTCTGCTTTGCATCAGGTAATCATTTTGGACGGTTAGTAATATCAAAACATAGTCAATTTTGATATTGACATTAAAATAAAATGTCACTTTAGCACTGAATTCTTAGATTCTATTGAATCTATTACATATACAGTATTTACATGATGGAGCTGGTGCATCAGTGACTTTTAGCCTCCTGTGTAACCTCCTGCAGCTCATGTGGAATACATCTCTGCAAATGATCAGGCTCCTGTTCATACAGAAGTAAAAAAAAAAAATGATGAGTGGGCTCAGAGGGAGAAGCTGAGTTGGTTTCTGAGGAAGACAACTAACAGGTAATGCCTACAACAGCTGTGTGGGTATTCTTCTACTTCCTGCCGAGTAGGGTTTTCACCAGTGTGGCCTCTACAGCTTTGTTATCATTAGATCATTTGGAAATTCTCAAAAAGTCAGATTCATGCAAATGCACAAGCACAAACTTGCACCAGTTCGTATTCACATCAAACATCTACTGGGATCTCGAAGCTGGTCATGTATTGCTCTTTGCTTATAAACCCAGCCCTAAATGCTTTACCCAGAAACCTAATCCAACAAAACAGCCCATCGCTCATAAAGACGCCACATGAGTGATGCGAGCAGAGCAAGTTATAGTAACCCTGGGACACACAACTCTTCCCCTTTCCCCAAACACACAAATTCCACTGATTTGCACTCATCTGTGATCTCCGGCCACTGTCACATCAGTTTCAGGGCAGCATTTATTAAAATCTTTTCAAACACACAAAAAAAAGAAAAGAAAAAAGAGGAGCAACAACCTTATTCAACAGCAGGCCGTTCATCCATTCTGTTGTCTGATTGCTGCCATTGACAAGCAGCTGATTATGAGCCGCAAAGACATAAAATCAATATCTTTCTTTTCATGTTTGCTGCTGCTGCCAGGGTTGGCCTGGGATGGAGGACTGAGTCAATAGTGAGCTGCTGATAATGGAAATACACAAAGAAAAAAATGATTTGAGCATAGCTAATCCAAACCCTTGTGAACAATATCTTGCAATTATGCGATACTGTTCAACTCTATGGTTGTGATCATGAGTACAGTTGTGGTGTTTGAGATAAATGTGAAAAAGCTAAAATGGAAAATTATGGAGGTCAGTAGGTTGAATGAAACAGCTCCCATTCCTGGAAAATTTAGAAGAAGCTGATACTATTCATAAAAAGAGCTAATTTATTTTGGATAATATTTATAAATGACTGTTCTTCAGATGTAATGATGAGCAGGGGCGGCACTCTGTGTATCCAAGTCTTTCTCGACTCACCTATAGTCGGAAGTCCCAGAGGCTTCGTCCTCCACACAATGAGATAAATATACTACTCCGTTCTTGCCTGCAGATTTTTCTCATAAAAAACCCTTTGATAGTTTAGCCATCTGGCCGGAGCCTAAAAAAGTCCTCATAAAAGAGGCCCAAATAAGGTCAGGGGTCACTCCCTCCCTAGGTCAGGGGCCCTGGAAGGTTGTTATAGTGGACTTTACTAAAGTTGTCAGCTCAGATCCCCTTGACAAATTAAAGCACATTCTTCTCTTTTTAACAAGTATTCCATTACAGTCAGACTTCTCACAGGGAAATGTTGTTCATACTTAGTTTCTTTGTGGGGAGAGAAGAGAAGTATAGCCTGCTCAGATATGGAATATCATCACATCACATCACATCACATCACATCACCCTGGTGGTGTGGGATGGGAAATTAATTCATTATAAGTCAAAAATAAACCTGTATAAACCAGTGAAAATATATAGAGAATGCGTAGTTATTCATTCATATTATGACTCGTCTCTTTTCATCAGAAAACCATTATGTGGAAGAATAAACAGCCTTTACTCAACACATTGTACATTAAAGGTGCAATGACAGGCCATCATTAACCCTGACCTGTCTGTGTCTCCGTCCGAACGTCCGGAGGATGAAAGGCTCGAGTTGGACTTATCACACAGACGCATTGAGCTGGCTGCTGTCTGTGTAGAATCTGCCTGCTAACATGACACAGACTCTGTGAAGTTTGGTACGAGACACAGACTACAGACACTTTGATCTAATGTCTTTTTTCAAATGCTAAAATTAAGGGGTTAAGGAGTTTAGGAGTAGTTTGACATTTTAGGAAATACACCTTATTTGCTTTCTTGCTGAGAGTTAGATGAGAAGATTGCTACCACACTCATATATGTGTGGTTATATGAAGCGACAGCACGTTATCTTAGCTTAGCTTAGCTTAGCACAAAGACTGGCATTAACACTTTAAGCTTAAATTGCAGGGGCTGGCAGTTGAACAAACAATATCTAACATGTTAACTAATGAGGCTACGTCCACACTAGCTCCGTCCAGACGACTGTTTTAGCTCCGTATCAGAAAACGATCTCTGTCCATACTAACACAACTGAAAACGCATACGTACATATTGTCTTCCCTGCAGTTGATGAGTTGCAGAAAATACAACAAAAATGTCAAACTGTTGCTTTAACATAAACATTTGATGGAACATAAAAAAAAGCACAGGTGCTTATATGAGGGAAAAACAAAATCTGGTTGCTTATTCTCTCCAGTAACATCACAGATGACGTAGGAGAACAGGATTTGAGCAATGCTACATCTGTCTTTATACCTTTTGACTTTCACACACATGAGAATGTGTTTGGTTCCACCCCACATGCTTTCAAAAACCCATCTAAAACAGTCAAACAAACGCTGGGCATATGACAGCCCCTATGTGACTGTGGGAAGGACTGCACAAAGGCAAGTGTTTCCCACCACACAGCTGCTGGCCTGGAAATTTGTCTTGCGCTCATTGTCTTAACTCTTTTTTTTTAAAAAAGGAGCGTTAAAGCTCTCACTCCATGCTCCAGTCGCTTCCTAAGAAAGGTGCTGTTGGATGATACATGGACAGAAGTGTCCAGTTTCAGGGGAAATGGTGAGAGAATCGGTCGGGGACGATGAGCTCCATTAAACACCGCTGAGGAAGTGGACCTCGCAATGCCTGTCTGGAGCAATCAATACTGCACAAGCTACAGGTGGATGAGCAGTGAGACCACACAACAATAAAATCACATTCACTTTTTCATAATAAAGTGTGGGAGTGTTTAATATATATAAATTTGTAGTATAATTTCCTCTTAAAGGCGGTTATGTAGTGTAAGAAAAGGATTTTAAATGATCTCGAACTATGATTTTGAGCAAATAGAAGATCAGCAAAAAGAAGTTGTATTGACATTCAAACATTCAAGTTAAGTCAAGTCAGATTTTAGTTACTATTTACTACAGCTTTACTTCTAAATATTTTTCTGCTTGTTTCACTGTTGCAGTTTCTTTTTAGACTGTACATTGTAAGATATTATCAATTGTTTTATGTTTGTTTTGTTTTGTGTTTGCTATTGCTGCTAACCCTTTCTTAGACAGTACATCACCATCAATGTATTTAATATAGTATTTTACTCTTCTTTCATATTTGTAGTGTATGGGGTTTTATCATACTGAAAACTTGACTATTTTAATTACACTGTACATGTAAAAGCCCACAAAGGATAAGAATTGAAAGTTGATATATGGTTGTTAGATTGCAGCAATATATAAAGAATGTGCTGCACCATGGAGACCAGGAGAGAGGACAGACAAAGCCAAGTACTCATCATCGTTCACATATCTAACAATGTTTGAAAATACATCCAAAGTGTCTTGATCAGTATCCAACATGCCTTCTTCTCTTCCATGTTCAATGAACTGATGATAAAAGGTGGTGATGGTGGGGGTGGGGGGTGGGGGGGGGCACTTCAAATTCCACCCAGACAAGAATGCAACGTCTCCAGTTTCTTATAATCAGCATAACTATGAGGAGCGAAAACAAACAAACACTTTTTTTTTTTCTTTTCTAGAGCTTTTGCCTGAGGGATGATGTATGAGGAAGGGCTTCATCACAGCACACTGTTATTAATCTTTGTTAATTGTAGGCTTCTCCATTCACATGTCCCCACAGCTGTATTTTTTTCATTATCATTACGCCTGTGTTTAATTATAGAGCCAGGAAACCTGTCCTGACCCATAAGATTAGATAATCAAATCTCAAAAGGGCAGTTTTGTGTTTTTTAATAATATACATTTCACAGCTGTTTATCTACACAAATACCTACTGAATATGCAACGATAATCTGAGATTTTAGTGTTTTTGAGTTTAGTGTTAATTTGCAGATTATGAATGTATTTTACTTTGAAGTGTCAGCTCCAGCGTACAACATACACTTATATAGTGAGCACATCATAAACAGTAGCTGAATTTGTCATTTGCATTATATTTACTGCTCGACATTTAGTGTAATTATTACTGCACTGTATTTATTTGTAGTTACTGGTAACTTTGCACATTAAGATTTTACACACAAAACATATGATCATTTTATAAAACATGATGCAACTACAACATTAGAATTCTTGCCCATTAATGGATCAGTAATAGTATGCATAGTAATATATCTTATAATGTAATCAATTATTTCTGTAGCGTGACAATGATACTTTTGATTAAGTAAACATCTGAATATTGTTTTTTTATTGCTCGCAGCACTTTCTGCCTTTGTGAGCACCTGTTTGGCTGTTTCTGACGCACACCTCAGGTTAGTTGGAGGATGAGACGTGCCTTCAGTGCCCATAACACAGCTCGCATTCCACGTGTTGAACAGTGATGGTATCCTCTTTTGAAAAGGAATGCATCATGGTGGAATAATTGCCCTTACTCCTCTCTGGCCACTTAGTTAAAAGGGATTCAGATGGTTTGGGATCTCTCTCTCTCTCTCTCTCTCTCCACCACCCCTCCTCCCAAGGGGCAGGGGGAGGAGGACAACATGAGGGGGATGGGTGTGTTTGACTTAGGAGAGCTGAATTTGGAAGGGGGTGAGAGCATTTACATAAAAGGCCAAAGGAAGTTTTTTCTGCCTCCATTTTTCATCCAGGGAGAGTTTCTATGTCACCTTTTAAAAAACCATTGCTCTGAATTACAGTTGTCCCTCCTTCCTTGAATGCTAATATTTTAACTGGCATTCCACAGAGATTCCTTGAATTAAAAGTGACCTGCACAACAGACATGGATATTGGATTATAGAGGCGTTGTAGAAGTCACATGATACTTTGGATCACGTAACGACTTGGTTTCTTGTCACCTCTTGTTGGCAGGCCTGGCTGGCTGGCTGGCTGGCTGGCTGGCTGGCTGGCTGGCTGCTGGGAGGTCCAAGTGGTCCATGCTGCAAGTGTGGTGGTGGTAGTGGGACAGGCTTATCTACAACATGCATATACGCGCACACACACACACACACACACACACACACCCACACACACACACCCACACACACACACTGCATTTTTTTAGTGAATCATGGACCAGCAAGCTTAACAGGTTTCAGAGTTTTCTCAGCAGGTTTCTCCTGGCAGGAGATATTTATACTATTCATAATAGTTATACTTTTAGATTCCTCGCTGGTTGTTCAACTACACTGCTACTGCTGTTTTGTCTTGATTTAGGGAAATCAGTTCATTAAAGCTCAGAATAATTTGATTCTTATGACATAAACTTTTATTCGAACATATTACGTCAGAACTTTATGGATCCACTTTAGGGATCCCTTAAAAAATGATTCATAAACCTTCTGATTTTTCGCAGACTGAGCTGAGGTCCGAAATTATTTGATTGTCATTCACTGATATTCAAAAGAGTCTCGATGAGTCACTTTTATCAGTTTTATCACTGATCGTCTGTTTCAAACACGTGTCTGTCATCTCTGTGGTATCATGCTCCTGTGATTTTTGTCAGTCCCACTGAGTCAGTCTTCTGTTTGCAACCCCAGCCCCCACCGTGGGGCTAATTAAAACAATTTCAAGGACAAAGGAGGGGAGCCTATTGTATCACACGACCAGCAGTGCAGCAGATATGGTGCCTGAGGGGCACAGTTGTCAAGGATTAGCGCCCCCTTCGCAGGCGCAGATGGATACATCAGCCTCCCACCGCCGGTGATGAGCGTCTGAGGGGGGGACAACTGCCTCATATGAACTTTGTAGTGGGGATGAAGATGGAGGCAGAAGCATGAGAGCGGGATGACCGGGTCAGTTTCTGATTTACCTGTTGCTCTGCAGATTTCTGAAAGCAGACAAAACCAGTTGTTCAAGACACATGTAAAGCATATTTAGGTCAGGAATTATTCAATCATATTTGTGGTGAAATTAAATAAATATGAAATTAAAAATGTCATTTGTATGATTTTTTATAATCTGGTGACTAGTTCGACAAGTTTTATCTTATTTATGGAAAAAAAAAAAAACCTTCCAACAGTCAGGTTTTTTTTCCCCACATTCCTGAGCTGTGCAGTATCCACCCCTTTCCTAAAACAGAGAGATCTGCTGGTGACAAAACCTCCAAACTGACTTCCTCTCCTTTCTTTCAACTCCAGTAATGGTCCAGTGAACTGGATTCTCTCTGTCCTGACTCACATCCTCCGTGCCATAATATTTATGCAGCCTATTCAAAAGTCGTCCCCATCAGATTGCCTAAAGTGAATCACACCACCGGCAGTGGCTCGTATCATCATATCCTGACTAATTGTCTGAATATTAGTCTGGGATAATTTGATATTAGCAACAATGGCTTACTGGAGAGTCACTGCAGTTGTAACTTTCCACTTATACACAAACTTGCCATTTATAGTGATATTTTTTCCTTCACTTTTTATGACCTGAGCTGCTCCACTGAGCTGAGCTACAGCGCATTAAAATATCACAAACTGAGGTGTTGACAGTGAACGTCTCATCTGTGCTTTTAAGACATTGCTGTTATCTCTGAGGCCAGGCCGTACTTATCTCACAGAAGGAACTGTATGTTAGTAGAAACAATAGGCTTGATTGAGTGCATTCCCTAAAAGGTGTTAGGTTACATGGGCCTGGTCTGTTTTATAGACGATATCTTTTCTGAGGGGACTTTGGCACATGATCTTTATCAGCCAGCTTTTTTTGAGAAATGATGCATCATTCATAAGCTAATTAATTATCTCACATGAGCCAGGAAATAGCCCAAGGCTGCATGTTGCATGTCAACACCAAACCAGAGGAATATTATGAAAGAGTTTGAGAGAATATATTTTATAATTGCTTTTTGAAAATCAGCAACTAATCATTTATCAATTTTAAGTATGAAAATGGCAACTATTTTTTTTCCCATTTGAAGAAAATAAGTCTCATCCATAGGTGATTGTACATTCATACAAAACCTCACATACCCCCTACTTGATTTTTTTTTTTAAGCCACAATAATGCAATTAGCCTAACAAAGAAAATGGTAATCCATGAGCCAGTATGCATGCATGGGTGGGATGCATCTGTAATGACCCAGGAATGACTCTGAGAGAATGCTTCTGAGGAATTTTCACACCAATAAGCTCCAGGAGAGCCAGACTAAAACTTTGCAGCAACACACATTCATACAGTGCTAATCACTGTGTGGTGCAATTGAAAAAAAAAAAAAAAATTTACATTCAAAACATGCACTTATCAAACTTCCTGTTTCAGTTGCAGGTTACACTGGAAACTGACATTTATGAATGTGATTTAAAAAAAGAAAAGAAAAAAAGAAAAGGCAAAACCCTCATGAAGCTGTGATAATTCATTCACACAGCCTGTATTTACAGATATCAGTCACAGTATGACACATTATCAGACCACCAGCAGTTTCATTGCTGGGGGTGGAATCACATATGCTAATAAAGCAGATGTCTGCAGTCCTCAACACATTCCAGGCAGCCTATAAAAACAAAGCGTCTTTCTTCCTCAAGGAGCAACAGCCCCATCTCTGACTGTCTCCAACAGTCACAAAGCTTCATATAAACATTTAGTGTTAGAACCTGATGATCTCAGCAACGCTCAGACCCTCCCTTGCCACTACCACTAAAACAACTGCAGCAATTCGATCCCTTCGGACCACAGCTCCCTTCATTTTTGGGAGCACTCTGTGTGTTTGGTCAAGGTGTGGGTCCTTGTCTGAAAACTTTCCATGACACTGGAAGTTTCGGGCCACGTCTCTGTGTCTCTGCCGTCCACTGTGCCCGACTCCCGCTGAATTCATCAGCCATTGTTTTCCCTGCACAGGCATTTATTATGTCACTGCAAACATAAGCTTTGTCCTCAGATGAAGGATCAGCCAGGGTTCGTGCCCTCAAGGGGTCAAACAAACAGCAAATATGGACGGGCTATGACTTAGATCCTGGGGTTGGGTGGACATCATGGTGGGACGGAGGCACATTTTCTTTTCTATTTTTATTACATGTAGCAACAAAAAAATAGAAGTGACCTCTCTTGCAATCACATTAGTTGTGATAATGCTGGTGCTTGAAAAAGCACAGCCTTCATCTTATCTTTTCTCTCTGCCCCCATCACCATCACCATCCCCTTTCTTCACACCATATCAAAATGAAAACAGGGACATTTCCTGAGTCTCTCACTACACTGAATCATCACCAGTAATGAAAAGGATAAACAGGCAAAAACATTTAAAGTATCTAAGCTCACCCTGCTCAACCTAAACCACAGCAGATATGAAAATAAAATTAAAAAACATCTTTGCTCAGGCGGTTTATCACTTGAAATTTGGAAACAAACATGATGAAAAGACTCTAAAGATTCCCGCAGAGACGCTGAATGTCAGCAGTGATCCACATTACTTACAGTGCTTTTCTAATTGCTTCATATCCAATCTAGAATATTTTTTCCACACTGCATAAGAATGAATTTGGCAGCAGCAGCAGTATCACTGTGCATTAAAAGCTCTGAAAGGCAGGAAAGGTAAACACAGACCTAAGCACATACGCATGCATCTGCACGCACGCTCACACACACACACACACAACAATGGCTTGTATGTGTAAAGATCAGATTCCCATCATGTTTGTTTTCTTAGGATAAGGCATGTGTGAACAAAGAAAATATGTTGCTGGCTCCTAGCCATCTGCTGAAACCAGTGACATTTCTAAAATTGGAAATAGGTTTGTTTGATTATGCCACAAGTTTAACTGGCACCATATTCCAACATTGAGATAACACACATGCATTCGTTTAAAAGTTTAATGTTTAAATGTTGAATCCCACCCATCGGTTACACCTTTTTTTGCCTTACAATTAAATAAAGCAACAAGTATGACATCAGTCTAAAGAGACATTTATCTCTATTGTTTTAATCAAATTCTCCAGTTCTTTGTAAGGGTAACTTAGATTATTGAATGCTTAAGAACAATCTAATCCCTCCATAATAACAGGCCGGCAATGCAAACAAATGCCCAACCACACAAAAAACTGACTGTCCTGCTCTACAAACTGTGAGAATGCGGACAGAGAAAACACAAAGCAACATGCTGACATGTGAGAATGATCAGAGGTTGTCACAAAACCGAGCATAAAAAACAAATCCTGTATCCGCGCGGAGCTTAAACCTGATGGCCCAAGACACTTGTTAGCCAGTTGTTCCCAGTAACCAACTTGCATCCCACAAAAAATATGGAATAAAAGAAAACAATTGAGTGATTGTTCCCCCTTCAATGCATGGCACCATGCGCACGGTCAAAACCATGCAAACGCTCATTTGTTTAGGGTTAGTGGCACAGAAACAGGGACAGGAAAACAATGGCTAAATGTCTTTGTTAGTGAATCACAAAAGCTGATAGCTGGTTATTTGCATTCACGAGATCACACTCAGCGCTCATTGCTAAACGGTGAAACCCACATCTTTATAAAGGACATTGTTATAAAAGCCAACTGGCTCTGTGTTGCAGAGCAGGAGATACTGTAGCATTCCTTTGTCCATTAAAGGACATTTACGGGCTTTCATGCTTTCACTCCAGCCATGACTACTGCCTCAAAATTACACTGATGTTTCTGCCCCCTGAGGACGGCTTTTACACTGCTGCTTTAAATCTTAAAGAAACAACAAGAGCTTGTCAGGGTAATTCTTCCTGACAACCCAAGACAGACAAAAAATTATAAAAACAACACAGTGAACGCTCAAATACCAAATGAATAAATAATAAATAATCAAAAAAGTGACAATGCTTTCAGAAAATGTGAAAATTGACGTGTCTAATATGTAGATTTGAGCTTTAAACTGTAAATCAAAACATAAAAACATGCAGGGCTAATATGAAACATACAACCACCCACAGAGGCACAACCAGAATTTGCCCTAAGGTGATGCGATTGATTCCACTCTTAGACACAATAGCCTAATAATGTCTTAACAAATAATCACATTGCATTCAGAAAAAGCAAATGAAGGTGTCTTTTTGTTGCTCGGCTGTAACAGGGGCTGATCAAATCATCTTGCTCTATCGTCTTGTATTTCTATCACCACAGACAAAAAGAAGCGAACAAAGACAAGATAAAAGCCTCCAGTGTACTGAGAAATCAAAACTCACTTAAGATGTCAATAGTGTCACAGCGGAAAAAAAAAAAGATGCTTGCATTGGAAAACAAATCCATATCAATACTTTACCAATCAGTTAATTTCATTAAGGCATTCAATGCCATTTACTCTTGGGATTGCAAATTGTGTGCAAACAAAGCAAAGGTCAGAAACGTAGAAACGAGTGACGGATTGCATCTGGAGGAGCGCAGTGTAAAAAAAAAACTGTTTACACTCAGTGGCTGTCTGAGGGATTTATAACCACCTCTGATGACAGAAATTGACCAGAATACTAAATTCACTTACAGCCCTTTGACATGTTCACACTATTTTAAAGTACCAGCTCTCTTTTACTCATGCTCATGTGTGATCCAGTTCTGCTTGTTGTCCCTCTTATCACCTGGCAGACTCTGGATCTGTTTATGTCCAGAAGGAATGCATCACAACTTACGATTTCTTTAAGCAGCTGTGAGTGGAAATTGCTTTTTTGGGGAGACGTTTATGACCCTATTCAAAGGCTCATCTCAAACACAGGAAGGAAGGAACTGAGAAGTGCCATACAGTATAAAGGGATCTCTTGCTCTCTTGCTACCTGTCTGAAAAAAAATGGAAACAGGAGCGAAACTTTAGATTTTATAATAGAATTGTTTCTATTTTTAATCAGAAACTAACATGTGCTTAAAATAAGGTTATGCCATCATTTGTTTATCATTCAACATGTGCCAAAAAATTTAGTTTTGCATGATTGTAATGGTTCAAACTCTCCCCTCAAGTGAATCTCTAAAGATGTTGTAGCCCACAGAAAAAGCACTTAACCCAGCCATGATGTCACATATGGAACAAGAGAAGGAGGGGGGAAAAATGGGCTCTCTTCCTCAAGAGTGCTCAGGATTAGGGCCTGGAAGTTTGTTAGATAATAGATCAAAGAGATACACCAGAGAGCACTTCTTGCTTTTCCCACATAACGCTCATCTTCATACATAATGGAATTTCAGGAGCTTTTTAGCAATTCCACCTGAAGATCAGGCGACAGACTTCGTCTCTGAAATCACACAAAATGTTCAAAAGGGTCACCAGTGACATCACAGATCAAAGGTGTGATTATAATATAAATGTGAGCGCAAAAGCATAACCCACAGAAGAGGCAGAGCAAGGCGCTCATTATGAATGGAGGCATTTTTCACTAAAAAAACTTTTTTTTTTTAATGTTCGAGAAGCTGTGAAATATTTGTTCGTTATTAGTTGTGAACAGCAGAACAAACAAAATCTCTACTGACTCGCTACTCAGTTAGATTTTCTTATTTTTGTCAGACTTGAGAGGAGATATTCCCATTTATCCTGAATTGGGGACTTTGATTGCTGAATTGTAGAAGACATTCATTATTAAGTTCAGTGGTGGAAGACGTTCAGATCAGTTACTTAAATAAAAATGCCAATACAATAATATAAAAATAATTAATTACAGGCAAAAGCCCAACATTAAAAAGGTTACTGAAGTAATTAAATCACATAATGAGTAAAATGCAGGGTGCTACAAGTATCAAGGGTAAAAGTACTTGTTCCACAGCAGAACAGCCCCTTGAGTGACTATAATATTATTTAAGTATTTAAGTATTGAGGCATTAAGTAACATTTGATGTTGTAGTTTGGTGAAAAGGAGCTACATTTAATAACTTTGTATATTTTAATCTGTTACTGTTCATCATGTTATTTAAACTTTCATTATTCTCTTCCTTGCTGAGTTAGATGAGAGTCTGATACCAAAACATGACCTAAATATGAGGCTATAGCCAGCAGACAGCTAGCTTAGCTTAGAGCCTGGAAACATGCTGAAACAGCTAGCATGGTTTCTCCAGAAGTAACAAACTTTGCCTACTAGCACCTCTAATGCTCATTCTTAAAATGCTTTATTTCATTTGTTTAAAACTGAAGCTTAAAAACTTCAAGTTTCTATTTTACAGAGGTTAATATTGACTCTTTCTCTGCTAAAAAGTCAGATGCTCACTGTACCTTTGGACAGAACCAAGCTGTTTCCCTGTTTATGCATCTTTATGCTGACCTAAGCTAACTGACCGCTAGCTGTAGCTTCATATTTAACAGGGGCATTGATTTTTTCATCTAACTCTTGACAATAAAGCAAATATGTGCTTTTCTCAAGATGGCATACCATTCTTTTAACCTGTTAGTTGCTACTATTTAGTTGTCAAAGCTGGAGTGGAATAAAAGTACATTATTTTTCACACAAATGTAGTAAATTGGCATTAAATGGAAGCACTAAAGTAAAGTACAGGTATCTCTAAATCTTATACTAGTATAACACTTGCCACTCACAGGCAATTAATGGATTTCACAGAAAAAAAGGCATCATTAATTAAAATTTGTATGAGGTAAAAGATGAATTATCCAACACATCACAGCATTTTAAGTGTATGACAAAAGGGGTATTGTCATTATATTTCTTTGCTTTTTGTTGTCAGTACCATTTCCTTTTCTGGCAGAAGACAGTTCACCTTTTGAAACACAAACCAACTCTGAGGGGAAACTTTAGTGCAGGCAAAGAGTCATTCATCAAACAACTTCATCTGAGTTTGTGGCCATGCTGAGACACAAAACGTAGCAGTCTGCATCAGGAGAGCCATTAGCGCTGAGGGACGACAGAGAAATCAATGGTCAACTGTTCTCAGGAGACTCCTATTCAGGTTCAGCCTTCACTCTCTGCAAATACTAAGTGCTGAAGTCTGAGTGTAAAACTGGCCAGAATAATAGATAGCTGCAAGCAAAACAGGCACTTTATTGAAAAATCTATTGGGAGAGCAACTTAGCTTTTAGAAAATAAGACCTTGATATGCGGGCTAATGTTTTCTACAATTGACATCTACTTTGTAGATTCAGAATGAGGACTTGAAAATATTCATCTCCAGAAAAAGCTACACATACAGGTCTGTAGAATCAATACTACAAGACTGCAAGAATATAGTTTCAGAGTAAACTTCACCCTTTACTCTCATCGCTCTGCTGCCACCTTCTGGACAAACAGGAGAAAAACATGGCACCAAGAAATTCAATGTCAGCTTGTGTCAATTTGTTTCAGATTTTATTCTTTTACACTTTAGAATTTCTTCTAAGATGTTTTGCTGAAAATAAACATTATTTTAGTTCGGATGCCTCCAAAAATTACACTTGAAAATAGAGTGTATGAAATTGCGTCCTAATGATTAACTTTCATATTCAAAAGTTATTCAGTGTTAAACATGAAGACATTCTGAACTGAACTAATGTGCTACAACAACAATTCATTATTCTGATATCTGAAAATTAGAACATCTACATCTCCAAAGGTAACAGTATTGTTACTTCAGTGGTTAATGATTAAAACTGCTAGCGACAAAAAATGTTATATGTTAATGGCCTGCACATACTAAAGCCTGGTTTATACTTCAGAGTTTAATTGACACCGTAGATACAGTATAGCTGCGTACCCTACGCCGCATCCAGACATGCATCTCATGTTGCGGTGACGCAGACCGCAACAACTGTGATTGGTTCGCTTGGTAGCACTAATTCAGTCTCGTCCTTGTCTCTCAGTGGTTGGACAAGGACAGAAAACTCACCTCCTTCGGCCTCTATCGGTTCACTGGTCGTACACACCATCTCCTCTGACGTCTTCTCTCTTTACTGCGTTGCGGTAATTTCAGTAAAAGTTGCTCGACATTCATTGGCTCAAACCCCAACAGTTTCATTTCATTTTCATTTCATTACTTGAAGTACATAAAACCCCGCCACCAACTAGCGTTTTGGCGGTATAATCGCAGAGCGCCAAGCCGTAGGCTCTGTCGATCCTACGCAGAAATATAAACCAGGCTTGAGAGTTCTTACCGGCAAAGAAATAGCTTATGATGCAGATATAGTCTTTTCATTTTTAGAAAAAACACACTGAACCCTCAACTCATTGTGGGATTCCTTCCAGTGTGTGTGAATCTGAGTAGAGTGTGTGAGGAGAGAGCTGCTCTATTGCACTCTGCTGTGGTTGAGTGGACATCAATGGAACGCCGTGGATGACCACATTCTGGCTGCCCAGGCCGATGTTTGGCACCAGTAATGCACTTTCCTCACAGGGTAAGGCACTCTCCTCAACCGTAACTGTCCCACCTGGTTTGGACAAGTCCTCCGATGGACCGCACACCATGTCGGGTGGCGTCGGTGCGGTCACCATGGTGGTGTTCCCTTCTGTCACCACTGTGACCTCTGTGCCACCTTCCTGGATCAAGGCGTTGAGGCCCTCCAGTTCAGAGCAGGTGGTGATGAAAGTCTGCGTGCCGCTGCTGGAGCCCTGAGCGGTTATGGCTGTCTGCAGTAGGGCCTGGTGGAGCGGGTTGTTGGTGTCTTCAGGGCTGAGCTGCGTCAAGAGGACCGTCTGGGAATCAAGGGTGGCCTCTGGAGTCTGAGATGCCCCGAGGGGTTGCATAGGTGCTAGCAGGTTGACCTGTTGGATCATGGAGTTTACTACCATGTCCTGGTTTTCTGGGCTTAGCAGGACCATGTTGGTCTTACTCTGACTATCCACACCAGCTGGGATTAAGGGGTTCTCCTGGCCCAGAGAGTGAGATACGATGATTTTGAGCTGTGCATTGCTGTAAGGAGCCATTGAGTCAGACGGGAGAGGAACTTCGAGCTGGGTGTTGCTCTGTGAGGTTGTAACAGGAACCAAATTGACTGCATCAGATGGGGCAGAGAGCTGGAGCTGCAACACATTCTGAGTGTCTCTGTGTTGCTTTTTGTGACTGCGCAGGGAGTCCTCCCTGACAAAAGAAGCATTGCATGAGTCGCAGCAGAAAGCTCGAGCTGCATCTAGTTTGGCCCGATACCGGGAGCTGACCGGCTTTGGAGAGTCACCTCCTCCACTTTTACCTCCACCTCTGCCTCCCTTCCCGCTGCTGCCTTTCTCTGGCTTATCTGAGTGGCACTTCTTTTTGTGAATGACAAGGTTGCTGCGCTGCTTGGAGGCAAAGTTGCAGAAGTCACATTTAAAGGGTCGCTCCTCTGAGTGGATCCTCTCGTGGACTTTGAGCGCCCCCTTGCTGGAGCAGGAGTAAGTGCACTTGGAACACTGGATGGGCTGAGTGGGCTGGTGTTCCCGCGAGTGCTGCCGCAGAGCAGTTTTGTTGGAACACTTGAAATCACAGTGCACGCAGTGGAAGGAGTTCTCAGTGCCGTGTTTGATCTGAATGTGAGATTTCAGGTTGCCTTTCATGGCACAGCGGTACTCACAAAAGTCACATTTGTAAGGCTTCTCACCAGAGTGAATCCGGATGTGCCTCTTCAGGTCTGAGTTGATTTTGAATTTTGCATCACACTGTTGGCACTGGAAAGGTGCATCTCCTTGTAAAAACAAAAAGAAAATCTATTGTGAAATAACACTAAAGTATTTTCAATGCAATCTAGAAAACAACTTTGACTCCCTACCGGTGTGGGAGCGGAGGTGCACGGTGAGCTGGCTGGAGTTGCGGCTGGCGTAAGGACAGATCTGGCATTTAAAGGGCCGTTCATCATAGTGGATACGCAGGTGCTTCTTCAAACTGCTGCTGTCCGCTGCTGCATAGGGACAGTGTTTACACTTGTGCGGCTTCTCGCCTGTGTGTAAGCGGCTGTGCATGTTGAGCTTGTCCCGCCGACTGAAGCGCTTGTGGCACAGCTCACATTCAAACGGCTTCTCACCTGGATGATGGATGGTTAAAAACAACTCGTGTCAATATCTAATCCTGAAGGGCTCTAGCAGCAGAGCATCACGTGTGCATGGCACTGACATACCGGTGTGGGTTTTGAGATGGCGCTCCATGTCTTTTTGGCCATACTGTGTTTTAAAAGTGCAACCTGTGGGATCAAGACACAATGTGTTTTTACAAGGTGTGTGAAGCTTGTGTACTTGTGGAAAGTTAATCTAACTTCAACTGGCAGGAAGTACAGTTCACCCTGCATGGCAGCGGAAAAGAAGGAAAGTGTTACAGTCATAAACAGCGAGAGGCACCAACCTGAGAAACAGCAGCTGTGTCTCTTTGAAGTCAGGGTAGGTTTTAATTTTTTGGAAGGTGTTTTCTGTGCTTTGGTCAGGATCTTTTTGACACCTCTCATAACACAGGTCTGGTAGGTTTCCTCGAAAACAAACTCAGTGCTGGAATCTGAGCAGGACAAAGGTACAACAGATACCCAGTGCATAAAACAGGCGGACTGTGAATCAAGTTTGCATGCAAATTATTAATGATAAAACCAGAGCCACAGTATTTTACCTGGGAGAGTGGCTGTTACCGTGGTGGATGATGGGTCAGAAGTGGGTAGGGAACATCCATTTTGCTTGTGGGCGAGAAAGACCTCAAAATTATTGTACTGCTGCTTGCAGAAGCCACAGATATGGATATCTGGGCTCACCTCCACCACAACAGAGTGTCCTGCAGCGACTTAAGAGGGCAGAAGACACAAAACAAGAACCCATGATTTCAATAGGAAGTTGTATGATATACGTTTGTGATCTGACAATAAGATATCTGCAATATTACGTCCGAGATGTTAGAGATGTGGTACATTTAGAGATCTTGTTAATAGCTGTTTCACTTTACCTTCGGCGTTGTATGTTGACATTTTCGAGCTTGTTTTTGCTGGAGATCAGCTCATCTTCCTGCTCCTCAAAGGCTACACGACGTCCACCATGATGTTAAACTGCACCGGCTCGACTGTACATGCAGCCAGCACAGATACTACATGTTTCACACTCTGAAATCTACCGAGATGGTTATATCAATGGCAATGACAGTTTACTTCTCTGACAACACTGATACAGAGCGGGTTTACGACATCCTTCATGGGGTTTGCGGCAGCTGGATAAGCATGCGTTTATGTCCGGGTGACGTCATGCGTTGCTTTTAAGGTAGTGGGAAAAACCTAAATTAGCTTATGAGAGGAATTCTAGGATCAAGTTTTTATTTATTTAATGTATTTCTTATTTTGTCTAAGTTTTATATAAATGAATCAAAATATAAAAGCTGTCTGCTATATCACAGTTTCAAAAGATTTTTATGACATTATTTTCTTCCTTTTCTTTCACTAGGCCTATATTACCCCCCTTGGCATATTTATTTTTAACTTACTGTGTAGACTTTTTGCAATAGCCAATTTAAAAAAGAAAAAGAAAGAATTATAGAAAAAAAAAAAACCAACAAACAAAGAAAAATATTTTTAATGTAAGTATTATTGCCATTATTGTTATGTTTGGTGTTTGTTTCATTTTCTAAATTAAGTAGGCTATAGCAGTATATTCTGAGAGTCGATTAATTATAACACCAATTGCACGACTGAGGTTTTCCCATGTATATGCTACCTGCGTTACTCCAAATAACAAGTGTGGCATGACGTTTGGTATTTACGAGCCCCTGAAAGCAACATGACCACTGAACTAAAGAGTTGGATTCAGCGGCGGGACATTAAATGTTCACAAAATGTTGTTTAGTTCTTTTAAAAGAGTGGAAGACCTCCTCATAGAAAACTCTAACTCATAAACCTCAACATTTCCCTCGGTGAGAGAAAAAATTAAGCTAATTGTTAGTCTTCTCTTGCTAATACATGGATGTATTTAGGCTAATGTCGTTTCCTGAAGGCCTAGCGAGGCCATTACTGCCACCTGTCGTATTGGAAGTCGCATAAAAAAAAAGACCCACAATAACAAACTATGTGTTTGTTGGAGTCACTTAAAAATATATTCGGATTTAACCGAAGTTTGCCTCAGAGTCACAATGGTGCAGCGTCAGCACATTTCAGAATATAGCCTTAGCACCAGCTGTGATAACTACAACGACTTGAAAGACTACTCCTCGTGTGAGAGGTAAGCTTTCTGATGTAGCAGTTGTTGTAGGACACTAAAATATACATGGTCTACCATCTTTCAAGTAAGGGCAATTTACTGGGTTGTTGGGGTGACTGAATGAGAATGCCTCTTTTTATGCCAGAGCAGTTGTGCTGGTGTGAATAAGCCATGAAAGTGACTGACATACAGCTCCATTTTCAGTGGCAGGTCCTTAACTGCCTGATTGCCACTGTGAAGCTCAGGAATTTCCTTACGCTGACTTTCCTGCATGGCAAAGGCACAGGACTGATTCCTTCCCTGCTGAAACAGCAAATCCTTGAGTCAGACATGAGGTGCGTGCACACACACATGATCACACATACAGAGATACACACACACACACACACACACACACACACACAGAGTTGCAGGGCCTTTCATGGCCTGCCCACATGAATCTGACTAGTTGATTACCATCATCTTTGAACTTGATTTTGTCAGGATTGTCCACACAGATTCACATACTTGTATAGTAACTGTTTGTGTCGTATTAGAAAAAAGAAAGTACTGTTTTCTTTGGGCATTTTGGAAATTTGAAAGACATGAAAGAGAGATAATTAAATAAATAATTAGATCTGACCGAAAGGCGTGCAAATCATATGCACATAAATCCCTCTACAAACTCAGTTAGAGTTAAATGTACATCAAAAGACCAGATTTACATGAGAAACACAAATGAGTCAGATATGTGGTAATTAAAGAAAGACTTATGTCACTCCCGCAGATGTGGAGAATGGGCCAGTGTGCTCTCTGCTTTGATCTAGGCTTCATTTTCACAATCAAAAGAATTGTAAATTTGTTGTTTTGTTGTTGTTTTTTTTTCTTTTTACTTTTCACACTTGCAGCTCAAGATTTTCCTCCCTCTTGTTATGGTTGAGCAGTGTGGTCACTTAATTATCTTCATTATTAGGCCTTATTCATGAGGCACTAACAGTAATGTGTGTTGTCACACCCAGTAAGGCAAGCAACAATTATATCCATCGATTATTTGGGCAGATTCATCTCTCAATCAATCAATCAATGAATCATTTGGTCTCCAAAATAACAGAAAATATTGAAAATTGTATGTATGTTCAAGGATAAGATCGCTGGCCTGAGGTCCATAGTCCAGCACCATCATCCCTAAAACAACCTAGGGCAGTGTGTGCAGAGCAAACCTAGGTACTGCAAGCATTTCAAGTCATTACCAACTGACTAACAGCTGTAAAAACATAAATAAATATATAATACATAAACATAATTTCTGTGTTGTTACATCTCTGCTTTAAATTTAAGCTAGGCTAAAATGAGCAAGACTGAATGAATAAAAACCCCTCTAGCATGTGTGACTAAATGAGATGTGGCATCCTCAGCAATGATCTAATTGAATTCCAAGGACCCTCAAGTCCATTGTCGAATGTTGGTCTGCTTGTTTCATTGACACTAAGTCCTATTATTATTATTATTATTATTGTTATTATTGTTTACAATCTTATAAAACAAAGGAACGCCATAAATCTTCACATTTAAAAAGCTGGAACCACTACATTTTTACTCGAAGAGTTACTTAAATAATGATTAATTGATTATCAAAAGTGTTGCCAATTAATTTTCTGTCAACTGACTAATCAGTTAGTTAATTGTTAAAGATCTAATTTACATTCATACCAATCTCACTCTGCATGCTAGGTGCTTCTTCACTAGGCGTCCCCGTATCTTTTTAAAACAATACACTCTTATTCAGTCGTTGTATTCAGAAACAAAGTCTTATTTGGACATCCAGCTGTGCCAGTTCTAATTTGTAGACGTGCCCCTTTCCCATTCATTGAGACGCCCGAGTATTCGGTGAGTGATGTAATGTCCCTCTTTTCCCCAATGAGACAAGGGCAACAATAGGGGGGAGTGCCTCTGTCACATTATTTTCCCCCACCGAGGCACGCCAGCTGCTTACAGTTGCTTAATGGCTACGAGCTGTCACAAGGCATCACAGCCCGCTGCCACACAGGAGCGGCAGATGCTTTAATTGCACAATGACTTGTAGGTTGTCAACAGCAATTATACCAGGCTTCCACCTGAGGGCACCCAAAGAACACCGTCTACCCACTTCACTGGCAAGACACAAGCCTCAGAAGCTGGCTGCTACACATAAACCTGATCCCTGAGTTTTGCTTCTGTCCAGACAAGAGCTGCAAAAGGATTCCAAGTCTCTTTTTAGCTTAATGGTTTGGCCATGTGCTGCAAAGATCTGGGCAGGATTGTCAGACAGCAGGCTCAGGACCCCAAAATCATATTTAGACATAAAATATTTATCCAGCTTTGTCACCTTAGGGCCCGCCGCTCACCGTGCTGCGGCAGGTCGTGGTGTGCAGAGTTTGAGTAATTTTGCTCATTATTAATTCATGTCATTTTTTTTCTTTGTGATTCAGGGGAGGCTCATTCGCCGCTGCCAGCCCTAAGATTATTATCATCATTAAGAGGAAACAAATAAAATGGTGAGTTCAAAGCTGTGCTGCAACATGCTCCAGCCAAACATTTGTTCAAGTATGTTGATGGTTTGTTATACAGTATATATATATATATATATATATATATATATACACACAACTCTGAGAAAATACTGCGTAATGTGCTTAGATTTGTGGTCCATTCTATTTATAGGCACACCTAAAATTATAATCAAGCAGCTCAGAAACCAAACGCACACAGTGACCTTCTGTTTGTGTCATGTCAAATTGAATGGGTAAAAGATGTCCCAAGTCCCGTGTTTGTTTTGAGCCATAAGACAAATTATACACACATGTATGAATTCCTTTGGTCAACAGCTGCCATCGCAGCATCAGAT
The DNA here is from genome assembly GCF_002814215.2 of Seriola lalandi dorsalis. Classification (NCBI taxonomy): domain Eukaryota; kingdom Metazoa; phylum Chordata; class Actinopteri; order Carangiformes; family Carangidae; genus Seriola; species Seriola lalandi. Next base: position 2,353,858 of record NW_019525479.1, read on the forward strand.
AAAACGGAGCCAAAGTCTGGGAACCATCAGATGCCTCCAACACTCCCACTTTATCATATAAAAAGACAGTGTACATAAATGCACACCGTGCACACACACACACACACACACACAGACTTGCACACGCAAGCAAGTGAGGCAGTGCTACACATAAAAGGTGCACATGCTCACACGCAAATCAGCGCTATGCTCTTTGTATCTGCCAACTGATGCAGATGATAGGGCTGCAGATGAGTGCAGGCTAACCAGAGACTAGGGGGTACATGTGGCTTCACAGACAATAGCAGGCCTTAGGAGGAGAGTATTCAACCCTAAGCAACATGCTGGGATATAAATGAAGACATAATTGTAAAAATTTTTTTATGTAGTATGAAATTTTATATGGTAAGAGTGAAGTTATTGTTGGTATAGAGGCTTGCATAAATGTTAACGTGGCCAGAGTGGCAGGTATATAAAATGTGAATGTTACTTAGAAGAAGGAAGAGGAAATATCTTCTCTCCCAATTAAAAACAAAGATTTTTTATCAAAACAGAAGTATTTTTTTAGTGGAGTCCTCTTCAAAAGCAAGGCACTGTGGGTGTCTTGTATTTTGCTGTAGTGTCAGCAGGGGGTGTCCAAAATCAGGCTAGGGAAGGAGACCCAGTGCTTGTTTGAAGCAGCTTACAAGGCAGTGCTCCAGTTTGTAGTAGCTGACATTTTGGAACCAGTGGGTCAGCAAAATGGAGAAGCCATGGAGATGTATCAAAACCAGTGAGACTTTTGACCGCGGGATAGTTGTGTGTAATTTATTGTGGCGCTTTGGTTTTTCTTCATAGCGAGTCCTAATTATCGTTGCCGGATACCGACCATTAACATTATTGCACAAGTAGGTTTCAGGTGTTGCTTTCTACTCCCAAGTAGAACAGAGCAGGAAACGAGGCCATGGACGGAGATGGCACACACGTGTGTGTGTGTGCATGCATGCATGATATGTCTGTGCACACATGTATTTTTCTTTTTTTTGTGTGTGAAGTTGTCAATGATGTCATGATGGAGGAGGGAAAATCTTGATAGTTAGACAGATAACAATGAGGCTGGCTTATTCATGCCCTGCACACACACCTACAGACACATGGACACACACACACGGCGGCATCATCATCGTCACAGAGGGAGCAAGGCTCATAATTGGACAGAGGTGTCTGTAGATAATGAAGCCAGACCTCACACCTGCCAAACCTTGGGGATTTCACTTGACTGGCCACTTAAATCTTCCTCACTCTTCGGGTCTGGAGGGCAAGAGAGTGAGTAAGGAACTAATGGAAAAAAAAGCACGCACTACAGGGAGGATCCCTGTCAGCGTGAGTGTAGCGTGGACCCCCCCATCCACCCACCCTACCCCAGCTAACTCAGCCCCCACAGCTCGTTCCATACAGCACCCACCTCACTTCACTTCACTGTAAATCCTCTGGTGTCAAGGATTTCAGACGGAAATGGGGAAATGCTGCACCAGCTATTTTGTTTCAAACTCTCAAAACACTCGCTTCTCCCAAGTTGTCTTTGGTGACAGCGTTGTGTGCGGGAAGCGTATTGTGCCAGCTTTTAGTGGGGTGTCATTCGAGGTGCTGAAAGGGAAATCAGATAGACGCTTCAACGGAGAAATACTTCTATATAGAAAGTTTACCTGACAGTCATCAGTGAAGGTGTGACACTGTATCAGTGGTAGCAAAAAGCTACACCAATTAGGGGCCGAGTTTACTCTGGCAAAACCTGAACAATTTATGAGAAACAAAATGGAATTTCACACCGTCTTTTTTTCAAGAGTTGATCCATAAATGAGGCTCGGAAATCATTGTCATTCTTGATACAATTATGGCTTAGACTTACACTATTCTATTCTATTCTATTCTATTCAGTTCTATTCTATTCTATTCTATTCTATTCTATTCTATTCTGTAAATACACAGACAGGAGTAAGCGACAGCTGGGGGGGGGTATCACTCTTTGTTAGCTTGTCATGAAGTCAGCCGTGTCAGCTTTTACATACGAGTTTGTGTCTGCTTTCAAAAGGTTGTGGTGGTAAATGGTGAGAATCAATAACGTTGTTGTGCTAACAGACACAAATAGAGACTGGTAGCTTTGCTTGTGGGTTAGCTGTATCCAGATGGTCTGGGTATATCTGTCATATTTTATTCTTTTATTCTGCAGATATTGGATAAAAAGGATAAACACATGCTTGTCAAACTCTGCTGTCTTGTGGAAGTTGTTTTGTGCCTCCACTGCTACCCCGAAGTCGAGCCATGCATTAATGCGTTGAGTTTAAGGGCTGAAGCAAGGTTACCTGGAGAACCTCAGTCATATTTCTCTGTGCTGAGAAACAGCGATGCAGAGACAACGGTGATTCCTGATGGAGATTTACATGCACGTCTGTAAATGCTACAGCAGCACACACAGTCACTTAGAGATGTTGTTAGATGTCAGTGAAACTGCATATGATGCATACAAGCTGGCAGATTTATAGCAGGATAATGACAGAACTGCACAAAATTCAATTGTGTGCAAAATCTGAACGAATTCTAAAATCACCCCCCTTTTGACTGGGGCGTTCATTCAGCATGAAAGGAGCCAGAAGCCCCAGCCCAGGGTAGTAATCTTGGATACTTTCAGTTTAATTTTCCAGTGTCCAGGCCAGGTGGGAAGGTAAATGAGCCCAGGTGGCTCGCCTGGCCCACGATACCCAGGAGGGAAACCTCGCAATCAACAGCAACAAGAAAAAAACTAGCATCCATGGTGATGGATGGTGTCACATGTCCGCCGAGTGTTTGTGCTCTAAGTGCTGTGCATATTGAGGTGATGGCTCACCTCATCCTCCACTCTCATAGATTATAGATAGACAAAAAGCTGTGTGAGCAGAGCCAGGTTTGGGAAATGTGCTGTAACCGTAGACCCCGGATCCTCATCATCGTCATCATCCCATCTTTTACCAGCTTGAGCTGCCACTCGAAGACACTTACAGTAGTTGGGCGACATTCGCTAATGTGGATCTTCTTTCCAAATTGCGACGATAAGCAACGCTGAAATGTGCCCTGAAATGAAATCACACGGAAACCGAAAGCTTATCAAGATGAAAGTGTGCAATAATACAAGAATTATCCATCACCATCCATCATGTATTTGTTTGCAGGAAACAGATTACATGGATCTTAATTGAAATATTATTTTACCTTCATTTGAATTATTTATGGGGTTGCTGACTAGATTCATACCTCAGAGAAAAACATGAACACATTATGTGATGCAAGAGTTTGTGTGTGTGCGCTTGTGTGTGCATGTGCGTGTGTGTGTGTGTGTGCGCGCGTGTGTGTGTGTGTGTGTGTGTGTGTGTGTGTGTGCCTGTGTATTTGTGAGCATTTCTCATATATTATTCAAAGTGTAGAGTCAGAACGTGGTCCTAGGTAGCCATATGAGGGATATCAAAGGGCCTGTCTTTGATACAATTTACTTGAGATCCGCTGGCCAGAGCCGAGCTGTCCATTGGCCTACCATTGCTAATGAGATCGGGGGGTAAAATTGAGAGTGGTGGGCTGGCTGTCATCCGCTAGGTGATGGTTTTAAGACTAAGCAGTGATACTTCATTAATTAACCTTCACATTCTATGTAGATCTGCTCATCAAGATGCAGTTAATTAAAGAAAGGTCATTCCAAGGGCTGCTGGGAAGCGGCATTATTACAATGGAGGGATGGCACTGCTTTGAGCGAGATAACACAGGGGAAGGAGGGGGGAGGGGGGGGCGATCACCCCAGTCACCACTTAAATGGCAGACGACTCGCCAAAGCCAGTTTCTGAACTCCTGACTGTGGAACAGCTTAGTTCAAGAAAAAAAAAATGTTTTTCTTTTAGCTGTTTTTGTTTTTTTGTTTTTTTTTTATTTCTTACATTCCCTCTTTTTTTTTTTGTATTGAAAGATGCTGTTGAAAAGCTCTAATGGAGAAAGTCTCAGTAAAATATTCATTACACTCAATCGACAGCATCTATCTTTTAGCATCTCGGTATAGTTTTTCTCCCCTCTCTTTGCAGCCCTGTGTCTTCGCTGCCAATTTCTTGGGCGAATTCTACTCTCTCTGACCTTGCTCAGTGTACAGGAAAAAAAATGCCATGTTGAGTAAATAAAAGGCCTGGAACTCGGCGGGATATAAAATAGTTATGCGTCATCTGTAAGTGAAATCCATTTCTGTGTGGTAACTTATTCATTTTGATTTCTGCCTATCTATCTATATATTTATCTTTGTTACTCTCAGCTAATTCACTCTTAAAATATGTCATCTTGTTTTGGGAAGTGGATCAAGCAGATTCTGTGTTTGGTCATAAAAACACCAGTGGTTGTTTTTGTGCAGGTCTGCATTATGACATAAGGACAAACACAGTTAGAGACAGCTTAGTATGAAGTAATGTGTCTGTAGAATCGCCTCCCGGGCAATCACACAAGTGAGATCAGACTTAGTGATACAAATGGCTTTTTATAATGTTCTTGCCAAGCTTTATATTTTGATAATGGTAACTCCTCTCTCAGTGCTTGTCTTGTTTGGGAGCGTGGCATCAGTTTTTCAAAATGTTGCTGTACTGCAAAATTGTAGCGAGACATCAGCACCTCCCCTGTGTCCACTCAGTCCTCCTGTAGTCATCCCTGAGTGTCTTTTGGCATTGCTTCCAATGGCAGGTGTAGAGACAAACGAGAGGCCGTGCGCAGGCACACGCACGCGCATGCATTCAAGCGTGTGTGCGTATATATATGTGTGTGTATATATCCCTCCCACCCCGCTACGATACAGTAACTGCTGACCCTGGACACAGTGCCATTATGGCAGACGAGGCAGGGCTCCCCTGGCAGCGGCTGGGGCGGCTGGTTGCTAGGTGGAGAGACATTACCGCGGGCCTCTGCAATAATTTATCCTAAGAGCGCGGCGAGCCGTCATGTAGCCCCTGACAGAGAGCTGCAGTACTTTATCAGCCTGCCTGTAAATCAGCCATGTGTGGGTGCAGACGGCAACATTGTTTGATCTCTTTCAGACACTCTAATAATCTGCTCCCCTCTGATTGATACCTCCACACAACAAAGCACATTACACCAGCAAACCACAGCAGCCATCAGCGTGTGTGTGTGTGTATGTGCATGTGCTGATGTCTGTCCGCAAGAAGTGTGCGTGCCCGTGCGTGTGTGTGTCTTTCTGGTGGTCATCAGTATTGCCAGTGGCCTGGGGAGGGAGGGAGGGAGGGAGAGGGAGGGGATGAATGAGTCTTCTGCAGAAACACAGGGTCATTTGGAGTCTCTAAACCAATGACAGGCTAACGGGTTCACAAAACGATCACTGGATGAAGGGAGGGGCAGGGAGAGTGTGTGTGTGTGGGGGGGGGGGGAAGAGGGAGCACCACCAACCTCAACATAAGAAATCCAGCAAACAGATAAAGAGCTACTGAGGCAGTTATTCTTTTTCTTAAATGGCTGTGGTTTTGTAAATGTGAATTTTGTAAAGAGGCCTGTTAAATTTCCTTCCACATCATTGTCTCACTTCTGATGTAGATGCACGTAAATATCACATTTTATATCTATAAAAAAACATTTAATCCATAATTTTCTGCTCTTGAAGATTGCACAAAGAAAATTTGGTACAAAAATGGTTGTAAGAATTTATCCCCGTTTCATATTCCAGTATAGCCAATATTTTTTCAAATGAATGTGCAGTCCGCACTTTGACAGGTACAACAAATGTAACTACACAGCTGAATGCTCGTATCTTTTCTTTAAAACGCTGATATTTATTTATTTATTTTTATTCCATTCATGGCCTTCTATCAAATCAAAGCGAATTGCATCCTTTTCCAAATTGCCTCCCAACCCCTTTCGCTTGATATGGCTCATATACAAAGGAGAGCAATGTCCCATCCAACAATACCCATACCATTTGTGCCGCTCAGCTTCAGAATGTCATTGGTTTGAGTGTGACAGTAAAACATAACTCTACCTTTTTTTTTCAGTGGGGTTGCATTGGAACATGGCTTCCAATTATTCAGCTCCAAATTCAATAGCAATTTTCTGCTCAATGAAATAGTGGTTTCAATCTCTAGAGTAATGTCACTTTAGAGAGATTTTCAAAATGGCATGTCTGTGAGTGAATAGATGGACACGGGAGGATTCATTTTGCTTGAGGAAATGATACTTGTCTGCTGAAGCTTGTCATTTATTGATGAAGAGAACACCTCTTCAGATACTATAGAATCTACAGTATGGGTATAGATATAGTGTTTTTGCTGCCGTCGTTGACTCCTCATTAAATATGTCTAATTTTTTTAGCTTTTAGTCAGAATTTCTAAGAAAATAAAAATGCCAACCAGATGCATAACCTTATGAATCTGTTTGGTCAGATGGAGCCTATTTTGCTTCAGTGCAGCATTAAAAGTAGCACTGAACAATAAAAAAAAAAAAAATGCAATTATAAGTGTGTTTGTGTGTAATGTATCAGTAGCCCATCCAGGGCCCCATAATGAATGCAATGCAACGTGCGATCACTGAGCCGTGCGTATGCCCCGCTCAATGCATCTCTGAAAATAAACAGAGCAATGGAAATGGTTCTCATTAGTGTTGTTTTCATATTAAGTCCCTCAGACAAGGTTGACAAACCCAGCTCCCTGTGCCAGGCTCCTCAGGGACCATCGCTTCAATACAGCTAGGGCAAACAACACCAGCCGATACCAACACCATTACCACCTCCTATAGTTACTTATCCTCCCCTCCCTCCCTCCCTGCGGTGTGCTCTGTCTACACAGACCAGGGGAAAACGCATTAAGATCTTCCAGCAGCATAGAGAAAGAGTCCTGCTTTCATTTATCACCATTGCTATTGGCCCTAAAAGGGACAAATGTCTGTTCTCCATCTCTGTGCTATTAGAATTGGAGAAATGTGTGCTGTGTGTGCGAGATGGAAGTTATTTCGTGCTCCAGAGACGATCCGCTGCGAGGCTGTTTAGCAGGGAGGGAACAGGTGTGCTGAGCTTCTGGCTTCCACCATGTGTTCCAGTTGTTTCATCTGCACCTGTTTCCCCCAGTCCTATATATGATGATCAAAACACTTTATTAACCATAAAGTGTTTCGTGTTTGTATGCCACACTATATCTGCCTCCTAAGTGGTTCTTTTAACAGTCACATATCATCATGAAGTAATTAATTTCATGCAGCAGAGGTTATTGTGTCAAACGTTGTGTATATTTACCAGAGAAATGTGTCCGAAGATAAAGTTTCATTTGCTGCTTTGCAAATTGATGAATAGGGATTTAAACTACAGTAAAACCAGCTCATGAAAGCAATGATTCATTTTTAATGAAAAAGCTGCCTTAAAATGTAAATCATAAAGCATAAAGTTAAAGAAATACATGTGAATTTTCAAATATTTTTTATTGTGAACCACAGAGTTTAAGCTACCTAACCTTTTAACCAAAGCTGAAATCTTTCAACACACTGTCAACCTTGAACTAAAACAACCATTCCCAAACACCTATTAAAAGGCTGTAACTAAAGATAATTCATTATTGATTAATCTGTCCATTATTTTTTCAGTTAATCAATTAAACTTGCTACAGATTGTCAGAAAATTGTGAAAAACACCCACCACACTTTCCCTCAGCCCAGACTGACGTCTTCAACATGAAGTAATTCAGTTTACTGTTGTATATTTTAAAGAAAAGCTGCAAACCTACACAGATTAGAAGCTGAAACTGGAGAATGTTTGGCTTTTTTGCTTGAAAAATGACAATTAATTGATTATCATAATACTTAATTTACCAATCCATCAATCGGCTAATTATTTTGGCTCTAATTGCTGATTTTCCTGTTGCGTTTTCTTCCCAAGTCACTGACCAGCTTCATATCATGAACACAACTCAATACTACTGATGGGAAATAAGAATGATATATTAATTTCAAAAGAAATGATAGGTTTCAGCTTTGTCTTAATAATCGCATTGTGTTAAAAATTGGGTTATTCCGTATCGTGGACGTTTTTGGCTTCCACAAGATCTTATCTGCAATTCAGTTTCTTGTTTGCTGCATTTGCTGTTTTCCTGAGGTTGTTTCCTGGGAGAAGTGACCTCTCAACAGCAGCCACAGTTGCGTATCTGAGCGAGGTAACAGTGATAGTCAGCATGGCGAAACTGACAAACAAAAAAATGCCCTGTACTGAAATCTAATATGGCTTTTTTTTTTTTTTTCCCACAGCAGAGATTTTGACTTGTCATAGCAGGAAAAGCACAGGTGTTACTAATAACACGAACAATGGCTCTGTTCTGGTTCAGTGTCCCAGTAAGCCGTGACAGCGTGACAGTGAGCCAGCGATACACATGCAATACCGGGACCCTGAAACTGAAACAGCTAAATGGAATTCAGCCATCGATAATTTTATGATTTCCTCCTGTTACATGACAAAATATCTATAGTGAAAGAGGCCAAGGAAACAAATACTGTACAGGCCACATTTTGACTGACAGATGCCCGGGACGTGCAGAAAGAGAATCGCTTAAACCAACACTACTAGTTGTTGATGTTCACTCTTTACAATTTGTAGATGTGTGCGAGTCTCCGTGTGTCTTTGTGTGTCACAGTCTGGTCCTCTTCCTGACACAGAGGCCCACCTGAGTTGTGACTTGGCGGGGCACATCACACTGCTGCAGGCCACTGTAAATATCACCTTTCTTGCTATCTTCAAGACTTGCTTTTCCAGTAAATGGGGAGAACGTGTAATTCAATATACTGTGTCGGGCCATTTGCTTTTCAGAGGACATCAAGGTGACATGACTTAGTGGCCCCCGGAATGAACATAAAGATTAATAAGTAATGGCCATATAAAGATGATATTTGCACTCGGATATCCCCTTTGTTGTAGATTAATGCTTTTGATCATAGGGAAACTGGTAACACAAAACGAGCAGAAGGTATGACGTCCCAACACGACCTGGCACATTAGGCTCCTGGAGAGTTTTACATGCTTGATTCAGGCAAAACTTTGGAGCTGTTGATTTTTTTGGTTTTTTTTTCATTATAATCAGAAGTTTTGCTGGTCTTGCATGATATTTCTGACTGTGCACAATTCTGAATTACCCAAGTAGATCCTACGTTTCAGATATGACAGTGCCGGTGATGACTCCAACGAGCTTGCATGTTACAATTTATTGACAATAACGATAGTATTGAACTCCCACACTCTAAAATGAAATGGTATTTGGCCGTCCTCTTGTAATACTGTTGTTGGTCCCCCTGGCATTTTGTAATTTGTTGCAGTGTTTGTGTTCTCTTTCACACTTTAATATCACGGTATTGCTTCAATTTGAGCTGCAAGATAAAGTTCTATTTCATTTTGTGGGATTAACTTAGTGGGTAGCACATGTCTCAAGGTATTTGTTGTGTTTTGTTTTATCTATGAATTATTTAGAAGCTTCAAAAATAGAGAATGGGTTAGACGACTGTACGTCCTGTCTCTCTCGGCAATCTCGGTGAGATGTTTAATTTGGTCCTGCTAGCGTGGAATAGCACTCGCCACGACTGGGATTAGGTGGTTGGCTATGTAATTTCCCTGAAGGAGAAGCATGTTGAATTGAGGAATAATGATAAAGGAGGAACTGAACGTTTTGAAGGGAGGAAATATGAACTTGTGACTGCTACGTGTGCCCAAACTTGTCACGGATTTTAGCTCCAATATGAAATACTTTTGCAAATATACATAGGGTGTTATAAAATAAAAATAAAACCACACTATCCAGCTAGTTAGTCAGTAGATGGTGCTTTAAAGTTAAGCCTGCAGCAATGCTATAATCATCCTTTATCAGGTCATTTATCATCATTTACCGAACATGCTAAAGTTCACCAGGCCTATTAATGAAAGATTCCCTGTTTTTCTTTACACTCTGTAGCACTTTTTAAAAATGCTAATGGACTCCAACAAGCACCTGAGCAAGGATGAAAGTGCCCTAATTCCTGCTCAAAGGTCACTGAGATGAGTTATAGTGGTATAAGCACCTGAAAGCTATTCCCTTGTTAGATTTGACAAAGGGAGGCTGCCATTTCCCCCCTTTAAAAATAGTGTTGGGTAATAAATGATCATTTGTGGAATGTGGTCGCTACCAGCAGTGACTTTTTTTCCTCTGACATAACTTTACTGCCGGCTGATTTACATCCTGAAAGTTGTCCCCAAAATATTTAAAATGAGCGTTTTATTCATGACGCGCAGCAGACGGCAGTGACACACACAAGAGCTCTTGTTGTGCTTCTTAGGGGAAATGGCTAATTAGTTGGCCATGAAAAATGCAGACGTGCGTGTTTTACTATCATCCTCTGTTTGACTCAACAACACTGAAGTAACAGATTTGCAGTTATACTACGGCCAGAATCAGCACAATGTGGAATATCTGGACATCCACGTCATCGAGGTACTGACACATGGCACGCTACTATCAATTATGAAACACACTGGTCTCTGGGTGAGCGTGCCTTCTGTGCAGTAGGTGCCGTGTGCACCTCAGCATATGTGATAGTCCTTCTCAGCAGCCCTTCACAGGTCCCTGAAAGGTGCTCCTGGTGTGGATGCGGGGCGGTAGAGCAGGGATCACAGTGACAGTTTCAGGTGGAGGAGTCTATTAATAGTTTACCTCTCAGCCAAAGCATTTCATCATTTTTGGTGTCTGAGGGCTTCCTGCTTCAAAAAAAGGGGGTGAAGTTATGCATCTCAATCTACCCCTTCATATTTCATGCTGTTGAGGATTATAAATAAAAGGACAGACTTTGACCTGGGCTATTAGTTACCCGAGATCCTGTGGGTGGATAGTGCTTTGTCTTCTGTCAGCTTGTGGTGTTTTTCCTTCAGAAAAGCAACAGGATTACAATCAAAGTGTTTGGGATACAATATGAGATATGATACCTGCTGCCGAGCAGAGAAAGGTAGGAAGATGGCAGGGGCCAAGGAACAACAAAAGGCAAGGCAAAACAAAACCAATCAGTCAAAATCAGCCAAAAGGGATCATCAGAATGGAACAAGGTGGGGAATTTGACAGTAAGTCAAGCTATGGGTCAGTCTAAAGTACCACTCTGGTGATTGCTGTTTTCCCCCTAGTGTGACTCTCTTGTTTTGACCACACAAACTGGCCGAACGTCTCCGGAGATGAGCCGCTCTGACAGAGTGATGAGGAAAATAGTAAGCTAGAAATCTCTCACTCTCTCACCTTCCCCGTGGTCCAATACATGGGCCCAGCATATGCCAAAGCAACCTGTCAGTGCTTCTTGTTGTTGGACGGACCTTTGATCTTGAACAAATAGAGAGAAGAGTCTCAGAGCGCCTGCCTCGGGGCGGGAGGAAATATGGGCATCGCAAAGGGTCAAAATCTGGAAGAAGGCAGTAAAATTAAAACCTTTATCGCCATCTTTATGGCTTCATTCCCTATGGCAATTACATTATCTATGGAAAATGACAGAGCTTTGTTCCCATTATCACTGAAATCTCCAGCAAGGAGTGTCTGATGTGCTGAAAATGAAAGTGATGTATGTCAGTCTGAATAAATCACAGTTGATGTGGACCTATTGTACTCTGTCAAGGTGGCTACTTTCAGGTGTTTCAAAAGCTGGTATTTGTCTATTCTTTGTAAATAAACCCAAGTGCTCAGACATTAAACTAATCAAAAATAAATAAATAAAAGTTTCTGCACGTCAGAGGGTTTCTATCAAATCTAGATTGACAGCCCTCACTTGAAATTAATGATTTTATTTTTCTGCGACCACTCAGTCGCTAACCACCCGAAACCTCACACATTGACTTTTCTCCACAGATTGCAACTCATCCATTTTTTAATTGCGTTCATTTTTACCTGGGTCCCACCGGACCCGCAGCAGCGGTGGTCGTTGTCATCCGTCTGCTCTGACAGGGAAGAGAGAGCAAGAGAGTGGCGCCACGCCACTTCCCACCCCGAGCTGATGTGTCAGGCTTATCACACAGCCGAGCGATCCTGAGGTGACATCCTCCACTGAATCGGTGACATTTCACGGACGGTGCAAATCTATCCATCTTTGTCAAGCATCCGCCTCGATTTTAGCATTCCCCGAGTTAGCATATTGATCACTGAGAAACGCATGAGTGAGGACTTCTTGTTTTCTGCTCCTTAAAATGGGCATGGTGAGTCCACTGGACTCCTCTGTCAAAGTCTACTGCTCTGGGCCTTAATCTGCCCTCTTCAAAGTTGCATAAAATATGGGGGGCTTTTGTCATTCAGGACCAAGAACTCACCAAAGACTTTCTTTGCCACTTTGTTGAAACTTTCCTCCAGAGAAGTTTTAAGAAACAAAGTTTATTTCTACAACATATTTCATTATATTAAACATTATGTCTAGTGTCTCAAGTCAGCTCTTACCTATTTTAAAGGTCCCATATTGTATAAAGGTTGATTTCCATGTCTTTTTTGGATGATAAAGCAGGCACTGGGTTCCTTATTAATACTGTGAAAGTATCAAAGTGCTCAGTCCACAGAGAAATGCAGACAGCCTAAATTCAGAAACTGAGCCTTAAAATGAGTCGTCAGGACTTCATTAACTTTATGATGTCACAACAAATCAGTCACCACTCAGCCATGTCCAACGCCCAGCCCACCTGGACCCACCATCCAACCTTGCAGGATTTAGTTTCTGAGTGTTTACCTGAAATCTGCTATATTGTCATTCGATAACTCAGAAAACAGTCAGCCAATCAGAGGAGAGGTTCAGTGTCTCTCTTCTGATTGGCTCACAGACCTGTTGTTACTAGAGCTCCAGAGAGAAGCCTGAACAAATATATATTCTTATAGATATCAAAACTTCAAATAAAACACTGGAAAAGTGTAACATATGGGATTTTTAACTAAATAAGTGTATCTTGCATTTTTGGCTCATTTCTTGCTCCTCTGCTTTAATGCCTTCATTATGGAACAAGCAGTTTACTGGCGACCGTATCAAAGGATGGTTTGCTAATTTGTCAAAACGTTATATGTGTTTAGGCACATATGTGTTCAATAAACCAAGGAGCTATGCTTCCTTGAGTTGCTGAACAACAATGGAGCTTTGTTTGCACCAGTTAAATTGCTGTGACGCGTCACGTAAAAAAAAAAAAAATTAAAAAAATAACACAGAAGAAAGCACCCTGTGTATGATAGAGAAAGTCCTAACCACCTGGGTCCAGCAGTGTGTGTGTGTGTGTGTGTGTGTGTGTGTGTGTGTGTGTGTGTGTGTGTGTGTGTGTGTGTGTGTAAACTACAGTGGCTTCTGTTGTTTGTGTTAGGGCACGCAATGTAATAATTGATTAATAATGCAAAGCTTTAGGGAAAACTATAACCCCTAAAATGAGGGCGATGATTGTGCTTGCGCCGAAGCAAATCAACAGCGACAGAATAGCACCGGGGATTACAACATCTGCAGTATGTGGTGTCGAGGTTAACTTGTCCTGTGATTACAAAACGCATTTCCCGGGAGCAGGTGTTACATTGACACTGTCGCGATCATGTATGTGCAAATGCTGTTGCAAACTGAAGCGTGCGCACACACACACACACACACACACACACACACACACACACACAGACTGAAGCACCCAATCACACAAAGAAGGTGAGAGAGCAGAGACGAAAAGAATGGCTTGCTTCCCCAACCATATGCTTTTGGCCTCTATGCCTGTGAGACCCGTGTGAAAACATGAATGAGCAGCCTGCAAATCGATAGGGACAAGAGATCTAGTGTCTAGCAAATCCAGTGCAGACTGACATGTTCTCCATGTAATCTCTCGCATTGTGCTGTGAGGGGAAAGATTATCCTTCTCTGACTGGCTGGTAAAAGGTTGCTTTGCTGTAGTTCATGTCTGTGTGAAGGGAGGGAGCATATGCCTCTCTGTAAACGATGCTGGCTCCCCCTCCTCCTCTGTCAGAGGCTGGATTATGTCCAACATTATCCACAGCCCCCCCTCCCTCACACACACACACACGCACACACACACGCACACACAGCCGACTCTCCAATAAAGGGCTTTCTCTCTCTCTCCCCTTCTCCTTTCAAAAAATCATCGGATTTATGACAGTGGATTTCGGAAAAGTTCTCCGCCAATTTTGATGCCTGCTAAGTACCCCGGCAGGATTAGAAGAGGCCCTCTTGATGTGTGCACTCCAGTGTGTTGAGCAGTGCATTGTGGTCAGGTTTATCAACTGAGGGGAAAAAAAAAAAAAGAGGCAGCGGTACATAGTGCATAATGATAAGGCTCGTTATACACATCAAGTGCTAAAAGCAGAGAGTGAGAAAGAGCATGTGTGTTTGTTTAGAATCAATAGAGAACACTATCACATTTAATTTGTCTCGTGCTGCCTTTTCCACCTCTTTTGCTTTACATTCATAAGCAGCAGATTGGAGGAGATGGCTAGCTGCACTGTAGCAGCACCATTACAGCAGATGTAAGGGGGGGAAACAACGCAGGGCCTACTTGAATGAAATGGCCGCTTACATTGACAGTAAATTGAAACTTAACACTGCGGCACAATTTACAAAGGCATAGTAAAAGGCAGCGACTAGCTCAGGATAGACTTGTAAAAAAAAAAAAAAAAAAAGAAGCAGTATACATGTTGTAAATTGTAATGAAATACAGCAATGACTTTCCTCTGATCTAGAAATAAACTGGAAAAAAGTTGTGTGATATCTGATGCAGGATTTATTGTGCTACGCTTGTATTGGCATGTGTGTGTCTGTGTGTGTGTGTGTGTTCTACAAGTCTAGACACAGGAGGTAGACAGTCACCTTCACAGCCAGCTATTCCTCTGAACAGTCTGCTTTCGTTTCTGTCTGTGATGATGCTGGGTGGCCTGTATGTGTGCAGCTATAAATCCAGAGTCGCTGAAGCAGATTTGACTGACTGGCTGATCGCAGTCTGACTGTCTGACAGAAGGTCTGGCTTTGGGCAGGTGTGAGACGAGAAAGAGCCAGGTTACACTCAGTTAATAAAGCCTCCACCAGTTCCTCAGTCTGCCCTTGGAGATCGCTTACATCAAAGCACCAATCAAAAACTGGTGCAGATATAATTTGTCATCAGGGATTTCCTGCTGGAGAATTATAGAGAAGATACAGGCCGATCAATACTATGGATTTTCACTGCAGTGGCTGATTGTCCAATTGCTGTGAAACATGTACCGAGATAAAAGGGCACGCCTGCCATTTTGTAACAGACTGCCGAGTCAGCATAGGGCTTGTCAGATACTTATAGGCTGCTGTGATAGAAAATTATCATGCTGCAGTGTCCAAGTACTATTTAACACATTTTCCCTCCATGGGACGTGATTCATCACAGATCCCCTCTCTCTCTCTCTGCTTTTGAGGAGGCATCACTCTGCGTCATTGTCAAGTGAGGCTCCGGCCACACATGGATGGTGTTTAAAAGGAGCAGACACACACGGATGCCAGTGCAATGCAATCCCTCCGCTGGAAGATGTCGACTAGAATTAAGGAGGACGTTGGAGGAATATGTTAAATCCCCCAAACACCACTCGCTGCTGACCACTTAAAGCATTTACAGCTGACTTTAAAAAAAACCCTAATCATTATTAACTTCCCAAAAACATGTAATGATAAAACAGGATATTGTAAAGCATTTTGAGGACTTGTTGCATCTACTGGCACAGGCTTCCAGTCACAGGTATGGTGCAGCAGTATATATATGGTCAGAACAAATCCTCTCAAATGACACTAACAGAGGTGTGTCAGAGCACTTTGTTATGTAGCCTCTTATCTCTTTTTTTTTTCTAAATCCTACTCTGCTCTGATCATAAAAACTGATGGACCGGAACCAAATTACAGCCGTGTGGTCAGTACAGCACAGGGACAGCAGGGTGGCACAGTGAGTAGCAACACCCCAGGTTCATGGCCCCAGCATCAACCGGTTCTTGTTCAAGTGAGGTGAGGTCAGCAAAAAGTCACATCATCCTCTTTCAGGGATGAGTAGAGCACCTCAGGCAGGTACATAAGGACTGGGTTTAGTCTTGGCTTTGTGCGGTAAGTTATTTATCCCTGCCAGCAGCAGTGTTGGTGTGTCAGTGGGCCGGTTGGTTGGTTTGTTCCATCGCTTTGATCCAAACTAAATAGATGGATTTTCTACATAAATTCACAGTCCCCAGAGGATGAATCCTACTGACTTCTGTGATTCCTGATTTTCTCTCTATTGCCAACATGAGGTTCACCGTTGTAGTTTTCTCAATTTTCTCAACAATTATTGGATGGATTGCCATGATATTACATTCAAATCCTCCTTACGATGAATTAAATTTCTTAACTTCTTGTCTTGCACCATTATCAGGACAAAATTTAAATATGTCCACTACTTTTATCATCAAATACCTGCAAACTAATGACATTTCATTTGGCCTCAGCTGTACTTTGTGTTTGGTGTTAATTAACATTGTAACACGCTAAACTAAGATGGTGAACATGGTAGCATTTAGCTCAAAGCACAGCTGTAAAAATAAAGAAAAATATTTGCTAAACTCCGACAGTAACAATTCTGTTATCACTTCTCTCTTGTTCATATTAGCAAAGAGCTTACAAAATTTTTACGTAACATAATGAGAGGACAAAATTAAAGTTGGTTGTTATCTGGTTAAAATGCTCCCTACAAGCCAGTGTGTGGACTCCGTAATATCATTCATAAGGGAAGAACCTCCAGTCTGTAACAACACTGTACAAATCGTGAATGGACTGAGTGTTTCTGTTGTCCCAACAACGCTAACGGAGTGAATGTCTTCTCTCAAGCTGACTGCATCATGTGAATTTCAGCAGTCACATTCTCCCACTTAAACTTTTCTCAAATCATATCAATAATTTTAGGTTATAAATGTAATAGTTTTGAATTGGGACCTTCAGAGTTTGGATCAAGTAGCTTGTGAAAAATAAGGTGTGCCATTTAGTTGTTACACTTACTATTTTAATGTGTCAGACACATATTTAGATAACTGCTAGTATTGGATTGGACTCGCTATTTATCCAATGTTAAAAAACTCGGATTTGGATTGTGGCCAAAAAACATGATTGACATCTGCAGTAAAATGTGATATTTCTTGGAGGGGAAGTTTTGCGAATGGAAGTTCTCATGCAGAGGAGCGGTGGAGAGGTGAGAAGTGCAGATACAAAGATAGAAACTTGATGAACAGGTTAATGTTTCTCCTGGAATAACTTTTTTTGTGGGAAATTTCTGTCAGATGGACAATACCTCACTGCTCATGCCATAGCATGAAAACAAGCTCTTCAGAGTGGGTGGGCTTTGTATCATGGAGTGCTGAGTGGAGCCCAGACATGTCTGTGTTTGTTGTATATGCCAAGCCAGTTTCCAGACTGAGGGCAGTGACTTATAGGGCTAGATGCCAGACAGAGAAAATGAGAGGCTGCAGCTCAGTGACAGAAGCAATGACCCTCAACTCAGCCATCTTTTACTGTTTACGGATGTGCTGTAGCTATAATGACCCACTTTTAAAGCTGTTCAGCCAGTGTAGAACATTATATTTTCATGTATTAAGAGAGAGTTGGCAGCATTTCCCACAGGGATGACCAAAGGGTTGAGGCCACAAGAGTTTGTGTAGCTTGAATCCACCAGTCACAGAGTTGTTTTATTTATTGTGCAGATCCAGACTGAGACTTTAGATACACTTTAGGACAAACACAAAATTAAAGGTAACCAAACAAATTAAGGACAGTGACTTTATTTTTAGACATTTGCCTTTTATGCTGGCGCCACCAATCACTGGAATAATTCTCTGCTCTAATTCTAATTCTCAAATAATTAAATAACGCTTTACTGGGCCACTTCAGACTCTGGCAACCCAAAGTCAAAGAATATTACAGCAGTTGGTTTTTTAAGGACTTAATTACCCAGAAGCCATATAATGTGAGTACATGGCACACTTCACACTTCGCCTAATAACTTTCTTAATCACTAAAGTTGAACAGAAAATCAAATTCTCCCCATTTTTGTTTAAAGAAATATAAATTATATTGACTACAATTTAGAAACAAGTGAACAAGTCAAAACAAACATCAATGACATATATAATAGTTTATTACAAAATATGAATGCTAATTTCAATTTAACTTTTTGGCTGGACCGCAACAGCTGGGCAAGTGTGAATGTCCGTGACTGACTGAGTGACTGAGTGAGTGATGAAGTTACACCACTGGTCAGCCGGCTGAGGGTTGGATTTTCTGTCTCTTATTTTCAAACCTAAATTTTTGACTTTTTATCAGACAAAATTGGAACTTTTTAAATGAAACTTCATCCATATTTTTTTGTGTACAAATTTATCACTGTAGTAGCTAAGTAGATCTGCCTTCTGACAAAGCAAACCTGCTGATACAGCTTTCAGTATTAGCCTGCAAATTTGGTGTTGATGTTGACAAGCTGAATTCACACCATTTATTTGCAACCTGTGAAGTTGTTGTTTCAAACTTCACTTGAAACTCTTGCTTGATATAGTCCCAGTACTGTCACTTTTTACTGTAAAACACATAATATAGCATATAATCTGGAATGTGTTCTGAAATGCATTGCATATATTTGTCAGTATAAGATGATTCAAAAGCTTCACCACACAACCTGTGTGTCCACTGCCAAGAGCTTGTTGCAGACATGCTGAAATAATGATAATAGACTTTGATCATAATTAGTTAAACAGCAACAAAATCCTCTCCACTAACTGGAGAATCTGTATCTCTGAAAAGCCAAATATTGCAATATTTTCCAAATCAATTATTCTATTTATGGATTAGTGGACAGAACAGCATCAAGTACACGAGCAGCCAAAGTGAATCAGAGGCTGGTCTGGCTGCACTGATTCTTCTCAAAGTCAAAGGTCGACGACAACAAAGTTTCCCATTTTGTTTTCCATCCTCTGTTGTCCTGCCTGCTGTCTGCCTGTCTGTCTCAGATGACGGGCGTGGGGATGAGTGTTTTGGGAAATATGCACAGCAAAATGAATTCATACTGTAAGGTAATGAGGACTTGCATGAGCTGTAATTGTTATTATTGCCAGACACAAATTGAAAAGCATAACCTGTCTGACACCAGCTATCAGTTGTCATTATGTGGGAAAACATGCCCTCATTGCAGATAGCTGTCTGTTGACACCCAAAGTAATTGAGGAGGTAGTCGAGCTGTTGAAGGCTCTCAAAGGGGAGGACGAACACTTGATCAGAGCATTTTTATGTCTTCTGAGATGATTTGATTTCACATAATGTCTATTTTACAGCCAGATATGCCATTAATTTGCATGATAGCGAGCCAAAATGTGACATTTTTATTTAGACGTCCTCACAATGTTTGGAGAACAATTGGGTGGTGTTTTTTCTTCTGTCAGTCTTTCAGAGCGGTGGCGTCTCATTATATCATATCTAACAGAGCAGTGAATAGCTGCCTCTCTCCTCACATTGCTGTGTCAGGTCAATGTGCCATTTTTTAAGTGGTGACGGGAGGGAGGAGGTGGGGGTACACTGTTGACAGCCAAATGATGATTTCACATTTAACTCTATGTTGTTGTTTACTCACAGCAGAAACTAACATAAGAAACAAAGAAAGTACTTTAGCCTGCATATTATGCTACATCCTATATTATCTGGCCAAAAAATTGACTGTTTATTCCAGTTTTGCTGTGGACATCCCTCCAGGAAGTGTTCAGTGTGACTCAGTTTGATACAGTTCCACATTTTGATGTGGAAGAGGATCTGTAGGTACCATGTAAAGACAGAGTTTTTCAGCCGTACGTCCACAGCACAGGCCGACGCTCTCTCCTCTCTCCTGTTAGCTCAGGCTGGCAAACCGGGCAAGTCTGCATTTGGCGCCTGAAGCGCTGAAGCGAGAACAAGGGGCTTCTTTCCCATGAACTGGAGCCAAGTGCCAGCACTTAAGGTGAAGGGCCGAGGCGCTGGAGAAGTAATTTAATCTGAGGCTCTGCCCAATTCCCTGGGCGGCCGAGTTTAAGAAAGGTCACACAGAGAAACAGGCACTGGTGACCCCTTCCCAATTACGGGCGCTACAGCAGAACATATCACAGCACCGTCCAAAGTGACAGTCATTTAGCAGCAACTCATCTGAGGGGAGGAAGTGGGAGATGGATGATAAGGAAATAAAAAATGATTTGCCAGGACCTGTTAGCCACTTCTCTACACAGGCCTGCTGCTCCCCCAGCTCCTCCCTGTCTTAGTCGCACACACTCCCTCTCTCCCCCTTTCTCTCTCTCTCTCTCTCTCTCTCTCTCTCTCTCACTCTCCCTCTCCTCTCTTGCTCTGTCTCTTCCCACCCCCTGCCACCCCTGCTGCCCATCTCCCTCCTGCTCCACAGACACGTGACAACTCCGCATGATTATTGGCGCAATCACTCATGTAACAGCCTGCCCAGCTTTCCGTGGGGGCTCCAGTATTTGTCACTGTCACTTCCCCAAGTGCTCCGCCATTGTCTTGGAAATTGTATGTGTAAGGCAAGAGATGCCTGTGACCCACTTCGACAAGGGAGCCAGCGATGTGAGGGCGCTCATCACACAAAAAAACAGCAGTTTGATGTGTCCTATTATGTGTCCCAGCAAGAGCCATAAATAATTGTGACAAGTTTTTTGTTGCGCGTGAAAGTCCTTGACTCTGCCTCCTGTTCCAGCACCTCCTCTCTCGTATGGAGACGCTGCCAAGCACCCCCGATGATAGATGGCACGGTGCAGCAAATGACAACGGGATAGATTTTTAGTTTGTGCTTTGGAAAGGATCAGTAATGGTGCTTTGCTGTACAAAGCAATAAAAGAGAAGGACAAGAGACAGAGGGGGAGAATGAGGGGAAAACAAAAAAAAAAAAAAAGATCTATGGATGCTGGAGAGGGAAGAATGATGGTCGGTGACGCATGATTTTTGGGCATTTGAGCACTTAGATATATGAAATCAGGGTTTGTCAAGATGGAATGCGCGGTGGGGTATTTGGCCGCTCACCGCAAAAACATACATAAAAATACATGAAATACACTTGGTGGTATTATATTGTCCACTACAACTGGAAAAAGAACAGTCCTTTCTTTTCTTTCTAACAATAAAACAACAAATTGATATACCCCAGTACAGCTGCATTGTGTTTTCTTGACAAACAGAAGCTGTATGCAGTTGTTCAACTATTCATTTGAGTGCATTGTTTCTGCTCTTTTGTTCCTTGCCAAGCAGTGATTTCAGACTGCTTAGCAAGAAGAAAATTTTTCCGTGAGAAATCGACACGGACATTAGATAAAGTACCACCTGCAGGTCCTGGGTGCCAGGCGGGCAGGATACTGGTAGACAGTATGATCAGTCATGGTAATGAGTGCAAGGCCGGCGTTGCATGCTTTGAATTATATGACTTTGAGGCCTAGGCACCCTCAAAACCGGGCCTCGGCCATTAGTTCAACCACTCTCTCCTTATCTCGCAGTCAAGCTGTGAAGTTTTAACTGTGCCATCATTCCCCCTTTTTCCTCTTTAAATTGTTCCACCTCCAGAGCAGAGCAGAGTGGGAATGCTCATAAGATTATTGGTGATCTTTAGTTAAATTGATGTAAAGAGCTTCTTTTGCCTGAATTACCCAAGTCAGAAGTGACATGAAATGAAATGATCCATTGATATAAGCAGTTTAAGTGATGCAACAGCATGTGAGCGTGTTTGTGTTTGTCTTCTTTAGCTAACCGCAGACGCATTTGCTAATTGTATTCTGCTTCCTCTATCACAATTATTAATTTATCTCTTAAGACCACTGCGGCAGCGACGATCATTCATGCCGCCGCATCCGATAGTTAAGAAGTGGGCTTCCGTAAAAATCCATCATGTACATCAATGCACATTACTGAGGTAATTAAACAGGAGGTAATACCGCCAGATATCGTAAAATATCAAAGGGTGATCATACACCCCTCAGCAATGTACAGCCTCAGCACATGGAAATGATGCAGTAGATGAGGGATCAGCTGCAAAAACTCCAGCACACAAATGTAAATGTAATTTGTCTATTTTAGAGTGTCCGTACCTTAGCCTATGAAAAATACTAATTATTTGAAATATACTGATTACAGCTAGCTGAGAAAGTGGCATTAAAATAATTACTTGTGAGCCCTCTCAGAGTTTGTACATTTAGCACTGTACCACCATTAGGAATAATCTGTCCAATTAAAGGTTGTGTAATTAATTAAGTGCACATTCTGTGAAGAGGAGAGGGGAGAAAATTTATCAACCTGCTGAAATATGACCTATCTTGTCCAAAAGACTAATATGTTTAAACAAAAGATGAAAATTGATGACAACATTATTTGTAACAAAATGCTCACTGTGCAACTATGATGCATCTGTACTTGGATCCGGCTTCGGAGCATTGTCCTCACAAAAGCTGTGATGTATTACCCCCGGCTGCCTGGCAGTAACTTTCAATGAAGGGCGCCTTAGTCTGTTACTTTATCCCACTTCACATCTCAGGCCTTCGCTGGAAGCATCGTCTGGCAGATTAACACGTGTTTTCACATGTAGAATTGCGCATATGAATTCTGTTGAGGCCTGAGTAGTAAGATATAGCTGTGGCATATGATGTTGTGAGGAGCTGAGGAAGTGTTGGCGCTGAGCGGACATCCTGATACCACCACCCAAAAGTGTAGTAGAGCAGAAAACATCTTGCTGTGCAAAACCTGTCGGGTCATTTCTGTTATAGCAGGAAATTTTGAGCCAATGTCCTGTGTGTGTGTGTGTGTTTCTGTGTGTCTGTGTGTGTGTGTGTGTGTGTGTGTGTGTGTGTGTGTGTGTGTGTGTGCATCTGAGATAGTGAGCGAAATGCCAAGTGCACATTCTTTCACCTGCCATTTCAGTTTGGTGCCAGCGCTACATATGGCCTGGATCAACACAGGCATCATAGCCCAACATTTAGTAAAGTAGAAGTACAAACACATCTAATGTTAGCATGACCAAGACATGCACTTTTATTTAGGAGCCACTTAGTTACAGTAAAAGTAAATGCACATTTATTTCAGCAGTGTGACATCATGATGTTCTAATAACAGCAATAACCTAAAGAAACAGGTACTGAATTTAAATAATTAAGTTCATATTGTCTCAGACATTCACAATAAACTTTGTAGAGCCCTGGTTTGAACTGAAAAGTTGGACAAGATGACCATCGGTGGTCTAAGTAAGTAATGTAATGTAGTGTAGTGTTTGGTGTAAGTAGATCTGCAGCGCTCAATATCAGAACTGTATGTCCCGACCAACTGGCGGCACCTACAGGTAAGAAAAGTAACAACGGCAGCAGTTTTGACATGTCCGCAACTTGCAGGTAGTGAGATTCTTTTCTTTTCAAGTATCCGGTTTGTGTCTGAATTTTTTTTTTTTTAGAGTTTGGATTTTTTTCAGGAGCTATTTGTCAGTTTTCCCTGCTGCCGAATATGGTTTTTCGGGTGTTGGTGATTGTCGCTTGACAGTAGCTTCGGCCATTGTTGTGTTTACAAGACAAGAGGTTATAATACGTCCTGTGAGCAGCGCTATGTCTTCAGAGCAGACGGGAGGCTACAGTGAGTCGCTATCGGAAAGTGATGCGACAGGCCAAGGCTAGCTGGTTAGCGTGCTAACTTGTGAGTGTGAGTGAAGGAAGGAAGTTTGATGCTGAACTTGCAACATTTATTCCAGACTGGTTGGTAAACAGCTGTTAATGCTGATGTTTGTAGCAATAGCAAAAACGCATGGCTCCTTTAATCTTGCGTGAGTAACAAAAGTTAATAAAATTGTTTTGTTAACTGGATATTATTTTTGCTGAATAGTGGGACGAGTGCAGAGTTCATACTACTCTGTCAGTGTGAAAAGCAGCTCTGCTTAATATATACTATTAAATATAAATGTATAAACTTGGTTGCCTGGCAACAAAGTTGAACTTGGCTTAAGTTTCGCCATCTAGCAAAGAAGTGCATTGGCCAATCAAATACATGCATGCCCACATTCGTGAAAAATAAAGTGATTGCCACTGTGAGAACTTTGCAGAGTTATAAAACCCCGTCTCTGAGTTTCAGAAGTTGCTGTGCAGCGTTTTTTCTGTATGTGATTCAGACTCATGGATCTGTTGCAGCAGCTATCACAGATACTGTTTGAATGAGTTACCTTTAGAGTTACTGGGGCAAGTCAAGGCTGAGGCTGGGTCCTCTTCTCAGTCTAGAGCTGCTGATTTTCAGCTTTCAGAGACTTTAATTTCCAATTCCATGAATGTATTTTGTTACACGGATACAAAATGATAGTAGTTGAACCTGTGGCCAGTTTGTGTAAGTTTGTTTAAAAACTGAAAAGTGTTTCACGTCCTCTGCTGGTGACACCCTCTGTAAAGAACAGAAAGAAGAATAGGGCCATATTATGGACACATTTTCTGTCGTGTAAGTGATTTCACAAAGGCAGGTTATGGTGTGAGCTCTATGAGCCCCGTGGCCCCTGTGTGCTTGGTGGTGGAGGGCAGTGCACCACTGCACCTTCCCAAACTGCCATCCAGCTGACAGCTCCCAGCCAGGGGAGAGAGGCAGAGAGGCAGAGAGGAGAGGGAGACATAAATCCTATGTCCTATATAAAAAGAAATACTATCCGTGTCAGGGAAAGGTGGGATGCCCTAAAATGAATGATAACAGACTCATTAAAAATAACGGCCGCCTAAATGATAAATAGCTCGCCTTCTGAAAAGAGCTCAGGACAATGGCTTTAACAAATTAAGACTGCAGTGCTCTGCCTAAAGGTGTTATTGCCCCTCTTCTCTTTCACCAAAATATCACCTGGTAATAACACTCTGTCCAGATTTCCATTATGGTCATCACACTCACTTATGGATAACTTTAGACCAGTAATGTACTGTACATGATACCTACCAGTTCATTTTGTTGTACTTTAATTCTACAAAACTGAATTTGAGCATGTGGTTGCAGAAAAAAAGCTTTAAGAAACTTATTCATGTGTGAAATAAAAAAAAACAAACTATAAACCATCTAATTTATTCCACATCAGCTGGCATTTGCAAACGAGAGCCTAACAAGGATGCTGCTGGGTCTGGCACTACAAACAGACCACTATTAAACATGTAAACCTGGCACCATACTTTAAAACCAATAGCCCGGCGTCTGAGACAGATCTCACATTCCTAATGATGACAGTAAATTAAGCTAAACTATCTCCACACATTCAAAACTGTACACATCTTTTTCGGACTGTAAAAACTCAGCCAGCGTTCGTCAAGTATAAACATTTACATCTGTGTGACATAAACAGATTCCACCGCTGTAAATACTGCGGAGAAGAGACAGAGCCGCGGCCTGTCAGGGGGAATGAGAGTGAGGAATGGATGACTCGTGCGAGTTGCTGACTTCTGAACTGATAGACGTCCACTCCCAAGCAGGCTTGATGGGGGCAGACGTGTCCGTGAGTGCACCCTCTCCCCGTCTCTTCTGTAAACACTGGGCATTCCACACGCATGAGGACATCATTTAGCAAAAGCTTTGTCAAGAATTCAAAGACCTGCAATGACAAGAGTTATGTGGCTCACCCAGAATGGTGTGTTTTACGTCGCCCCATGAATCATGAGATCTCCTCTGTTTAGAATAGAGATATATGTAGTCAGATTGAGGGGGGGTTGGCAACATGGACAGATGTTAAATGGGCTCTGATATCAGGTAGAATTTTGTGTGGTTGCAGGGAATGTAGTATTGACAAACTTTTAAGTTAAGAATTTTACAATTTGCATGGGAAGACATGTTTGTGGCGTTTTAATTCCAGTCTGAGTTCTAGCAGAGGCCAGTACATCCCAACTCTGATGTCTTTATGTATAAAACCTGCCCAAAGGACAGATACAGGAAACAAGGCTTTGATCCAGCTGACAGCAGGTCCCAGTACATCTGGTCTGGTAAAAAACAAACCTCACACACACACTTGTGTAAATGTCAGCACAATTTAGATTTTAATTTCTACCAAGTTTGTGAAAAACCTTATGTAGTTTTTCTGGCTCCCGTGCTTCCATATTTAGTGTAACATTTATATCCTGATGTCCGAGAACGAATCCAATCTGTTCTTTAGGTAATCACTCAGTCTGTGTACAGACAGAGGAGGGGAGGCAGGGACTTCTCAAAAGCAAACACACGGTTTTTGTGGGTCTCTTAAAGAATCTTTAGAAGTCTGAACTCCTATAATCTGAATTTAATGTCTTAAAATGTCTTAACTACAATTTTGACAGGTCTTTAAAATTGATTGGATTATGAATGTTACTTTCATAAAGTTGCATTAACCTCAGTCTCTCTCTTAAATGTGTTTTTGGGAAAAATCTGTATTGATCCCGCTGTAACAAAAACAACTTGGAACCAAAAACCACTAATGCAAAACTGTGCAGCACACCTAGCTAGTGTATCGCTATACGGTGTTTTGGTGGGCTAATGAGGCAACTTCTAGACGTAATAAGTTAAAATTGTTTCTGTAAACGTTACTTTCATCTAACATGGGTAAGTGCAAGTTCAGTGAATCTGGCTTAGTTGAAAATAACAAATATGAGACCCGCTGCACCTTGTGCAAGACAACGCTAAAATTAAGAACTTAAGGGTATGAAGTCATTAGAGTTGAATGGGAAGTCATCACCCAGTATTGTAACTCCTGCAACTCCCGTAACACCCACACACATTGGTGTTTCTGTAGTTGTGAGGACAGTCATTGACATAACACATTCCCTAGCCTTTTACCCCTTCACAAATTAATGCTTAATCCTGACTCTAACTCTACGCTTAACCTAAACTTAATTGTAACCTGAACCGTAAAACCAGCCTTAACCCTCAAACAACCTTTTGAAGTCGTAGAGGTCTTAAAAAGGTCTCAAGAAGTCTTAAATTTAACACGTTGAAACCTGCAGAAACCCCGAAACAACAAATCCAGTTCTTACATGTATTTTAAATTGTAATGTGTATTTGAGTGGTACTGTTTGAATGCCAAAGAGCTTGGTGGCTACTAATTAACTGCTTCTTGGTGCGTAAAACACACCAGATTGCTTTTAAATGCAGCTTCCTTCATCTGTGTTCTGTCAGTTTGCATCTTCAGTAAATGACTGCAGCGTTTCGCTTAGTGTGGTCATCTAAGAATGGAAAAAGAGTCACTCCTAAATGGACACTGAGGTTTTTGTTTAAATCAGATATCATGTATTGTGCTGTGTGCATTTAAATGTGCTTACTTTGCTAACAAACAATGACCCTGTAATCTCTGTAATGATTCCAAACCGAAGCCGTTTAAAGAAATGGTAGTTTGAGTGAAAGTTGTGGACAAGAGTTGCGAGGGGAGGGTGATGGGGGTGGGTGGTGGAAGAGGGGTTTCTAGACAATTCAAGCATTTGTACGGCTTGATTATACATAGCGACGCTGTGATAAGGCTTCATTGAAATTTACAACAAGCAATCTCTACCATATGGACTCACCAAATGGAGATCACAGACTAGCAAAAGCAATCAGCTTTTTAATTAACAGAATTAACAGTGCGATGTTAAACCATAATGA
Organism: Seriola lalandi dorsalis; assembly: GCF_002814215.2. Classification (NCBI taxonomy): domain Eukaryota; kingdom Metazoa; phylum Chordata; class Actinopteri; order Carangiformes; family Carangidae; genus Seriola; species Seriola lalandi. The sequence goes on from NW_019525479.1 coordinate 2,381,437, forward strand.
CAGCAATAAAAACAGTTGATGTGACAATCAAAGTGCACCAAAAACATTCATAACCATTATTTTCATTAGTCTGAGAGAAAGACAATAGCAGTGAGTGGGGTTATATTGGAGAGGGATCTCAGACCCCCCCCTGTAATCACACTTGAATTAGCTGCAGATACTGCAAATACTCCAATAGGCCATAAAACACGGGGTCACACAACTCTCACTTGGGTTTATCTTGGACACTTCATTTCATGTCGGCCCCATCCTTTGAAGGAGTGAGCAGTGTCAGAGGCAATAAACATCTTGCATTGTGAAACATTTCTGACTGTGACATGAGGCTCAGATCTACAAGAAGTTGGCCGATCCGCCGAGATTCATCTTCCAAAGCAGCCACTGCTGCACCACGACCAGAGATCTGATCAGCAGCTCAGAGACTTTGGCAGAAAATAGCAGTTTATTGACCATAAAAAAAAAAAAAAGGAACGTGTGCGTGTACACATAAAAGCACAAGCGCACGTCCGCACACGCGTCCACACACAAACACCTACACATACAGAGATAAACCATAGCACCACAGCAAGGGCCATACCCCCGGCAACAGCACACAAAAGAAAGTCAAATTATTAGAAATAATGAAAAGCCATCAATAAGAATTCTGCAGAGACTCATTTCATTCTGTTTTCAACAGCGCTTTTCAGCCTATTATTTTCTGTAAATGTTAACATCGCCAAGCCTGCCTATTGATTCTATTATTTTTGACCTTGCATTAGTGTCGGCTAATCTCGCATGTTATAAAATTTCATTTCATAGTGAAAAATACTCCAAGGCCCTAAGGGTGAGTTATACACAGGTTGCGGCACCCCTGGGATTCATAAGTGCACATGCGGGTAAACAAACCGTACATTTAATGTTTCTTAGATGAGTGAGCAGCGCTGGGGGTTTCATTTCTTCCTAAACCTCCCGGATTTTTTTTTTTCTTTCTTCTTTGTGAGGTGGCTCAAAGTGAGGGTTAGGTTAGAGAGGCTCATTCAAAGATGAATGTGAGGAATCTTCCAAAACGATATTGTATTTTCACTCCCGCACACAGGCCTGAAAAGAATGCTGATCCAGGGAAGCCAAATACCTTTTTTTTTCCTTTTCTTTACAGTGCATGTATGAAGCATCACCGAAGATTGTTACATTTTTCAGATCAGATTCAGGAATGACCCAAACTTGACCTGGATGGGAGAACAATGAAGCAGCACCCACTCTGCACAGACTATTATTCAATTGACACATAATAATCCCCAGTTGTAGTCGAATACAGAAAAAGGAAAGTTTATAGTAATCATAAAATGTGAAATGAGAGCTGGTACCTTGATAGGAAAGCTAAGAAAAATACTTTCATCATTGATTTGGAGGTATAGACAACAGCAGTAAGTCCTCACAGACTTAAAATTAGCATATTTATGTTGGAGCGGCCCCAGTTGAAAAAAAACCTCCCAGATTACAATGTTTACAAATTTGTGTTTAATATTGTAGGTAAAGTACAAGAAATATATATATTTTTGTGGGGCAGAGGGAGGGAGAGAGGGGATGACATGCAAAGGGCCACGGGTCGTATTCAAACCCGGGCCGCTGTGGTTATAAGCCTTAATAGTACGCGCTCTATCAGGTATTTTGTGTGTCGTAACTGCCCTCCATCAGATTATTCTGGAAGTAATCAAAATTTGGATGAAAGGACAAGTAGGTGGCTGTCAAAATAAAGTTTACCAAAGAACAATTTTAACAACAGCAAAACAATGTCAAAATGTCTGTAAGAACTTATACTCAGTCGGCATAATTCAAGCTTCAGGTGTTTGTCTGCTCATCCCAACTAAACCATGATGTGATTTTCTGAGTTTGATATATAAAGGGCTTTCTTTACTCCCCTTACAAGCAGCTGCAATGTTACAGAAAGAGAAATGTTGCAGAATTGTAAGTGAACTCTCTCTATCTTAATATCTCCAAGGGAATTTGGTGAATTTTGCTAAATGAGAGCTTCTTTGAATTTGCCTATAACATACAATTAGATGCATGAAATTTGGATTCCGGCTGCACAAGTAGTTTACAATGTGTTTTTATTTTTTTCTCTGGTTACCTTCCTTGTAGCCGCTACTTGTAGAAAACTTTGTTCCCCATGAAATATAAATTTGCTCATTCAGAATTCCTAGAGGATGAGTAAGTGATAAAAATGGATGAAGTATTAACTCTCTTTTGCGTATAATCACTCCAATATTTTCACCTCAGAGACTGCAACACTAACTCAAAAGTCCACTTTGAGCTCTGCACAGAATCAAGCGAAAGAAATATTAACTTTGTGTTAACTTATAAATCTGCAGGTAGTTATAACATCATGAGAGTCTAAAGCCTGTAATAAAGGTCTGAATGGTCATGTTTATCAATACATAAATCCCGATAATACAGCTACACTCAAAGACTGTTTTTAATTAGGCCAACATTAAAATGCCATTATCAAATAAATACAGTTAAATAACTGGTTTATTTTCTGTTGGTGAACCTGATGCACAACACTGTCTGTTAATGGAGACCAGACTTGGCCAGACAGTCTGGGTTTACGTGTCTGAATAAATCAGGAATCATACAGTCATGTCATGACATCAATCTGCCGGCCCAATCATAGATCTAATCTGTGCTTTTTATTCTCAAATCATTTGATAAGCATGGCTGTGATTATCATCCCGCCCTGTTCATTGTTTTTTTTGTGTGTGTGTGTGTGTGTGTGTGTGTGTGTGAATGTGTGTGTGTTTTTTTTTTTTTTATTCACGTCCAGATTAGTCCGCAGATGTGTGTTTATCTATTTTTAATGTTCCTCCTACCTTATCACACTTTTCAATTTGGAACTTTTGACGCAAACATGCTGGAGCACTTTGCTGCAGCTCCAAAATTAGAGAGAGAGAGAGAGAGAGAGAGAGAGAGAGAGAGAGAGAGAGAGACCCAGTGATTTTCCAACAGTGGATGCCTGTGTTCTGGGTGTCACTTTGGTTAATAATCTCCTACCAATCCTTCAACTTGGGTGCACGTTCAGGACGCTTCAAACCATGAAAACAGCTGGCTTTGTGCAGCCCAACTGTCAGAGTCTCCTTTGCTGTCGATGATGGAAATATCAAACCAGTGAGCCGTGAGTGGACATCTCAATCTGAATCTCTTCAGCTCAGCTAAACCACAGCCGTCCTCCCACTGATAATTCATGCAACATACACTCACATTAGCAGCACGCTGAACCGTCTCTATACTGTACTCTCCCCTTCTTGCAATGATACACAGGCAACATCAAGCTCAGTAATTCTGTTAAACTTGAAATGAAATGGATTTTTTTCCCATGTCTTAGACTTGGCCATCACTTTGATACACAATTGTCCAATGAGCATCAGTTCAATATCTATTGCGGCTCCTGCTGTGGCTTCAAATGTTGAACAAAAGAAAAGTGAATTTAATGAAGAGTTCAGTGATAGACATAAGACACAGCATTTTCCCCACAAAGCACATATAGTTCCAGAAATGATCTCCATTTAGGGGATGAGCAGTTTAACGTTGATACCATCAGGTGAACACAACATCAGTCCTTTTTCAGCTGTTACTACATTATCATGCTGCTCTCAGTTGCTCTGCCAGCATGCACTCAACCTCCCCATTTATTTTAATCATCACATCAAACTAAAAAAAAACAAAAACAAAAAGAGGAGTAATAGGTGTGGCGTTCCATGGGAATCATAATCAACACACGTCTAAACATTTCAGTCATTCGTCAAATAAAAACAAAGGATATATCAGTATCTATTTAGAAAACCTGGATCTTAGATTTATTAACAACTAGATAGGATGGAAATTAAAACATTGAAGTTGGTTGGTTTTCCACAGAGAGCAGATCACAGTCGGATGTTCAGAGGAGAGGAGGAAGGAATGCCGTGTTTGTTTTCCTTCTTCAGACCACCATTATGTGTTTTCAATACGATGTGAGTCGGAGATAAAATTATAGAAGTCCCCAGGGCTCATCCAAGTTTAACAAAGCACCAAGGACAGACAACCTTAAGCCCACACAGCGCTACAATCCTCCTCTCATGGAGAATGTAATAAATAAATGAGCAGATGAGTTTGGTTCTGACAAGTGAGGGACATGGTGCTCCCTGTGCATTTTTGATAGTGATCTAATTCATCTGGCAGGCGTGGATGTTGATTAAATCAGAATGTCAGCCACTTGACAGGACAAGACACAAGCCGGCGTGGAACCTGTTTGAACAGCGTGAGCCGTGCAAGATGGCCAGGGAGATTTGCAGCGCTGCGTGGCTGCTGAACTCTACGAGCCGCCCTGTTATCATCGCTTCCCACAACACGTCCAGAGAGACAGACAGACAGACAGACAGACAGACAGAAAGAGAGAGACGTGGAGGAATCCACCGAGGCCAACCTCTTCTGTTTTCTCTCAGGGTGACATCCGCCCTCTGACACCCTGGGTAAACAGAAGGGTGTGATGGCACGACCATGTTCCCCTTCACTCATATGTGCTTGATGCCTCCATCAAATCTCCTTGACAATCACAGAGCCGGCGGCAAGACATACGTACGTGCTGAAATCACGGGCCCTGTAATTACGGGGAACCAAAGCCTCTCCGAGCAGACTCACTATATGAAAGACCATCAATGGCAAATCAGAGCAAAGAATGCTAAGGGTTGGTCTGTCGGCAGCCGCACACAATAGGAGCATGATAAAGGGGGAGTTTCAGAGACAGAAATCGTTGAGGCAGGTTGCTATTTAACTGATGAGTGCCTCTCCAGAATCACTATATCTGTGGAAAACTATTGCTTTCACCCAAATTCAGCACAATACCCCCAACCATCTGCCAAAATATGACAACAGACTGATGTAAACACACTTTGGAGAAAGGATACACGCTGCTCGAGATTCCTTACATAGACAAGAACTACAACTGACACTTGGCAATCTCTGACGTCAGATCACTGTTGTCTAATCAATATCTTTATGTAATATCTTTATATCACTTTATCTTAACGTGTTTATCTCGACGGTGGGATTGAGATTTGGCACAAAATGAAACAGAATCGAGTCCTCGGGTGACTCCTCTCCTGCCTCCCGCTCACCTTCCTGCATGCACAGCTCCAAGGAGGTCAAAGTTACATGTACAAAGTCACTCTACTAATCTCCTTTGTCACTCATAAAATTTACACAACATCTCCCTCATGGAGGCCTGTCAGTTTGCTGCTGCCTGTGGCTGTCAGAGAACACAGATAATTACTCGGAGGGATCAGAGAAGGCCTTGATTATTTATAGGGCTGGATGTCTGAAAAGAAAAAATACTATATGCTGCTTTGAATGATTTCCTCTTAGTAATAATATAAGATTATTATTGCTCTGGATTTTTTTTTTGTTGTTTTAACAATGTAAGGATTTTATTTATTACTCACAAAGTGAAGATTTTTTTTGAATAAAGTCTGAAGTGTGAGATAGAACTTTTTCTAGAATCTCAAATGGCCATAAAATATTGAGACTGAACAGTCAGAGAAATCTATTACATCCTCTTCAAGTGAAACTTTCTGCCAGTGCACGAGAAGCTGTCTCTCATGCTGGACATGACACACTGGACATACGTCATACTCAGTCTGTGGCATATGAGCAATGCTGGTCAGATGAATGACATGAGGATGAAACAGTCAAAAACATGGTGTTTTTGTTCACTTTTTGTGGCTATGATCTCAACTGCTGTTTGGGTTTCATTCTCTCCCGTGATAGCAGCATGAAAAAGCCCATGAATTATACTAAGCCATGTGTGAGGAAAAGAGGGAAAAACAAACAGCTCTTCAAGAAGAAATGACGATCACGTTACAGTGATGACTGCTTTTGATTTACCTCACCTTCAGATCACAAGCAACTCCTTTTTTTTCTGTAGAAAACTGTGCTGTAATTTAATGGTTTAATAGCCCAGTAATATTTGGGATTTAAAGTCCCTGAAAACTTGCTTGGCTTCAAATCTTAAATAGCTCTCCCTAAAACTGAATGTTCATGGCTAAATAAGCAACAATCAAACTACAGGTCAATCATTGTTTTATCAACAAAATCTATGATAAAAAACAGAAAGTATCCTACATGAAAATGAGAATGACGGTTGACTACGTCAGTGGTTCTCAAACTTTTTGGCATCAAGGACCCCTAAAGTGACACAAATTAGACCATGGACCCCAGTATGATTAGATTAGATGATAAGATTTTGCTTTTAGATGTTCTAGTTACAGAAAGTGTTTGAAACCCATGAGCATATTGTCATATATTCCGTCATTGTGTTACTAATGGAAGGAATTGTAGTGAAAATAAATTATTCCCCTTTTGCAGGGGACCCCCAGGAACCCTCATAAGGACCCCTTGTGGTCCCAGGACCCCAGTACCAGGACTAAGGAAATAATATATTACTTACATAAAGGTAAGCTTACATAACATTATCAAGTGCTGTGGATGTAGTGTTAGTATTAAGTTGGGTATCCGTGTTGTGTTGCTATTTGAAGGAATGTGTAAATGCCAGGATTAATGTCGGGATCAACCGTCGACTTGCTACAGAAATATCTCGATGTTATTCAGTGTTTTAGCTTCTCTTCTCAAGCTGAACTCCAGACAATGAACAGTGTTTTAGTGAACAAGTGAGTAAATCCAGCTTCTGGATGATTTGCTGCTCTGTGCTAATGCTAATGCCAATGCTAGGGCTAGGTGAGCAGGAATGATGCGCAGTGAGCAGTTCTGTTCAAACAGCCCGAGTTTGGGGAAATGAGGAAATGAAAACACGGGAACGGGAACAAATAAACAGCGTCTTTTCCACCAACCATGCGATTGACAAGAATGAGGCATGTATCCACGGTAACACAACAAAGATGGTGGCAGCTGTAAAATGCTTAGACTACTTTGAGACTAAACTTTCACTTACAAAAACTGATATACATATACAACAGGTGCCAAAATTACCACTGCTTTATAGGATTTATTAAAATCTGCTTCATCTGGACTCTGTGGTTGTGGTTCTGATCAGGCTAGACTCACAGTGACCAAACAAGGATCAGGATCAAGCATGTTTTCAGGGGTTTTAAAGCCCTGGTTAAAACCATCTCATGGCTGGTCATACCTTCCAAATACATGTGCCTGTTTAAATCTAATACGCCATTTAAATGCCAGCTTAATAAGAGATGGCAATTCCATGTGCAAATCAATTTGATATCTACAGGGACTGAAAAGTGCACATCACACATTACGAGCCAGGATCAAGCTGGGGGTAGGTGCCTCTCCTCTCAGAATTACAAGGAGAGTTTGCAGACGGATATGAATTTACAATTAGTCTCATTCTGGCGACTTCTTAAGGTTTGTGACAGTGTCTGGGGTTCCACTAAAGGCCATGTGTGTGAAGCCATGAATTTCTTGCGACAGGCTATGATACCAGAGAGGCTATATTTAGGGAGGATAACTAGTACTGCACGGTATAATCTGACATTTGTACCACAAGGGAGTCATACTGCATTGCTCACAAATGACAGTGTCACTGTTGGTTTGTGTCCCCGGTGGAATAGGTTAAAGAGAACAAAACATGTTTTTGCAGTGGAGTGCCGCTCTGCAAGACAGATCTAATAAAACTGTATTTGATTGTGGGGGTATGATCTGACTGTGGCTGTCACTGGTGAGTGAGCCCCCTGAGCGCGGAGACAGCAGCAGTCTGGTTGAAAAGGAACAAAGAGTCCCTGGGAGCGGTCTCAGTAGACTCTGAAACAGGAGTCTGCATGACTGGCCTGCTTTTGATGGCTGACTTCAGCAGGGCATTTCAACTTCCCCTCTCCTTCTCTGGCCCTCTAACCGGGGACAAAGAGAACAAACAGAGGCCACTGTTGTTCTGGCTTTAATAGCTGTAGATTTTCCTTAGATTTCAAAGCACATCACTTAATATGAGCTTTTCATGAATAAACATGCTGCATGTCTTGGGCAGCGTAACATTTTTATCAATCTACAGTAACACTTTCTATCTGATCCCTCATGTGGCGTCGTAGTTTAAATTATAACATCAACCGTCGTATTTGAGTACCTGTCAAATCCTTTTAAAGAAAACAAGCATGATGTAATTCTGTTCAACCAGGCAATTCATTAGCCCAAGTCAAACACTCGTCCTTCTGCAGTTGGCTGCTGTTGTCTACCCCTTGGGGTGGGGTTGGGGGG
>NW_019525479.1:2389679-2396515 GCF_002814215.2 Seriola lalandi dorsalis
GGGGGGTGGAGGAGCCACTTGCGTCCACATTCACCAAGGTGATCAAACCTGCGTCAGCCTACACCTGCCTCCCCTCTCAGGAGGAACCAGGACAGGCTGCACAACAAAGCTGCGGCGGCACACTTGGGGAGTTCGGCTAACTGCGTCTTCAATCACCACATCTCAGCGCCATCCGAGGATTGCGGGCATTTAGGGAAAAAAAAAAAAAAAAAGAAGCAGGAATGTACATGGAGGAGTTTGTTTAGGATGCATACTGCACCAGCTGATTGATGCAGGAGGAATATTCCAGCCACTTAGCCACTGTAGTGCTCTAGCAGTTATATGACACCTTGCATTTTTCTATACAGCCTCTGCACACTCTTCCAAAGCACCCTGCAGATGGAGAAACAGTATTGCTAATAAATAGACATATGGAATATGAGTGTTCAAGACATCTTTACTAGGAGACAGTAAAGCCATGTTAGCAGAGGCAGTAGAATATTATACCAGCTAGATGCTCAGTGGAGATTTGGGGATCAGCAATGTGCAGGCTGTTTTTTTTCAATGATATGTTTGAATTATTTCTTATGGGTGTGCATAATGGCAATATAAATCTTTCTGGGTGTGCAATTACAAAGACTGGCATGGTCTATTCCCCGCTGGGTGATCGCCTGCGAACAATGACATATTACTGGCTGGCCGGCAGTGGTCATTAAGAACTGATATGGGATTTATGGCCAGTCTTTAAACATGAGATGGCATTAAAGAGATTTGAATACAGTCAAAATGGCACAAAGAATCCTGCCTGAGCAAGATGAAGCTAATGAAGTGTGTTGGAAAGCAGGGGAATATAAAGTTATTTTGGGTAAAGCCAATTTCTCATCAAGCAAAATGAGTCTGATTTTAATCACGGGTTGTCAGAGTCCATAACAAGCTCGCTGTGTTATTATGGTATTGTATTGGTGAGGTTTTATAGAGCTGTAATGAGCAAAAGTTTAACAATTAATATATTAACACACGGTTCAATTTGTAATAATAAAATACACGTTGAAAAGCAGATGACAGAATGTGAAATCGTGACGTGAGGTATGAAGGGCACGAGGCGATTATATTACACAAAATTTACAAATGACGCCAGACCTTGAGAGGCGGCGCAGTATCATGGCAGTCAGTGTTTCTGCATGGCGACAAAAGCTCTCCATATAATGCTGCTAATTTCCAGTGGCAATTAAGGAGTCTTACATTCCACATGATACCTGCTGAGTGAGTATAAGGAGCTTAAACATCAGATGTGTTCATTGGAAAGTGAGAAATAAAGACTTTGCCTCATCATATTAGTGCCAGCCCTTAAAGTGACTGTTTATCATGAGGTAGTGCTCAAGGTTTTAATGAGCTCCCTGCCTGTTCTAGTATAATTCCAATTAGTCCCTCCGTCTCATATAATGGCATGATTACCTTGTGAAGCCTCCATTGTTTTCTGTACAAGCCTTGAAAGGAACCCTGACTATTTTAATCTGTTTCCCAGTGGCAGCGCACCTGCCAAGCCAGTTACACCTCCTGCAGAATGATCACAGGTATTGGTTCATTAATACAGAGAATGGCAGTGTATGAATCCCCCCCGGTCACACCTAGCGGATAGATAAAAAAATGAATGTTAAAATCGCATTTTTTTCTTTTTTTGACTGCATTTCTCTCTCAATATTAAATTCACACCATTCAGATTTGCATTCAGCGAGGAGAAGGCGGAGTTTATTGAAATAAGAAACCTGCAAAATAGCAAAAATATTGTGCATATTTTACTTTTTGTCTCGGGTTGTATCTCAAACTGCTCGTGTAATAGTTATCATGAATATCTCAGCCCACTTATTATAAAGTGAGACTGATCTCAGTCAAAGTGAGGACAAATCCTGCAGCTGTGTCAGCCTCTAAAGTAAGGGCCATTACCTCAATTTTGGTCGCTGCCATTTCAGAGAGAGGGAGAGAGAAAGAGGGAGAGGAGAAGAAGCTATTTTTGATCAAAACCCAGGCAAGAGGAGAATCAGTCATTAGCAGCAGACATTTGCACTGTCATCTTGTTTGGACAGCCTGTGGCTTCCACTTGAAGACAGTTCTGGTTCTAGAGGAGATGCACCCGCCGCCTCGTCCCTCCCAGTCTCTCCACACACAGGGCTGATTTAACCAAGAAACTCACCATAAAACCAAAACCACCTATCACTGATATATTTGCATAACAATAATAAAAATCAGTGCAGTGCTATTGTTGTTGATTCAATCTTTTCTTTTTTGCAACCTCCAGTGCAGCACGCTCTAACCCACACCATGTTTTTCCCAGTATCTTGGTAACTGATACAGGGCTCCGAGGACACTGTCTTGCACAAGAAACGTTTCATTCAAATCGCACTTTAACAGGGTATCAGCAACAACGAGCACAATAGGGGTGGGTGGTAATAACCAGAAACCTAAAACTGAATTTAGATTTTTTCTCTCAGATTTGACACTCGTGCAGAATAAGAGACAGGAGGAGAAGAAATGGTAATCTGCAAGAAAACCCTTAAAAGAATCAATTTGGCAAGGTGTCTGCGAATGTGACTTTATCCGGCACTGTGATTCCGACTGTCTCCTGTAAGAGTGGGATGACTGTCTTTCTTCCCCGCTGACAGGCAGACCCAGGCCAAATTGACAGTTCTTTAAAGCGCCTGACAGAAAGCCGCATTAATTAAGTCATTGCTGGACTTTAATTGTGTTAAGAAGTTGAAAAAAAAAATCTAATATGAGAAAAGGTTACCAAGTCCTCCGTGGTGTCAGATTTTCTACTTTCTATGAATATTAATGTGCCTAATGAAGACAATCTTCGCTTCATCTCCCCATTGTTCTGTATTCAGGTGCCAAGCTTTCACAGCCATTGATTTGTTGTTAAAGAACAAATATGTCATGGGAGAAAATGACTGCCATGTCTTTTATCTTAAATTTATCAAGAAAAACGCCTCTCTTTTCAGTTGAAGTGTGTGGTTTTTTTTTTCTTTTAGGTTTTTTTTTTTGTTATTCTAAAAAGATTTTAGCTGAGTGAGTGTCATGCAAAAGTTGTCAAGGTGTGTTTAGGTGTTAATTAAACGTGGTAAGCCAATTTTTGCTGTTCTGCTGTGAACAGGGAACAAAAGGAAATTCAGATTTCACGAGGTGCGGTGGACAACAAGTAAATTCAAAGCCAGCAAAGCAAACCAAGTCTTTGTTTTTAACCAGAGGCATACAATATTTAGCTTTTAGCATCCAGCACTTGAGCATATCTGTTCAAAAATATAACACAAATCACATTGAATGCTATCAGGGTGGAGGAGAGTAAACGTGTGGAGGATCATGATTTCTCCAAGGTGCAAGAGCTGCTGGGGTGCAACTGTCTGCTATTGCTGGCAGATAAAGTCATGTGATAAGATATTTGATGGCAACTTACAAGTTCTTTATGCCTACCACAGAGCCTGAGGTGGGGGGTTTGGGGGGGACAGAACAACACCAAGCGTTCCCCATACTTCAATATTAACCGGGCATCATGATTGCCAGACATATTGAAGAGACAAGAAATTCAAATGAACCTCTCTCTCCCTGTGATAAGACGACCTGAGTCCTTGTGAAAGATGAGCTATGGCTATTTCTGGAGAACGAAGTGCTCGGTCTCGCCACAGGGCAAACCCTGAATAGCCAGGGTTGGAATTACTTGAAAAGAAGGACTGGCTGATGTACTTGGCACTTGTCATTGAAGGAGTGTCTTTTGTTCACAACGCCATAGATCTCCATCTGAAGGAAACTGCACAAAAGAGGTCGTGTATTTGTGAATCCTTTTGTGAAAAATTAACAGAGGCATGTTGCAAGGGGAGAAAGGGGAGACTTGTCAGAAAATTCATTTTGCAGTATCTCATCTGAATTTACTGTTTAAATTTGGGGGGGGGGGGGCCTGGCTTGTATCACCCCTACTCCCTCCCCTAGTGCATCATTTTTTCCTTCTTTCCAAATGTCCGTGTCTTGGATGGCTGTTGAAAAGAGAGTAGTCACCATAGCTAATTTATGTTGCGGGTTGGGTGTACACAAAGTGTGAAGGATGGGGAACTATGCACATGTGGACGTCCCTTTATTGCATCTGACAGAGACGACTTCTTTCTGATGTCATCCCTCTGTGCATGTGGGAGTCAGTGAAGTTCACATTGTTTCCCAGCAGAGGAGTCGCACACACACACACACACACACACACACACATGCACACACACACTAAGACATCATCAATTTAATACTTCCTTCAAGGGGAGCTGTGGTTTTATGTCTTAAAAGAGTATATGGTAATTCAGGCCAAGATAGATTTTACTCAGGTAATTTGATAAATGTGTTAGAATTTGCAAAACTTTTCAGCTCAAAAATGCATCCAATTTAGTTTTTGTCACTTAAAGGCCCGATCTGTGATCTATTGACTAACAATTTATATCTTTCAAATGATCTTTGTTTAGTTTTTAATGTATTTTAATGCCTCAAAAGGTTGTTTACGTCGATTAAGTTGGGAAATTATGTTGGTTATTTAAATTATAAGTCGGTTTTTAATCTATTAATCAAAGACCTCAGTTGTTTCTGAGAATATACATTTATGTGAGCGAACAAAAAATGACTGATTGGGGCTTTAATGGCCCTCCCCCGTCACAATTTATGTTACATGAAGCAGATTTCTCAAAGGTAACTCGGCGGGGGGAAGTTCTTGCTCAGATTTACTTTAGTTCCCATGTGCTGTGAACCAGACAGGCTTTTATTTATGGGGAAAGTTTTGTGCTGCAATGATTATAATTTTGACACTGAGCCATAATCCAGTTTGGAAATGAATCAAATCTAATGGTTTAGTCGATGTCTTACATTTCCTTTTGATCTATCTGATCCCGTATGAGTACAATAATGTTAGTAATGATAATAATAATAACAATTAATATGGTTATTATTATTATTGCTTTGTTTTCATCTTTAATTGTGACTAGGCTGACCCAAAAAAAGACACAGGAGAACAAATGAAGAGGGAGCATCAGAGGGAAAGTAATGAAACGTCTTTCAACAACACTTTGTCTCTGTTCCTTTGGCCAAGTCTGGGATACCTATTAACACTCCCTTTAAATTATTCATTCTGATGGATAAAACACCTCCACAATTAATTGCATGTGAGCCACCCAACCCCCTTAAATCCTGTTGAAGAGGCTGAATTTCACAGCATGCTCTCGTTAAATGTATAATTTCCTTACACTGGACTTTTAAATATGGAGCTGACTGAAAAAATAATAACTTCCACTGTACGGTACTGTATGTAAATACAGCAAAAATGGACGGTGGCTGATTAATAGGCACATATATGAAATATCCTCTCTTCATCAGGCCCCCCTTCTGTAATAATACATCTTGAGGAGAAAGAAAGGGAAACGAGAGACGCCCCTCTGATATGAAACTTTCCTATCGTTTGTATATTCTGTTTCATGGACATCACTTCAGAGCAAATGAGCACCATACTTCTCGCGCGCTCATGTAAATTACATCAGATTCCCAACCTTGCGCCATCCACTGTGAAAACGACATTCAATGTTATGTATTAATCATATATATCATCAATATATGCAGTGTTAATTGTCCTACTTCTTTAAGAAAAGAGAGATCTGGGGAACATGTTTCAGTTTGGGGAGGTCTCCTCTGTCTCACTTGTTAATTTGTAGACAGTGTGTACCATCATTTCATTTACTAACTCCTCATTCATGTTTGATTTTATATGAAGTTTTGCTCTTAACTTTCCGAGCTTAACTGTTGTTCCCACTGGGAGAGGAATGGGTAACACATTTGTGCATCACAGTCAAAGATTAAGTGGTTCGAAACTGCAGTATTGATGCAGGATACGAACATAAAGGCAGACTGATGGCTGCTACTAAACTGATGTTAGTGGCAGTATTGACATATTTGGACAATGCAAACTCTGAGGCAAAAAAAAAAAAAAAAAGTCATGCTGTAAGCACTGAGGGTAAATAAGCTTTGTGTTTTTGTAAAAGTCTTATGTGCAGAAGCTCATCCAGGAAGGAGAGTGTGCTGCCCAGCTATTTATTGCTGTGCTGCTGAATGCAACGCCAGCTCAAAAGGCTTCAAATCATCGGGGAGATTGTTAGGCTTCTGTGAAAATTACGGAAATGCAGGGGAAATGGATGAGCAACACTTCATAACAATTAATCAGAGCCCGCTGATTAATAAAGTTCATTTTTTATTCTCGATGATTCAGGGGATTATCAAAAGGACACTGTCCTTGTCATTTTGATTAACAAACCCATCCTCGCTCTGGAAGAGGACGCGCTGAAGGGAGACGCTTTCTTTCGCCCATAAAATAAATATTGAATGAGAATATTAACTCGTTAACCTTGACAAGTATTTGTAATTTTCATAAGGGGGTAAACTAGCAGATTCAGCACAAAAAATGCTGTGGGGGTTTGAGAAAAGGCACGGGAAGAGGGGCGGGGGGACGACAACACACAACAAATTAGAGAGAATGAAGAATGCTACTGCATGAATCCTGTCATTTTTATGGGCTGCAATGATTAATTTGTTTGTTCAAATTCTCAATTAAGCCAGGAGGAACTGGCAGAATTAGAAAAAGGAGAGCAGTGCAGTGTTGTCTTGGCTTTGCAAGCACCCTAGGGAGATATAGCCCTACCTGATCTCAGGTCATCAGGCTATTCTGCAGACAGCTCACACAGCCCGGAGCAGGGGTGTGGTGTGGTGTGGTGTGCGTCTTCAGGATTCATCTCAAACAGCACAGAAAAAAAAAAAATGTAAATCAAAATATTTCCTCAGCCCCACCACCCCCC
>NW_019525479.1:2396535-2437944 GCF_002814215.2 Seriola lalandi dorsalis
CACCCCCCACTCCCCCTCCCCCTCCCCTGATAAATCATTCTGCCTTTTCCTTTCATTTGTCCAGGTCGCCTTGTCAAGGGTAATGCCCTTAAAATGTCAATTGTCAGTGTGAGCATGCATTGCATTAGATATAAAGTACAGTTCAGCACACACAAAAACAGCAGTCAGTCGCAGTGTTATACAGAAAGAAATAAAATATGGAGCTTGCACTTCCCTTTTCCCTGGAGGCCCCGTGCACTTATTATTTGTCAGAGTGACAGATGTTTTTCAAATGACGGTGTCTCATGTGTGCTGAACTTCTACCAAAGCCCTACCGTGAGAGACTGTGGGACGCTATACACCATCTGATGGTGGAAACCTCCATGGACTGAATCCCTGTGCTGCGAGGCTTTCTGCAGGGACGTCTTAACAGCAGAGGAAGAAGAGGTTTTCAGGGGTGGTCTGCAGAGGTAATCGCAGCACTTTACTTAGCAACAGCAAACCTTGGACCTGCGCCTGCCTTACAGTACAGCAAAATAACGCAGCGCCACAGAAACTCTGAATCTCAGAGTTGGATTTGCTTATTGAATCTGCCGAGTGCTGTGAATTTGTTTTTGGTGGCTGCAGCAACAAATATTATTTACAGCGCAGACATGAATATTAATATGGACAGAAAACGAATTTTCAAGTAACTCTTGCGACTGCTCAGTTCCAGAAACTGAGGCAGAAAGAAAGAGGTCATTTTACGACGTGCATTTTTGAAACTGCGTGTGGAAGGTAGACAATCAGGTAGCATCAAAGAGCTATAATAGAGTGGTCAGCCCAGCACAGGGAGGGTCAGCATTCAGTCTCACCTTTTAGCTCAAACCAAAAAGGATCAACATGGAGCATACTGCGCATTAATTTTACTACAGACATTTGTGAGAGTTTTACTAATCAACCAGACACACTGCACGGCTCCTTTAACAACATATAACCTCTGAAATACAGAACCACTTGTGTTTTAAAATACATGAACTTTACTTGAGGATATCCCAAAAGCAAATATACTATTTTTGTTCCATTACATTTATGTAACATCTGCAGCACGTTTGTAAGGGTAAATTTACTAAATGGAAATGGAAATACCTGTGAAGCAGCACAGAGAGTTAATCACAGCAAGTGTAGCTGGATCACTGACTCTTAGCTGACCCACTGAGGTGTGGACAAAGTGTCGAGCCTGTGCTTCCTTTTATGACACAGTGCATTTAAAATCAAATACTACATTGTGTTTATATTATCTCTTTATTAGATCACTTCCACTTTTTGCTCAGTAAAGTATTTGTTTACCTCTATAGCCGTATTGAAATCAAACAGAAGGATATATCTTGTACATTCAAGTGTAACTTGTCAAAGAAAAAAAAAAAGAGAGAGAGAGAGGGCTATTCTACATACACTGCAAATTCTCCAAGCGAAATTGCAACTCTTTATTGTGTTTACAACCATTATATGATTTTTGTAATGAAATCACAGTGTGTTTTCCGGACCAGTGGGTGCTTTTAATAGTGTTGGCCACCTTTCTTTTTCCAATTCAAGGTGTCCTCTATAGAGTATGTATATCCAGAGCAGCAGCATTGACTAGAGCCAGCACTTGTGAAGCGAAAATGCTTATTAGTCAAACAGTCCCCATCGGAATAATGCCACGGTCAGCCAGTGGTGAGGGATAACTCTGTGCGGATGACACTCTGGAGCCTATTCTGTAGGGGATCTGCTTTACTACAGCACGCACAAACATGATGTATGGACACACAAGCAGAGAAGCATCATGGGAGCACACAGTGGAGGCGCTGCGGATGAGTTACTGTAGCGAGAGCAGTGCTCGCATTGAACGTGCTCTTCAAAACAACGACAGTATGTTCTAGTTTCTGTTTAACGATCTATTTGCCCCCGCAACCTTGATCAAAATCTGTCGGCAAAAATTAAGCAGTTATAAATGAATATGAAATGGTCATATATGATGTTAAAGCCTGTGGTCACAGAATCTCTTGAATTCTTGTGGTCAGGACAAAAAAAAAAAAAAAACACCCAATATCATTTTGCCATTTGCCTTTTTTATGTCCAAATGACTAAAGGCCTGATTATACAAGAAAGTGGCACAGCGACATTCATCCTGTGCTAGAAGCTTGGTCCGGAGTGGACTACTTGCAGGGCTTGTTGTTGTACTACTGTAGCTGTTGAGCTAATGGCTAGCAGGCTGGAAACATGCTAGCACTAGTCAACCACAGCTGTTCTCTGAGTTTCCATTTTCTCTGTACTGGACTGTTAACTCCCACTTGGTATTTTGTCCTTGGCATTTTTTGTTTATTGATATTTGCACGCACATATTCTGCATAAAACCAGATAATAGAAATAAAACATAAGTGTGGATTGGACAAGTCAAGAGGTCAACAGGCAAGTATGTTGGACCAACCTTCAAATTAAGTAAAAAAAAAAAAAAAAAATCCAAACTAATAGATATATAAATGTGAAAAGTGCAAGGTAAATAAATGACAATAAGAAATACACTAAATTTATGAAAATAAGGACACATAAAAGTTGAAAGATTTAATTGAACTTGAATTTTTTTAATTATAGCGAGCGTGTGTACTTTAGCATTCCACATTTTAACACCACAGTACCTGAATATCAGCCACTCTTTGTTTTGTAAAAAGGAAGATGTAGACATTCAACCCGTCTTTTAGTATGGAAATCTACATCATTTCAATTATATTATTTCTACATTTTAGTAAAGAGTTGTTCGAAGGGGATAAAGCTCTGAGCTAACTAGCTTGCCTAGCTAGCATTATCTGTGATTTAGCAAGCTTGTTAGCTTGGTTGCTAAAAAAGCGATAAGTTCACACAGTTTATTTAAAATGCTGCATTCATGCCATCGACTCCTCTCTCAGCTGTCTGTAAACCACGCCACTTTTGTGGATACAGTTTATACTCCAGCAGTTTGATTAGCAACACAGCTAACATAGCTTCCTTCATTTTGGACTCTCTGTTCCCTCAAAGGCCAGCTCTGTCAGGATGGCTTGCTATCGGTCAACGTCAAATTTGTGTGTCAAAGTTCACCAGAAAATGATGCAACTTTACTTTGTCTTAGGACTGAATCCACTGATTGTAGTGATTTGAGTGAAATTAAGTGATTCAGCCACAAAACTCTGCTGTTTTTGAAACGCTGGTGTGAGTGGGTCTTAACAGAGTTATATTTAGTCTGACTTTCATTGCCAGAGCTCTTCAGGTTTAATACAGAAAGGTTTGTCAAAGTATCATATATTTATGTGGAACATTTGCTGCGTAGGGGGAAGGGGAAAATCAATTTCCCGCCCCTCTTGATAATTGATCGTTTTTTCTGAGTGTACTGGGAAGATGACATGCCAGGTCTATCATATTTTGAATGGTAGTAAAACAGTCAACACCTGCTTATCTATCTATCTATCTATCTATCTATCTATCTATCTATCTATCTATCTATCTATCTATCTATCTATCTATCTATCTATCTGTTACATTCATCATATATTTAAACATATAAATGTAAATTAACTGCTTTTCTGCATCCCTACAATAAAATATGGTGACGTATAAAACAATAGAAAACATTCATCAGATACAAGGTTACATACTTTACTGATTTAATTCCTCATCTCCACTTAACAGTCTCTGAGACACCTTATCATTAGCCAGTAAACCTTCTCAAAATAAATCCAATCCCATAAATCTACCTCTGAAGGAATCTGATACTTTTAAAAAGTGACAGCGACTGACCTTGAGATTTATTTTTGTCACACCAGAAACTGTCTCCCTCAGCAACGAGAGATGTGCCTGTCCAGATGGTTTTGTGTGGCATCGTCTTGCTAATTGTCAGTGATGCCATCAAAGGGATGTAGCAGACCTGACAACTTAGCTGATGAGCAATAAGATGAGTATGAGGGGGGAAATTAGAGCCAAAAACATGTGACAGTTATTCTGTGCAGCCTACCTATGCTTTTAAGCTCTTTAAAATAATTTGGCTCCCTTTGTTTCCTGCATTTGTCAGACTAGAATAGAGGAAGAAAAGAAGGCTATTATTATTAAACTGGGGTTCAAAATAGTCATTACTGTGTAATTATTATGTCTAACTACATGATACAAGCTATAAATATCTCTGAAAATATAATAATGCAGAAGGAATAGGTGCATAATAGCATGCTGTATTAAACAGGCCTCTGAACACTGTCTCTATGGTAATAATATGTTACATGTTTTTTTGAAGCTATCACCTGTCTAAG
This sequence comes from Seriola lalandi dorsalis, assembly GCF_002814215.2. Lineage (NCBI taxonomy): Eukaryota > Metazoa > Chordata > Actinopteri > Carangiformes > Carangidae > Seriola > Seriola lalandi. The sequence goes on from NW_019525479.1 coordinate 2,400,807, forward strand.
TTCGCTTTAAAGTTGAATAGGCTGCAGCGCAGGAGCACAGCGGTACGTCCCTGGTGACTGTAAAACATGCAAGACAAAACATATGACACAGGGGATGATCCTGACCTGAGACTGACATGTGCTAAAGTACATTATAGTCATTGCCAGGATAAAGGTCACATTGACTCCTGTTATAAATTGGACAGGACAGCTCCAGCATACATGGAGTGTCAAGTGTGAGGAGGTCTGAAAGAAAATCCCTCGGATGTTTCAGGACACACACACACACACACACACACACACTCATGCTCACAGGCGGACAGATAAAAGTGTCTACATCTCGCTCTCATTTGTGATTAGCGCACTTAATCATCACATTAAAGGAGAAGTCCGCGCTAAGTTCATCATATAATGGAGATGCGGGGAGTGAGATGCAGGCTTATGTTTTTTCCCGTCTTTTGCTACAGACCTGCTTGTGGTCATCAAAATAATGCAGAGAGGTGGGATACAAGTTAAAGTTCAGGGTTTATTGTTGCTGCTGTTTATGCAGTTAATGATTAAATTCACAGTTTCAACCGTTCTGTTGCAGAAAAAAAGTGTGTATATATATATATATATATATATATATATATATATATATATATATTTACATGTTAATTTGAGGAGTAATAGTCTTTTGACTAAGAATACCCTGCCTGGAACAGCAGCAAGCACAAGAACAGACTTTTGCTCTGAGATACAAAGGGAAACAACTTGAAAGGAAATAAGCAAATGAATGCAATGCCTCATTAGGCGGGTTTTATTTGACCGTAGCCAATTAGAGAGCATCTGTAATTTAAAACAGTCAACCTAAAAAAAGACTCAACGAAGAACACGTTTCTCTCATGGGACTGAATCCTTTGCCTTGTTTTCATTCAAATTATTTTTTTTTTTTCACCAGTGACATTTTTCTATTTGACCGAATATGAATAATCCACAGAGGACACTTGAGTTCATAGATATGCAGATAGTCGGCCTACAGTAGGAGTTTATAAGTTGAGATGAAAGAGCAGGGTCTGAGGGATTTGAGGAGGTCAAGGTTATGTGCTGATGTGCTTTGGCCTCGCTCTCAGCTGGCTGCTGCTGACTTGTTTTGCCTTTGCTTTTCGTGATCAATATTTCTCCCTCTGTCTTAATCAACGACCCGCTGAGGTATTTGCGGGCTGTTACCTTAATGACACAAAGGCGCAGTCTGAAAACAGAGCTGCAACCCGGGCAAGACTGACAGCTGGTTTAGCTATGAATCACACCTGAGTGCAGATTAACGCTGCGCTCCTCACAAACAGAGACAGCACCGAAATACTGATAGGGAGAGGTAGACTCTGAGGCTTCGTGTGAGCGATCCGCATCAAAAGATATGACCAAAACAAGAACCCGACTGCTTACTTTGCAGGGGGAGCCTCGTGAAAAATAGTAACACCTGTATTGCTTATACTGGTTGTTAAGCATTGGAATAAAATTTTGTGCAATATGCATAACCAAATGCTGGAATAATGAGCCATCTGTATGTGTGGTCCCTTCCTTGGAGATGCCAAGAACGGCACCATCTGTGATGCAGCTACCAGCTGTTTTCCTTCTTATTACATGTTTATTAAAAGCTGAAGTTGTCCTCTTCAAGAAGAGGAAAAGAGAGCATGGGTGGCAATGTTGGTTATCTGATTGCCTCCATCTCCATTAGAAACAGACTTGAGCTCTGTTCCTGGTCCTATAAAAATACACTAACTGTTTCAACAGAACAGAGGGAGTGCTAATTAAATACTCCTTCTTTTTCATCAGCGACTCACAGGAAATTAAGAGAACAAACACAAGATTGACTGGCAGCAAAGCAACAAACATGAAAGAGGATGAATGAATCTAATCCACAAGGACTGGAAATAAATAAATAAACAATGTCACTTACCCCACCTTCACTTAGCCCTTTGGGTTTGTATTTCAAAATCCCTCAGCAGGGTTTACGCGTCTTTTCTATTTGCATTGTTTTCAATTTTCAAAACCTATTAGCAAGATATCGATCGACCACAATTGAGCATTTATGCACAGCAGGCAACCTACATCCCTCAAGTCAGAATCAGATCACATCTCCCATAATTGAGGGTGGCAGAACTGCAGACCACCCTCTGCAACTGTCAACAAATTTCAGGAGCTCAAACTAAGATGCGTCAGGGATGCATCCTGCACCGAATGATGGACACTGAGAAGGAGAACTGGAAATGTCCATCAGCATCCTCTGCCATGTGCTGAACAAGACAGGTCAGGTCTGAATAGACACTGACAAACCCAGGGTGGACACACTGTCGACACAGACTAAAGCAATACCAAGGGACAAGTGACAGGCTGCTCTGATGCCTTACCTAACTGCAGAACATGCAAGCGGGGGGAGGTAAAAAAAAAAAAAAACGCACAGTGAAGTGGACACCCACGTGCACGCGCGTGCATATAGAAAGACCGGCTTCACAAAAGGAAGATTTAGAAAACTAACTTTGCAAGTAGCGTTGAGCGTAATTTGAAATTGTAAAAATGCAGAAGACGCTCTGTGTTAATGTGTGATGATATTTGCAAGTGCAGAATGTAGTCTAAGATAGCAAATTGATATTTCTGACAGTGCATCCATTTCTGAGGTTAGCGTGTTCACTCTGCTCAGTGCTCAATAAAACAAACAAAATGCCCTCTATTTCTGTATAAACAATTACCTGCCATAGTTTGTAACCTTATTGGATCGAGTGAAATGTTTGAAATAAATCATTAAAGGCGCTGACAGGGCATTTATCTTCACTCTTGCTTTAATGCTCTGTGCACAACACTGGATGAAGCAGTGAAGGGTGTGTTTTTTTTTTTTTTTTGAGTAAGCTAGGCCCCATTGTGCCTCAGTGTGTGTGCTTGTAAGAGCAACGTTGCGTGTGTCAATCCTCCTGTGGAGCCATGTTCTCAAAGCTCTTCATTTTGAAATCAAGCATGAATAATTAAGCCATTTCACAAGGCTGCTTTAACGATATATTACATGAGAGGAAATAGGTCAAGCAGCAATGTTAGAAAGATTGTTTGAATGGGTGTTATTGGGTTAAAAAAGATTGTGAACAATACTTCCCTCCCTTCATGCCCCATATACTGTACTTACTCTGCAGAATGACTGACAGCTCCGGCCTTAGACTAATTTTCCTACAGATGCGAAAGCCTTTTCTGATAAGTTGTGTGTTTGCAGTGACGGTCGGGGTTACATCTGGGTCATACAGCCATTCCACCTGAGATAATCCATCAGCTTTAACCCTTCCACTGGGAGTGAGGCTTTGACAAGCAAAACAGACAATTACACTATTTAAATCTGTAGTTTTCAGTTTTTCTACCTTTTCAAACTTTATTGCTATAATTTCTGACAGACAAGAACGGATATTAAGAACATAAAGTATTTGAAATGAGTTTGCCGCAGCACATGAAAACGCAGCAAATAATCACATTATAATTATTGGAAAGAAATGTCTACAGGCCATAATATTGGGAAAAGCCTTGTATGTATACAGTATATTTAGAGCATCAGGGGTTTTTTAAACATTACTTACAGGTTTCTTATAGTGTAGGCGTTCGTCCTCACCTGGAATAAAGAACTCCTCTGCTGACATCAGAAGAAATTATTATACTTACCACCTTCACAATCCAATTTTTTTTCTCCTTTTTTAAAATTTCTATAGCGCCTGTAATTTATTGCACCAATAATAATTACACATAATTACACATCAATGATTTGTGCACATGGGAATACCACTGCATCTTGAGTAAAGATGTGTTCTAAGACCAATCTCTAACTCATGTTGCTCAGTGCATCTTTCAGATAATATTCATTACTTTGATATTAATCAATCTGTAATAAAAAAAACGTGTTCTCGCATTTACAAAATTTAACCTCAACAAACATGTTTTACCAGAATAGTCTCACACACAGGACCGATAAAGATATATACTTAAACTAGTTTTAATTGATTTGTTTTGGCCACTTTGGGGCAGCACAGCAAGTTCATATGGATAACTGCTTAGCAAAGAGTAGCTTATTTACACATCGCAATATTTGCTCTGTTTTTAGCTCTGCTTTGGTCTCCACCAACTCCTGAGGGAAATGCCTGGCTCTTTAGCTGCTAAACTCTCTGTTCACCAGCTAGTCGCTAACTGTATCTGTCAGCCTTTGACGCTAGAAATAGGGCTGGGTATCAAACTTTGATACTTTTATCGACCGACTGAATTGATACTATCAAGGATTATAAAATCGATACCAAATTTCAATACATATGGAATAAATTAGTAAATTTAATCAGCGTCAAGTGAGCTAATATACATGTAGCACGCTCAGATCGAGATCTAATAATGCTGGGGCTTGGCTGTTTATTAACACAAACATGTTTAAGTGTGTAAAGAGACTGACATTAAAAATAAAACTAAAGTAAAACTACAATGTGCCCCGCAGTGTGTATTCTAATTTTCTTTTTTTTAAAAGTAGATTTGATGAAATTTGTATCGAAAAAAGTTTCGTTAGAATCGGTATTGAAGTGGGAGTGAACCAAAACCATAATATTGCCGTAAAACCAAAACATTGAGCTCCAAGATGCTAAGATGCCCTTTGTGGGTTTGTCACTGAGAGCGAGCCCTTTCATTTTACACATAGTCATCTCCCCCATTGTTTATATAAAATATTGATCAGAGCAGCTTTAATAAAACTACATAAAAAAAAATCATTTCTTGTTTTGATGAGCACACGCTGCATTCATTATACAGACTGACACAGATTGCGACTAACTTGCACAATTTGACACACAATGAACCAATGAGATCACTGTTACTGCAGCGTGCGTGGGGACCTTTACTCACATTATATACACAATATACTGGGACATTTTGTGATGCACAGAAAAGCCTGCAGCAGCACCGAATCAAAAGTACTCACCAGAATAATGGAATAAGAGAGCAGGAAGTGTGAGGTATTAACACCTGTCAAGAATAGAACGACAAGTACCCACTTGTCAACTACCAGCACTAGGTACAAATATCACAATGGTGTCTGTGTCTCTATAGTACACTATAAAATTGTGAAAAGGAGTAAGTTCTGACTGATGTGAAAAAATGCTCCAATGATCTCTGTCATCTGTTACATTCAGCCCCGAGGACAAACACGCGGAGTCCCACAAAGCTCCTTTAACTGCGCTTTCAACAACAACAACAACAACACTCACATCAGCTTGTTCAGCCTCACCTACTTTTAACTAAACTGTGTTCTCCTCCTCACACAGGACGGGACCACATACTATTGTGTTTATAATCGTGGTACCCTCCGCTTCTCGGTGTTGTCGAATGAACTGAAATCATCTCTAACATACCTGTAAAAAAAATTTGAGTCTGTTTCTGGAAAAGTGGAAAAAAATCTACAACCAAGGCATCATATCAAAACGTGTTCAATGTTGTTTGTATCTGTTTATATGATCACAGATGACTCACATCCTGTTTCATGTGATTTGTTTTATTCCCCAACGTTGAAACAAGCTCATATTAGGCCTGCGTTATTATATTGCTGAAATGTCGTCCTGCTCTGGAAAATATTTTATTTTTAACTGCTTGTCAATCACACACATTTTTTTTTTTTTTAGACATCCTCTGAATCTGTAATAGCTCTTTGTTTTTTAGCTTTGGTAAGTTTTCACAAGCATTTACATGAGTTACATCTTAAAATCAAGCATCTGCTTTTGACTGTATGCATATGTTGTTGTTCCACTTTGAAAATTATGAAACCAGACTTCAATCACAGGCTGTCCATTGTACATGAAATTTCATCTTTGGATTAAAGACAGGTTTGGATTTCCGAGCCCATCCTCCTTTTATCATGACTACAGCATTATAATTAGACTCCCTATTGTCAAACGACTGTGTAACTAAATGGTTCGACCGCATGAAATGAATGAGGCCAGTGTTGTGAGATTGGAAACAGTCTTAGGTCCAGATTTTTGCTCACATGGATAATTGTCCGGTGTAGATCCATAAAAAAAAAAAAAAAAAGCTTGTGTGTTTTTAAATGTTCTTGATCCACAGAGAGTTTGTAAATCTCATGATGTGAGCAGGTCTGTGAAGTCTGTGAGCCTGTGCTTGTTTGAGTTCACTTTGAACTCACTCTGCTCTTGAACATCGCTGTCTGTCAGTAGTTTGCTGGAGTCTATCGCCTTGTCAGAAAAATTGAAAGAGTCTAAGGTTTCTTTTCCTTGATAATGTTTGTATGGCAAAGCTCTATGTATAGAGTCATTATCGAGGCATTGTTTCCAGATTCATAGTTCTGACCTGTGAGTTGAGACCTGTAAATCTTGTTAAGAGAGTTAGTAACTAAACCACGGGTCTATGATGAACAAGCAGCAAATAGAATCCCTGCAAAGATAAACTGAAAATCTCATTCAGTCATTCACAGTTTTTAATCACTTGACCTGTGCGAGCTCAGATTCAACCAATTAGATATTTTTGAAATGTTAGAGTTGTAGAAGACAGACACAAATGTCAGAGATGAGCAAAAAAAAATCAAAAATAAAACCGCTTAATTGCACTGGCTGAAGCCAAAGTAAGAATCCAGGTTAATTTTGTCTTTAGGGTGGTTGTTGAGTACAGAAACAAATCTGTAAAACAGGAACATGAAGGTTCCTGAGTACACAGTTTGTCATAAAGAGAGAAACAGATTTTTTGTCATTATTAGATTTCTTGTTGGCCAACAAGCTGTAAATACAACATGTTAACACCTCATGAAGATGCTTTTGCAAACAGTTTTGTATTTATATATCCAGCAGAATCGGCACAGCATTCGCTGCTGCCATGTTTATGGCTCACTTAAGTCCAGTGTTCACTCTCCTTTCAGCTCTGTGTTTTGCTCTTAAACAAGTCTTTAGGAAGAATATCTGCTTCTATGCTCCACTATATGTTTACTGGCTGGTTGCTAACTTTGCCTGTCTGCCATCATCTACAGGACAGGTATCGTACAGTGTGTTTTTTTGTCTGCAGCGTCTAGACAGGACCCTGATGAGAGCAGTGACACTGAATGAAAACATGAATGCTGCGCACTGTAAAACCAAAAAAAGTTAAAAGCTGCTGAAATGCTCTGTAGAGCTGAGTGATCATTCTCTGTGGGTTCTTTTATTGACTGTAAAGTTATATACTGTAAATCATTTTAGATGTAATTAAACCTGCAGAGCTTTATCAGCAGCCCTGGTTTCCTAATTATGTGCAATTAAGTTGCATAAGTTATATCTAGACGCTGAAACTGGCGCTTCAGACCCTGATATCACACTGTCTGAATCTCCTGACAACTTTCTGTTTTGTCTGTCCTGTGCTTTTTCATCCCAGGTTACAACACTGACTCTCTGTGCAACGTAACACTCAAGGTTAAACTCCAAAAGCAGAGTGTCTCCACCTCTGAACGGTCCAGAATAGACTGTGAAGATGAATCGAACTCTCTCAAAGCTAAAAAATGATGAGGTCAAAACTCTGGCTGCCATCAAAAAGACACTTTCTGGAGCCTCTTTGTTGACAATAAATAAAAGGCTGATTTTGTCGACACTCCAGAAGTGCCATGGGTGACTTCCAAGGAATGTGGGCATATTTTCTGTTTCAGAGCTGACTGGAAATTGAGCTTACATGGGTGTAAAAGCTCAAACAAACATTCAAAGAATGCACAAACTCTGCTTCCTGTTCTTTGTCAGAGACACAGCTCCAGTTCTCGATGAGATACGAGATAAAAAAAAAAAAAAAATCACTTATCTGATTGCAGGCTTTTGGGAAACATCTGCTTGTGTGGGAAGATTTTCAAAATCTTCTTTTTTTTTTTAATCAAATATATGATTTCAGTTTCACTTCAAGTTCAGTCGTCACACTCAGTTCAAGGTTCGCAGACATTAATTAAATTTCTTTCTCAGCATATGTGCAGCATGTTTCCTAAAAGCCACAGGTGGCTTTTAAAAAAAGCTCTAACAAGACATATGTTTGTCATATTTTGTTACAGCACAGCGCACTTAAGCGAGCCAGGTAGAGAACCGCAACCATGTGAGGGAGGAAAAGCTCATCAAGACTTACGGGATGACACATTCTACCATATGCATGTGGATGAACCTCTGACACTGATGCATGAACAGGTAGGTAAAAAGTTTGAAATTCAAGCGCTGGTCAGAAAGTTTTCCAGAAGCAGTTTGGTGAACAAAGGTGCGAGTGAGTCAGTGTGGCGATTCAGAAAGATGACGTAAGGATCCGGTGGAGAAAGGCCGTTCATAGTGGTGGGCGCTGGGGTAACGCCTATCACCGCACGCGCACGCTTTGTGTACACACCGGGTGCTAAGAGCTGTCAGACAGGTATGGCTCAGGCTTGATCTGAGCTGTGATTGATCGCACAGGTTCAGGTGGAGTTCACGGGAGGTCTCTGGTATCATTGGCAAAATGAGTGACAGACACAAAATAGGGTGATGGAATATTATCAGGAAGCCATTTGTAATGCGGGGCGAGCCTGGATCTCTAAGGGGTGTTGTCTCTCTGAAATGAAGTCATCCATCACCTCAACTTCATATTTGATTAGGTCATGAGTAGCTTTTAAAGAGGTAGAGAGGCTTTAGTATTGTGCTCTCACAATGTGATAACCAAAGATAGAGGCTGTACAGTAGAAATACTGAGTTTTTTAAAAGTATTTCAATAAAAAAAATACTTATAGAAGCATTTTACTACAGCAGGGTCAGTTAAACTAACAATTTATCATGTCTGTGTTTTGCAAAATCTTATTCTGTGCACATAACTGTTGTAAAGGGAAAATTCTTTCTCTCTCAAAAGCAGTGGAGTAATATGAAACACCTTTGTATCCGCCACTGTGGAGGTAAAATACTACAAAATTGACTTTACTTTCCAGGAATAAGATTAAAGTGAAATTATTTGTCGATTAATAGATTAGTTGATCGACGTCGTAATGAACCATTTTTATGACATGTTCATTTTTCAAGCAGAAATGTCAAACATTCTGTAGTTTCAGCTCCTCAGCTCTGAGGATTTGCTGCTTTTCTTTGGTTCATTCAACAGTAAAGGGGAGATTATAAGAGGTTCATTAGACAAAATAATCAATTTGATGACATCAACTTGGGGCTTAAGAAGATTTCTTTCACTATTTCATGACGTGTTAAAGACTAAACCATTTATTAGTGGTGGAAAGTGACAAAGTACATTTACTCAAGTACAGTTTTGATGTGTGTTTTGTGAGTATTTCCTTTTAATGCTGCTTTATACTTGAACTCCAGTAAATTTCAGAGGGAATGTTGTACTTGTTGCTGCACGAAAGCTTTAGTTATGCTAGAAGTTAGTTTGCAGATTAATATTATTAACATAAACTAGAATCAACAAATAAACAATGATGTATTCTCACAGACTGAGCGACCCAGCAGTATAAAGTCTAGTTAAAATAAGCCCCACCTTAACAGCATCAACCTTAAAATGATACCGTACATTAATCCAGTATTGATTATAATTAAATAATATAATAAATTACTCTGAAATGGACCATTCAGCATAATGAGGGCTTCTGGTACTTTAAGTATATTTTGATTTTTTAAAGTTTGAGTGCATGACTTTTACTTGGAACAGAGTATTTATTGTGGCGTTGCTGTTTATAATTAAGTCAAAGTTCTGAGTACTTCCACTGCCATGACCCAATTAATCCAGAACACAACTGGCAAATGAATTAATAATGGAAATAATAATTACTCTCAGACCTGGATTAAATAGTTAATAGTATATTTTCTGTTGGAATGATGCTTTTAATTTGAATACAATGTGAAACCAGTGAGAAAGGGAAAAGGGGATGAACTGAATGAGACTTAATGTGCTTTGATGGTTATGATGAGCACAAATAAATCTTTTAAATGAATCTTTTAAAATGTTTGGTAACCTTATCGTTTGCATTGTAATTATGTATTCAAATGCCAGATTGTAATTAATGCAAACATCTAATATTATTTTGAATCAAAAGATAATTGAAAAGTCACACACATGTAACCAGATTACACTGCTGAGATGTTGTTTCTGGCTATTTAAGTAATCAATTGCATTTTCAAACTAACTTCATCAAGCTTGAGCATATTTATCAGGCCTCCTATGTTGCATTTATTGTGGAGGGACAAAAAATCAGTGTATCTTGTTTTGTGTATAAAGCAGCTCAACAGCAGAGTGGCGAATAGATCATATCTGATTTTATAAGTAACGTGTTCGGATAAGTAGGATTTTCCTCACATGAATCATGCTACTCAGTCGCTCTTAAGCAATAACCAATAGTCGTGACTGCAGCGGTTCATTCATATCTGTTGGAAATCTTACAAACTTTATGTCTTTCAAACAGCGAGCAAAGCGGAAGCTGCAGGAAAGGCTCTAAAAACAAAACAAAAAAAAAAAGCCGCATGAAAAGACACGGAGCAGAGGGTGATAGAAAGCAGCAGCCCAGCAGCTCCCAGCCTGAGCTCCTGTCTCTTTTCCCTGGCCTCTGTTCCTTTAATAAACTCATGGTTATCTAGTGTAACAAATGTCTCGCTGCCATCATCAAGTCCAGGCGAGGAGGGAGGAGTTTTTAATGTTCAGTTTGTTCTATGGATCGATGTCTGCTGGCATCGCCTCTCCTCTCGCCTGCACCGTGCGTAATATACTGTACCATTACCAAACGCTTTTTACGCGCATTCCCTCCACATATTATCCACCGAAAACAGCCTGAAGGGACTGACTGACACACGTCGATCAACGTATGTTAACACTGATGGACAAAAACGGATGGTGAAAGGAGACGATTCGCCCCCCGTAGGAGGAGGAAGAAGAAGAAGAAGAAGAAGAAGAAGAAGAAGAAGAAGGTGAAAGAATAAGCCCGATTCAACATCTGTTTCCTCCTGAAAACGATCCCTAACTGGATTTTTTTTTTTTTTTTTTTTGAATAGTGAGAGAGACCGAACTACTCCGAGAGCCAAAATAAAGACTCACACACTCTCTCTCTCTCTATGCATGGACTATCGTAGACCGCATTCAGATTTCACCTGGGCACAGTAGTGAACTGCGACTCCAAAAAAAAAAAAAAAAAAAAAATGCCACGGAGGAAACAGCAGGCGCCCAAACGGGCTGCGGGTAAGCGATTTTTTTAAATTATTTTCAAAGATATTAGCGTAATATTTGTAGTTTATATTTTCTGTTATGCTTCTGCGGACAGCTAGCCTCTAACACAGGGTCCCCTCTTCAAACTTTTATCATGTGAGACCCCCAGAATAGATCCCGATCAGTCCTCTTGTCTTTAGTGAGATATTATGTGAGGAGGTTTTTGTAGTAGTTGGTTAGAGTTATATAACTAAAGTATTTGTATTGTGGGGAAGAATATACACAGCGATAGCTTTTGTGCCTTGTGTGAATTTAATAACATTGATATTCAGCTGTTTCTTATTTCACTGGGGACCCTCTGAAGCCCACTCAAGGGCTCCAACAGCGGCCCCCAGACCCCCAGTTTGGAGAGCTCTGCTGTATTAAAGTCAAATGTTAAAACAACAGGGGGATGGGAGTTGCAGCATCATAAGCTGCAGTTGAAATTAATAAGATTATTAACAAGAGTTCATTAGGATTTAGTGAAACTAAACTGATGTGTGGTTCCCCCCCCTCCCCCCAAAAAAAGAACTACAACGCGTCAGGAGCCATTTACACATCCACTGATCAGAAAGTTTTCCTGCCTCACTCACATTTTGAAAAACCTCCCTGACTGTGTTTGATTTGACCCGCATGAGTGTGTGGAGAGGGGCTGAAAGATGTGGAGCCGCTGTATCCGTAGCAGATGAACTCTGTATGAACTCTTCATAATCTTATGGACAAATGGAGAATGGGTTACACTCACTCACTCTCTCTCTCTCTCTCTCTCCCTCTTTCCCTCTCTCTTTCTCTCTCTGACACACACGCACACACACACACACACACACACACGTACATGCATACACACGCATGCACTCCATCCATGCTGTTGGCAGGGTAGAGAGGACAGGATGCGCACACACACACACACACACACACACACACACACACACACACCTCACCTCCACGAAAACACAATTTAAATTTTTGTGCAGCAGGTCTGACTTGGTGAAACCGTCCTCACGCATATGTGCAGTCTGGTGTTTGTGTGTGAGATTTAGAGGCAGTTTTGTCGAAGCAGCGGATGAATTAATAATCCTATCTTCGAGGAGGCCCCTTATACAGTTTAGGCCAGCATGTCAGCTGTGTGAATATGTGTGTTTACTTTGTCTCTTCATGATGTAATCCTGTAAGATTTTTGCCCTTTTTGCGACACTGAATCACAGCATTTCCTCTCTTCCAGAGGACACCCAAATATCCCACTAACCCTTTCTACTCTGTTTCAAAAAATGCACAACTTCTCTTATCCAAATTCACAAGGTCACAAAAATCAACATCACCCCTCGACCTTCTTTCCTGCAGTCGTAGCCTCTTTCTTATTTCATATGAATTATAATATTCCCTATAACTGCCTCATTATGATGGAGTTGGTGGATTAAAACTAGATTGATCAAGGGTGTTCCAGCGTTTGAGGATGCAATTACTTGGTTGTGGTGTGTTGAGAAGTTATCAGTCTTTATTATGGTTGCGGATGTAGCAACCAGATGGCGATTGTTCTCTGCCAATAATAGCGTCTCTTTATACCCGCTTAAGATACTGAGACCCTTATCTGCCCGGCACACTCTCAGTTTACACATACACATGTACGCACAGAGAGCGAGAGAGCGAGAGAGAGAGAGAGCCACTCATTGCCATACAGTCACACACTAAATATTTTTCCCACATTTCAGCCTCCAAAAGCCCCCTTTTCTTAAAAACAATGCCCCCAGTTTTTATTCAGAGAACTTTTGAGAAGATGCCTAAGTGATCCCTTTACACGCTCTCAGCTGCCTCGCCTGTACTCTGGTAAATGTGTCAGCCCTATAGAGAAATAAGCCTTCCAGAAGAGTTTCTTCATTGTTGAGGTAATTGTCTCCTCTTTGACAGGCACATTCATCAGTGGCTTAATGGTCAATCAAAAGTTGGCAGGCAGAGTGTTTTCATTCTTTCCTATCCACTACATTAGGAATACTTAATCAAAATGTCTCCCGGTAATGGCTGTGAAGAGTTCATGACTGACTGATCCGTTGTCTGTGCCGATAGAAAATTAACAGCTCGGCACTGGAGAGATGTGGGCCTGCAGATAAACAAATTGTGCATTAATATTTCATCTTCAAGACCTGGGATGTGCTATCAAGCGGTGGAATATTCCTGGGCTGTGTTGTCATTTTTCTCGCGTTCATTTTTTTTCTTTTTTTTTTTTTCTCCTGTATTCTTGAAGGCTCTTTGCAGCTGTAACTCATTTCACTTGATGACTTTACTGGGGTTACAGAGAGTGACGACAAATTGATTACCTGGCAGAGCAAGAATGGAGCGAAGAGAGACGCAGGCTGACAGTCATGTTATAATAATATGTTTAATGATGTGTGGAGGGGGAACAAGGAGAGAGGAGTATTGAAATAAGAGCATGGAAGATGCAAAGGAATAGGTTTCTTTTTTTTTTCTTCGTAGGGCTCTTAAAGATGCAGTATCCCTCCTGGTGGAAATAGTATTTTGCAAGGTGTTGTAAAAAAAAAAAAAAAAAAAAAACACACACACACTATTCCCAGCTCAAGCATTAATTCAGAGGACATTCGGCATCCGGGGTGCTTGTATCCTCCTCTGGGGATTGTATTATTAATAGGCATATTTGTAAACGTGAGACCACAGACGCACTAGTAAAGGGTAGTTGTTTTTGATTTACTTCCTCTGCATACATAGCCTGTATGGTAATGTAAAATGCCAATTACTCACCGGTCCAGAATAGGAGGCACTAAACCTTTGCTTTATCACTGAGAAAGACAGAGGGCTATCAGGCTACAGATTCCTGGATGAAATTTGTGTATCAGTTTTATATATGATGTAAACGTAAAACTCCTATAAGTGCATGGGATGCATTTTTGAGTGAAGGCAGCCATATGTTATTTCGCGGGCCGTGGGAGTGTTCCTCTTGCTGTTTTTTTTTTTTTTTTTTTTTTTTTACAATAGCTCTGTGCCTCAAACCGTTAGCCCAATTTGCTGTTAACAAGATAAATTGGAGAACAGACAAAGGCATTAAGTGTTGCAGTGCCAGCTAGTGACTGACAGCAGCTTGTGGGAATTGGCTAGCAGAAATTCCTCCTAAGTGGTTTGTTCAGAAAACATCCTACGATCAAGGCAGATGTTGTTTATCCAGTTTAGGTAGAAAAAGGAAGTCCATTTTGAATGACAAAAGCTGGGAGGAAAATGGCAGTGAATACAAGGGTGTCTTATCTAATTTTTTTTTTTTTTAATACCAGATTACCACTCTCTTGGATTTTATCCCTGTATTCACTGTCCTTTTGTCTGCAGCCTTTGTAACAACATTTCCATTCGATTTGCTTAAATTCATTTAACCATTGTTCTGAGTTGAGATCAAAGCGAGAATGAAACTCTCACTGGACTCAGATGTCAATATCTGACCCTGATAACCACATAATATTTATATGGAAGGTGATTTTAATAATTCTGGCAATCACGCGTGCATGACAGCTCTTATTTTGACATTCTTAGCTTCTCCTTTGATTAACATCAGGAAGTGAAAATTACTATTTGCTGTTGCATTATACAGGTTTAGTATCCAAGTAATCAAGTTCACTCTTTTTCAGTGAAATGTACAGTTGTGTGTGAGAGAATGGAGCACATAATCTAACTGCTACTCCAGAGCGAGGAAACAATATGTGAAAACAATGAGGCAAACCTTTTTTTCTCAACCTTGGTAATCATGTGATTGTAGATGAACGAATATAGTTTCAGCCATTTTTTATCATTTTGGTACTTGAATTGTAATCTTGTTGGAGCATCGGCTGCTGCGAAGCTCTCATTCATGTACTTTTCAAGGCTGAAATAGGACTTTGTGCATATTCTACAAGCTCACAACCCCTACAATAAAAAGTGAAAAGCGGCACTTCAGAGCAGATACCGTAGTGTGTGAGAGTGCTGAGCTTTTTTTTTTTTTCTTGAGCCCATCCACTGCAAAACCCTGCCTCAAATAAAGTTTCCAAGTGATATTATCATTAGTGGGCATTAAATATCTGCGTTTTTTATTTCTCTGTAGTGTATTTCTGGATTGATGTCAGCAAGGCAAATGTTTTGTTTTGATCAAATCCAGCCTTGAAATTTTCGTTGGCTTATGAGCACACCAAACCATATACTTACACTTTGTTGCAACGCTTGCAATTTTCTAACTTGCCGGCGCTCCCCATAGAGATACCCTTTAATAACTTTCTCCTCATCAGCTAGTTTTCATGCTGGATATTCTTACTACAGTTAAAAAAAAAAAAAAGGTAATGTTAAGTCAGGTGGTTTTAGTGTGATCTCATTGCATTTCCTCCTGCATGCCAGTTCGGTGACAGGTGTAGATAGCTAATAGTTTGCGAAGGCTTTTGTTTGCATGAGAGGCAGACAGGGTGGTGCACTGTCTAGGTGATAAGAACCAAGACTCCTGTGCCCTCCAGCACAGTGATCTCTCTCCTCTGCTCTGCGCTCTCCTGTGTGGAAAAAACAGCCTGTTATGATTGGTCTCAAGGCAAGTGCCTGTGCAGTGTTGCACCTCTCTACAGCAACTGCTCATTCACCTTGCCTTCCCTCTGAGACCTGCACTAGTTTCCAGGCAAATGACACAATTTGATATGCCGTTGGGGTGATTCATGTGGATAATGTTTCCATGTGATCATCACTGCAGAAAAGAGACTATTTCTTGTTATGATTTTTTATTTTTTTTTACTCATTAAGTCTGACAATAACTAGAATATTGGGAGAGTTTATTGCAAGCAGGCTAAAACTCATTATTTCTGCTAGACATCCCAAGTACAAAAGAAATTATGTTATGGTATTTTGTCCAGGTCCCTACAGATATAATGATTTACAGAGGAAATTTTTTTTTTTTTTGGGGGGGGGGGCTTTATAGCTTTGGTTGTGGATTTAGAGGATAAGAATGCAAGGCAAGCTTACAGTTAATACAGTAGCACCGTGGGCCTGGTATTGATTACACGGAGGTGGTATGGTATGTTTCTATGGTTTATGGCAAAATGCACTGCACCTCATGTGCTTTGTATTATTGTAATGATAGACAACCCCACCATAGTTTATATCTTTGTAATTTATATCATGTGCAGTTTTGTCAAGTGCACGTCATCTCTTTTTTTTTCCCCATACAGACTCAAGAAGATTTAAGTGAGGACATTCATCTTGTAGCTGTTGACCTACATGTATAGCATACATGTCGGCCATATGGTTAGGTGGTCTTTGAAAACAATCACAGCCGGATCAGGTTAACCTAACCTGAGATGTTTCTGGATAAGGCTGGCGTACAATATTTTGCTACTCTGACTTCAGAGGTGCAGCAGCTGAGGTTCATATGCTGCCTTCATTCAAAAGCAAAGTGTAAAGAAACACACCATGATATCATTTTTTCCTCTAGTTCACATGTTAAAGTTGAATTTAAATTGTATACACCGGAAGAGGCAAAATTCAGAGTAATAAATGACTATGACATTTCCCTTCAATATGTGAGCGCCACAAAAACAGAGAAAGCATTAATCTTAAGTTATCCGCGGTGTACCTGATTTGCTTCTTATCAAATCCTTAATGAGCTTCAATTAAGATTTATTATGCAAATTAACCCTCAGCTGCTACTGACTGCAGGAGCAGGAGCTATGACAATATTGTGCTAATGGTGTGATCTGTAACAATTACAAAGGTAAACTGCCTTCACAACGCATGGTCGGCGAGTCTCCGAGAGGTCAGTCCGCTGAATATGTACTTAGGTGTTGAGATGATTTGGAAATTTGTTTATTAAGTCTCGGTTTTTTTAACGTGCTGAGGTATATTTCACACAACAGCTCATATAACTGTGACAGCTATAAGCATTTCTACTGATTGTAGCTGATTTTTTTCACTAAAACACTAAAAATGATTACCATTTACTCATAAAATATGAAATGCATGAAAAATAATTAGCGGTGTGTGAAAACCAATAAAGAGAGGATTAAATACATTTCAATTTATAGAAAAAAAAAAGCAACAGAGGAAGATAACAAGACTCTTTTTATCAATGGACTCATGTAAAACACACCTTTCACTGAGCGCTGATGATAAACAAATCTCAATATGTAGGTGTAAAGCCAGGCTCAGTTTAGTGGTCACCACGGTTACGGCAGACAGCGAGGTTATGACCAGAGGAAGTGTTGCTGGACACTTTACTCGCACTGTATGAAGTTGTGAACCTTGCACCTTTTGTAACTTCATTTAGCACAAGGCTGATGGCTTCCTGACAGCTTTATGGCCCACATGTTTTATGAGTCGTCATGCAGCGCAATTACATAGGAACTAATTTGATGAATCAAGTCAATGTTCCACCGGCTCCGTTGACCTTGCTGGCCCCGTGATCTTCTGTCTCTCCACCCGGGTCAAAGTGAGGCTTTCACACTTTGTACAATTCAGTCACACTCTGGTAGAGAGAGAGAGAGAGAGAGAGAGAGAGAGAGAGAGAGAGAGAGGAGAGGAAAAGATAAAAAAATGAAAAATCTTGAACATGCATCTCTTATTACAGCCAATCAAGAATGCACTGATTTGAAATGAGCAATTGTCGGTTTAATTTTAATATCTTTGGCAAACCATCAGTCCAAATGAATCAGTTAATCAGCCAGTCAAAGCAAAAAAATAATGCATTTCTAAATTCCAACATATTGCAGTGCAGAATGATTCTTGTGTTTCTCATCTTTGCTTATGTTTATAATAGATGTTATATAGCTTCTGTGTCTGAAAATACAAAGGCGAAAATAATCACAGTTGAAGGTATTTAATCGCCATCGCACTGCAAATAAGTCCATCTAAACACCTTTAACTCACTAAATTGAAAGTGGTGGGTTTGAGAGGCTCGGCCATAGAACCAGCACCACATTAAGGATGGTGGAAAACTTTAAATGAGGAACTATTAACCTCTTCAAGATCTTTTTCTGACATTTAATGATTTTCTAAACCATCACAACAGTCAATAATATATTATACTGGATCTATAAACCAAGATGTTAAACAAAGTACTATTCATTTTACATAATGCTTCAAACAGCTACATAAAGCTTCATTTTCAAATGAAACACACACACAATAGTTTAGCAACACTTTGAATTGGTACAATTGAATTAGAAACCAACCGGCGCTGTTGGCTGGTTGCTGGCTAATTGTTCCATGTATTGTTAATGCATGCAGCGCTGTTATCTTCAATGGAAACACTGATTTGGGGGATAGAAACTCCAGCTTTCTAATTAGCGGAGCTTTCAAATACTGAATGGCTCATTTGATAATTTTTGTGAGCAGCAAACAAGTTTTAATGTCAGAGCGAATGTAAAGTGACAAGAATAAAGAGTTTGTTTTTCCTCATGGCGGGGGGTCCAGTGGATCATGCACCCTATTAAACACATTAACATTTGGCCCCCCTGACACCTCGAGGTGCAGTTTTGTTGAGGCTAAAATATGGACTTAAATAAAGAATCATAATATAGGCTCCAAAGAGAGACATGATTGCGCGGCCATGTGTTCACAAATGATTTATCTATTTTTGATTAAATTACATTACCAGCAAATGTGGGCAAATTCTGAATGATAAAATACTCTGTACAATTTACCTTATATTTGCTCAATGTATTTAACCACTGAACTCTTTTCATACTACAGCATAGGGACATACCTAACCTAGCTAGTCTTGAATTGTAACTCATGCAAAAATAAATCAATTTGGAGAAAAAAGTTTTTTATATATATATATATACACATATACATATATGTGTATAAAAAAATGTAATAAATGTTTGAAAGAAAACAAAGAAAACAAAGAGCAGGTTGATTTCTAAGCAATTGTTTAAAAAAGGTTGTACTGCATATTTCTGTGTTAGAAACTAAAACACACGGGCCTTTCTTTAATTGTCGTCTTAAAGGAAATGCCCAACATTTGCTTTGTGTTGACCTTAATCCTGTCGCTAAACTACCTCAGAGACTCTGCACCAATGCGTTGTGTTTAGAGCCTGCTCCTCAGGGCTGTGCCTGCCTGTTTGTGTCTACAGTATGTGCTGAGCTAGTCTGTTGAAACAGCTTAATTGATACTCATTAAACAGCAGTGACAGCTTAGGTGTCCGTGATGAATGTAGAATAATTCGGTTGTACTTACAACTTGATTAAGGAGAAGCACACAACATGTCAGTGTTGTAGCCTATGGCTCGGTCTGCATGCACTTACCAGCTACTTAAAATGATCAGTCTTATTGGTTGTGCTACCTGCGAGCCGCCCTTTGAGTTAATCTGTTGCAATTGTGGGTCCCTGAGATAAACAACTTCTCAAACTCTAAATGAAGGAAGTACCACAAATTCAGACGAGGATTAAAAATAGCTTACGGTTTATTTGACTTTCATTTTGATAACTTGGCGAGTGTAACACCTAGCAATAAACTTCATCTAAAATTGTGAATTATGTTGACTTTTCTTTGTGTTTATTCAGCCACAGTCTGGCATTTCCATACAATAATAAAGTCAATGGATGTCAGGCAGATGAAAAATGTGCATCTTGTATTATTTCAGTTAGAAATTAGAGGCAATTGGAATTGGTTCAAAATTGACTGTCTTTGTAATGAGCGCATGACGAATGGTATAATTTAGAGGAGAAAATGAATGCTGGGAAACCAAAAATATTATTCTGCAGTATTTTATATGCCATGATATTCCATGAAGATGAACTAATTTCACTAAATACCCCATAAAATCTACTGATAATATTTTTCTACATTGTCATAGAAACATAGTTCTCACAGTGGAGATCGGGTCATGAGGGCATGTGGCAGATACTCAAGTTATCATAATGATCAGATTTGGTGTTTTTTGGTTTTTTTTTTTTGACAGCCACAGAGAAAACATTACATTACAATCCTTATCACTTAGAGATTTCAAGGCCCGAGTAGCTTCTCGCATTGCTGACATCTGATTACACCGACGCTCCTCACTGCAACAGAAAGGGCCCTTTTCTCCATTTCGAGAATAACATGAAAGACGAGGGGGGGGATTTCCACAGAGGATGGATTTACAACTTTATCCTCACATGATTAATATTACACAGGGAGGTCCTTGTACAGGAAGCAGCATGTCTAATTATGGTCCAACTGTGTCTGACTGAGAGCAAACACGATGCCAAAGGCTGCCAGTAGGAACTGCAGCTACACATCACACACAAACGGTTCATGTGGGCGCGGGGGTGATGTCATCGTCACCCAGATTTCATGACGCTAAGACCACAACTGATTGAGCAATTGCAGGAGTCAGGCTTTCATAGCGTAGCAGGTCCAGCTGGCAGCGACCTACTAGAAACACTGTGGGCATATGGGATTTGGCTTCAATGGAACCCAGCGGGGAAGTGAACTCGCTTCTTCTTCTCGTCTTTTTCAAGGTTACACATTTCTAGCAAACACGTAATGATACCCATGACCTCACTACTGATGATAACTACAGTATGTCCACATTTGCTGTACTGTTAAGAGCAGATGCAGATTCATCACCCACCAACCCCCTCTCCCTTTACAAGAATTTCATGGATTCCATGTCCTCCCACATTTGCCTGTTCATCATATATCTCAGGCCAGACATTCAAGAGGTTGCTAGCCAGGCCAGCCATAAGTCATCCTGTCCATCAAGACGACCAGGCCGCGTTTCTCTGCTCGATTTTCAGCTGTTGCTTGTAAACCAGAACAGCATTCGTAAGATTAACTGAGTGACAGGAGGCCTCTAAAAGCAAACTATAATAGTACAATATGTTACAGTCATATTTTATGGCGTTTAGTGTGTGAGGCCAAGTATGCGTATGTGTGTAGATGGATCAGCTGAAGGGTCTAATAGTCCTGCATTGCACCTCAGGGAGCGTAGGAAAATAATGGTGTTGTGTTACCACTGTTTTTCATTAGGCTGATGATAATGACTCAGGTGTACACGTCACAGGAAACCATGGTTGGACCTGGTCATCCTCACAAGTGTACATCAGATGTGACAAGGTTATTCTTCTCATCCTTTTTTTTTCAAAGCTTGTTCTCAATACATTGAGTATTCTTTTGAAGAATATGTTTTTGTCTTGAAGTGTGTGTGTGTGTGTGCGTGTGTGTGTCTGCTTGCGAAAAGTCATTGATATAGAACTAACTGTCAAAATAAGTCGTGTTCAATCCAAAACCGTTTAAGTTGTCAAGGACACATTTTCCTCCCTCCCATATCCTGACAAACATTGAGTCAGCAATTGTCTGTTGTATTTTCAGCGCTGGTATCTCGTGCTCCCCCCCAGGCCATTTTAAAGTTGTAGAAAGTGGTCATTTTCTCTGTGTCAGTAGGAGGTCAGTGTTGTGGCAGTCAGCAAAGCTATTCAGTCTGGTGAAACAGAGTCTATTGGGAACCCTAAAGACATTTTGTCCGGCGTAGTCGCCTCTCGCTGTCTGTCTTCATGCCTGTCTCCCTGCACTCACTGCTGCTCGTAGAAAGTGTAGAAAAGCTTGAAACATTTGTCGGATTACTTCCAGATCTCTGAGCTTTTATTCAGACCTGACACACTTAAGACTACTCAGCTGTCAATTTTAAACTCCCCCATGAAATTGACATATAGGAGCCCTGTTGAATATTTGCATTTGCATACCCTTCCTCACTGTGTGGTCATTTATATATAACTCTTCTTCAGTCTGAATATCTACCTGTCCTTCTAGCTCTCTGTCTCACTCGCTGTGTCAGTGACTGACATGTCCTCCCTGCTCTGTATAGTGTATCCCTGGTAACTGTCGCCTGGGGCCCTCTCATCCCTAAAATGTAACAGAGGTCACACACAGATCATTGCTTTTGCCAAAGGCCCTGACTTTAACAGAGAGTGACCCACACTGGACAGTGGTGCAGTGGCTGGTCAGTGATGGATCTGGAAATAACACGAATATAAACTGCTCCATCATCACTATTACAAAGAGTGTGGTTGTTTTCATTGGAGACCTGGTTTGGATGAGAGGGATAGATGAGATTGGGGGATTAACAGTAGTTGAATCATAACCTGACCTTTTAGGTAAGAGCTGCACTCTTACTTCCTTACTTACACCCACTATAAGTGTATTACATTCAGTGATTGCGCCATGATTGTCTGGGTCACATGAACTGATAGTAAACACAATAATATGATTTGTTTTGATTATAATTTACAAATCACAGCTTTTAGGAAAGTCTAAAATCGTATGGATAAATTTTAGGGTGATTAAGAGAGTGAGTACATCATTTTGTTTGTGCCACCCAAATACTTTAACATTTAGCTTGAGGTCAAATTCAAAGAATTAAAAAATCCAACTGTATCGAGAAAACCAGACCAATGTACCATAATTTACATTTAGTGACAATAACTGCATTTAAAATTACTCTTTCATTTTTCTAATCATGGCATGCTTGTATCACATATAGTAGATAACAACATAACAGTCACCTCTATATGTAGATTACAGTTTACCAGCTCGCAGTCTGTTCTTTAGCTGTTGAGCTAATGTTAGCTAACATTATTTTAGGCTTGAATGTCGGGCGATCCTGATCAAGATTATTAGATTTTAAGTTCTTAGATGTATGATTTGGGTATCTGTTGTTCACTATCTGCTAGCATTAGCTGTCCTGTCGCCTTTCTGCGAACTAGCTGCAAAATTACATGTACAGTCAGCTAACGCCAGATTGTTTTTTGGCCGAGGGACTCAACGGTTTCTTTGTCAACAGTAAAAAGAAGATTTTTTTTTGCTAACTTTTCAAATATCAAAACGGAATAGTCAAAACAGAACAGTTGGTAGTGTTTCCCACAAACTATCTCTGGATGATCGTACAGCCACTGGTTTGCATGCACATTAACGAGAACAGTCAGTAGTCTCCTTAGCATCCTGTAGTTTGGCTAACTCACAAATAGACTTTATTACAGCTTATAAAATCTAAACATGAGAAGCTTGCTAACAGCTTTTATTCTGCCTTTGATTTTATGGGGGACAATTAGGCGCAGCAAGGTTGCAGTGACGGGACATGTTCAGTTTTAAGGGGGTCGTTGTCGAGAGGCTTCCTGTGGCTCAAAACCTGAACATTGCACCAAATAATTTCTAATCTCACTGTTGGTCTGTAACAACAGGATAATGGGGCATCTGACCTTGCAGGCCAAAACCTCATTAATCGAGCAACTGATGTAAAACAGTTGTATCAGTAATCACAATCCACTTTATGTGTCATAATATGCACTTCCTCTTGTGGAGTGTGGTTTGTCTCTTTCCTTTCAGCGCCACTGGTCTTTTCACCACCTTGAAAAGCTTCCTTTGAAGCCTCCTATAATCCCTGACCAGGAATTAGTCACTCCCCTAGTGAATTAGATGTTGATGTGGTGGATCTGATGTTGCACCCAACTTCCAGGGGGCCACCCTCACTCTCCCTGGGTTCATCTGTGGGCTTCTGGCTCACTGCATCTGACCACTCTTATTTTTCTTATCCTCATATGCCACAGTGAAGCATGGGCACCCATTGGTGCCATACAACCACTTGCAGAATTCTTCCCTTCATTCTGAGAACTGTGACTGAGGATGGCTTAGCAAGTGTCTGTATTCTGGTTCTTAAGGGCTCTTTCATATGTTCCTGTTGAAACATGAGAATTAAATCCAGGTGCCAAATGGACACATTCCTCTTTTAGCTAAGATCTTGTTAGGTACATCTTTAATTTGCTTTGTGTCTTTTAAAGACATCAAGATGACTCCCATATCAGTCTCATTCTCTTCACCTATTCTCCCCATTTCCGTTAGCTACAATGAAAACCAGAAGGGTTGAGAGCCCTTCAGCTAATCAGTCTGTGGGCACATGGCTGCGTGTTGATGTGCCCTTGTAATGGTTAGTTGTTTGTGGGTTTACATGCGTGTTTGTACGCGTGTTTGCATGTGGCAGTACCTTTATGTTTGCATGTGTTTCCTACATGTTCCATGGCAGCCCTCACACCCTGGCAGCGACCCAGCTGAAAAGTTCCGGTACTGTCCAGACGCATCCTTCAGGGACCTCATCAGCCCCTGAATTTCCTTCCCCTCACGCCTGAGGGCATCCATATTCATTTCCTCCTCTGATTTGGGGAAAATGATGAAAGGCTGGCTTTTTTCCAATCTCCTATTTCCTGCCAAGGTTGCCTGCATTTCAATGCAACGTAAATCTGCAAAGACCTGCAAACACGGCCCCATTTGGACATGACCAGTTCCATGTTATTAGTATCATGCATTGTCAAAAAAAAAAAGAGAGAGAGTTTCAGGGGTTGTTATTGTCAGAATTTTTGTGTGGATAATTGCACAGCACTGTATGATAGTCCTTTAGTCATAAAACTGACTCATTTTGTAATTTCTTAAGTTTCACTATTGTCTTTATTTGCTTTGTGCAGAATGCTTCCTCTGTCTCTGCACAGAGGTCTGCTTCTCATAAAATAAATATCTCATCCACTGTCAAGTTATGAGGGCTTGATGATATCATGGAGGTAACTGCACTGGTTTGAAATAAACCTGTGATTAAACTGGTGGGTGGGTATTTACTTTTACCGGAGACGGGAAATGAATGTTAATGAAAATAACAGTCACATACAGTAATAACCCTTCTCTGTAATTATTTGCATGCTTTGATGATGCCATATATACTCAACACACACACACATGCGCCTACTTAGCTAAACCTCAGGTAGACTATTAGCTCCGCTAGCAGGATCCTGCCCTCTGCTATGCACAACAGCGCTTAAGGCGGGGCAGCCCGGCCCCAATGAAGGAGCGGGCTCACAGTTGCCGAGACAACCCTAAACACACATGTACACAAAGGGAAGGCCCCACTGTGAGAGAGGATCATCTCCACCTCTGGCTGGATAAAGAGCGGTGTCGCTCCACTCACTGGAATGCAGTCCTGCCCTACAGGCGTATACAGCAGAGTGTGTATACAGTTTGCAAGCATTTCACACTAATCATTATTGATGACACACCATTTATGGAGGTTTATACTTTAAGTAACTTACCTAGGACACATTGCCCTGTTTCTGTGTATTTAGTATGGAAGGTCGTAACTAAGTGATTACAAAACTCCACCATGCTTTACTTGAAATAAGAAGTGAGATTATTTGTTCTTTATAAGAGATTACAGCGACAAAGCTGATATTTGTACCAACATGGGAATTCAGATGATTGCAAAATAATAAATATAAAATAATGATAAATGAAAGCTGACTGGATGATTTTCAGTCTGCTTTTCATGCCATAATTGAAAGTTGAAAACTGAAAACACACTGATGAGGGTGATCTGGGCAACTTTATATCACGTTCTCACTGTTTTGTCTCTTGTAGTCAACGTGACAGCTCACTCTCACAAATGGCACTTTTTTTTTTTTACCAGTGGAATTATAGAGCTCAGAACTTAGTCTGTATTGTTGGGCTCCAAATCTGGGCCACATATGATAACAGCATTATCCTTCTGTAGAGTAAGCATGTGGATACTCATGCAACTGTCTGTCATCTGAGGTCTGCGAGATGCAAAATAGCTCGTGGCTGCGGGTGTCTGATAGACCCCAGTTTCTTTTATAGTTCAGTTTACACAGTGAATGTGTGGGCATGTATCACTCCGACCCAAAAACACTTTTCCTGCTGACCAGTGCAGCAAAGTAGTTTGTGTACAGCAGCCAATGTGTCTCTTGCCATGAGGGCAGGTTATACTTTGGTGGGCAGGGTGTCACCTGTGTATTTATACAATGCAATTTTCTCCACATTCTGAAAATTAATACATTTCGTGTAACTACAGATGCTGAGCTTTGTGCTGGTCATCCCTAAACTAAACCACAAAGACCAGTAAGTCCAGTAACTTCTTCCATGACGTTGTTTTAAAATGATTAAAATTTGTATTAGGGGCTGCACGGGTCCAGTTGCATTGTGCTCATATAAGGAGCTTCGATGTTTGGCCATATGGAAAAAGCAGATTTTAAAGAGGGTGAGTAAAACTTAAGTACTGCTACGGGACACAATTCAGCTAATTGTAAACAGCTGCAGGTGATATCACCTTTCGGACTACAGACAAGAGCGGGGGCAAAAGTCCCAGTGAAAAAGCTGAGGATTTAAAGGAACACTACTCAGTCTGACCTACCGAGGAAAATATAAAGTGTCTGTTTTAACAATAAATGATACAAATTTACTCTGTCCCCAAGTGACAAATGTTTTGTTGTGAACAGTCATGTATTTGCACTGCAACATCCTACAGGCAAAAACCCCCACTGAAAAGCCCATTAGAATCAAATGAATGTCAAATTCTGCTAAGTGTTTGCACATGGCAAACATCTAACATGGCTAATTGCAGATAAGTGTCAGGGTGAAATGTTCTTTGAGCCTAAGATGGTGCAAAATGGCATCAATGTATTTTTTTTTTTGTTTTGTTTTGTTTTAGCACAATTGTGATAAAGCCTTGGTTTCTGGTAAATTTGCCGGAAAACACAAGATTTCATTTAGAAACTGAAAAGTGTTTTATCTGAATTCTCAGTGTTTGTCAGCACTGAATCACAGTGGTTGTTAAGGTCGGTTTAGAAAAGAGCAAAGTTAAACGTTGCTCATTTCTCAAGACAGACATCTGCATGTCACGTCAAAACAAAAAGACACACACTGCACAGACTATTTATAAAGAGAAATAAAGATCTTGGATTTATTTTCCTTACACATTCAACATATTATGAATCAGAGGATGAGCAAGTGATGAAAGGTAAAAAGTATTACGTATGAGTATTATGAATATTGAATATTGATTCTTCAAATGTTGCTACTCTTAGCTACAGTATCTAGGAGGTTCATCGACTCATAATGAGCAAATTATACTTTTTGCAAAAACTTAAACTTAGATTAATCAATTTTCTGATTCTTATCTGGACCCAGCTCACATTAAAAGATTAATTACTGTACAATTAGCTTGGAATTATTGTTATATACAGCTGGGAAGAGACTCATTTTTGATACGAATAAATTCATGTACTTAGATAATAACTTAAATAATTGTAGGTCTTGTTGTCCATATACTTTGACCGGTATGACTGCGAAAAAGGTATCAAATTTTACTCTATATGGTATGTAAATGGTGTTAAAAAGTATTAACTTTAATTCAATGCCAACGATTACTACAATTTATTGATTGATTGATCATCAGAAAATGAATCACAGACTATTTTGATAATTCACAAATCACTTCAGTCAATTTTCAAGTAAAATGTCAAAGTTTCACTCATTCCTGTTTGACTATTTGATGATTTTTTTTTTGTTATATAGATAAAAACTGAATATATTTTTTGGTTTTGGACTGTTAAAGATAAAACATTACATTTGAATGTGTTAACTTGGGAAATCATGGTGGCCATTTTCACCCTTTTTGACATTTTATAGACAAAACAATGAATTGATTAATCAAGAAAATACTCAGCAGATCAATAATGAAAATAATCATTAGTCGGAGTCCTGTCAAGGTTAGTTCTCATGTCTTAAGTTGGTATTTGTGGTGACTTGTCCGGTGTATCAGATGTGTGTTCCTGCCTCTGCTTGTCTCTGGAGTTGCACAGCTCCCAGTGTTGCCATGTAGTAGTGTGACTGGGCACCATCTTGTGTCCTGAGCAATAGCAGCAGGCTGTTCCATGGCAGCACACCAGCTGCCTGTAGCAGAGAGGGAGAGGAGCTGGGGGCCGGCCTATCTCAGATTTGGGTCTGTGAGTTATTGACCCTCTTTGATAAACCCCTCTGAATGACACTGGCATAATTCAGCCTAAAAGTTTGCACTGTCACCGGGATGAGCTAACTGTCTTCGCTGAATATATGGGTGCAATTTTCGAAATAGGTTTATAGCAATTCTTGGGAGAGGAGGGCGAGATAGTGATATTACTGACTTTATCACTGCAGCTGAGCAGCATCTAGCACCTCTCCCCTCTGTACCTCTCTATTCCTCCTCTGTAGAGCAGTGAGGGATCACACAGCACAGACATTGTAGGTAGTACTAAAGAGAAAAGAGTCCAGCTCCTAATGGGAGACTGGAAAATGATATGTCATTATTACAGTAATGCTGTATTATCCACTCTTATCGTAAGCTTATGTGTTTCTTCTTCTCTCTGGTTGCATTTTACATCAAGTTTAGTTGTATCTTAAACTCAGCGTTTGTCGCGTTGTTTGTCTTCTTGTACACTAGCTTCCTTTATAAGCATTTATGGTGTTTTTCTTTTTTTATTTGAATTAGTATTCAAGTGCAGTTTGTAAGGTAGCTATGAAGACATCTCACTTCACTGTTTTCCTTTTTTAATAATATAATCCGTGTTCCAATATGTAATTTAGGGACATTATCAAAATTTGCCAAAACTTTTTCCAGTCCAATTTCCGATGATTATCGCTCTATATTTAGCCTTCTTGAAATGAGTGAAATAGAATCACAGTGAATGTAATTTAATAATAATAGACCTGTTAAGCATTAGGCAAAATAATGAGTCATCTTCCTGTCTATAAACTGCACCTTTAATCCCATCTGATTTTTTTTTTTTCTAAGTCGGTCTGCATTCTTAATGTATTTTCATCAGTGTAATACGAACAGCTCGTTGTTGAAATCTCACTGAATCTGTTTTGTCTTTCTTCCTTTCATGTGTCAGGACAGAATCTGAACCCATAAGAATCTAATATACTGAGCCCAGTATAGTGCATCCTATAAATTGATTTTGACCCAGCCTTTGAACAAAAGGAACACTGTTGCATTGCCATCCACGGCTGATGCCACTCCTTCTTTGGCTCACGCT
This sequence comes from Seriola lalandi dorsalis, assembly GCF_002814215.2. Lineage (NCBI taxonomy): Eukaryota > Metazoa > Chordata > Actinopteri > Carangiformes > Carangidae > Seriola > Seriola lalandi. The sequence continues at coordinate 2,429,802 of NW_019525479.1, forward strand.
GAATACTCTCCTTTAATAGTGTGATGGGTGGTAGCTGGCTGCAAAAAAAAAAAAAAAAAGAAAAAGAAAGTGCCTTATTTAGTGGGTTGAGGAGAGGTAGGCAGAGCGAGGATGGGGTTTCTGTGACTGGCACCAATCAATCACTCAGTGAGGGGAGGCTAATGAAGCAGGCTATGGTTTATTAAAGGGTTAGCAGAGAAAAGATTACTGCGGGGCCTCAGCTTCCCAGAAGCCCAAGGAAGGAGGATACAGTGCACCTCTAATGGTTAGGGGCTAGCCATAAAGCAATCAAGGTGTTTACTCTAAGCTGGCTCCTATTATGCGAACTGGGTGTAAATACGGATAGTTTTAAAATCTTTTTTTCTTTTTGGCTAAAGAAAAGAAGAAAATAAAAATAAAGGATGTTGATATGCTGCAGGTTTGGAACCAGTTTGCCAATTTACTCAGGATAATGGTCCCAACAAGTATACAAACTGCACTGTTTCATAATATGTGACTGCTGCAAATTAACCCTCGGTTTGGCTTCTGCAAAATACGGTCCAGGTTTCAGGCGAACGTGCATCGGACGGAGTCTGTAAAATAACCTTATTCTGAAAAAATATGAGCGCATTGAAACCGAGGCACTCTCTCAGATAGTTTGAAAGACAAATGAGTAGCAGGGGAGTGAAAAATGCAAAGCAGATGTTTTTCTCACCGTTTTTAATGGCAGCAAGACATTACTGATGCCATTACAGAGACCTTTTATGGCTTCTTTTAATCCCCTGGCCTGCCTGAGGAAAGAAACCCCTTGTGGTGCAAAGTAGCCTCTTTACTTCAGAACGACAATTTGAACCCATTTCCAACTCACTTCCCTAATCTGCCACAGGGTTTTACGTGGCTTCCTCTGTAATTATTCTGCTCTGAAATCAAAGGTAAAGAGGCATTAAAATACACCTTTTAGGTAAACATATGCTGCTCATCATGTAGGGCTTGACTCAAAGTGTCTTTTGTAACAAATAGTGCCAAAATAGTGTAGCTCGTGCATTTTTTTTTTTTCCTCGCTGCAACTTATTTTTGCTCACATTTTTTAAACAAAGCAATCTTCGACAATGAGATCCAATACCTACCTTCTAACTCCACTTTCACATTCACATTCGGAGTAGCAGATTTACATGCGGTGTTCGCTGTCTGCTTCCTGCATCAGACCCAACCTGTAAAGCTCAGAGGAGCACTTACAGGGGTCTGCTTAGGGGCTAAAAATGAGGAGGAGATGAACTATATGGCTCCATCCCACAGTCCAGCCGACAGTATATCAGCGGAATCGCAGCCGCATGGGCGTGTATGTGAACGCTCTACTCATAAATATCTCTCCCAACCCCCCCCAGCCGCCCTCCCTCCCTCACACCACCCCAAAGGGGCCTCTCTGATGGTGATGGCGAAAGGATGTCGCTGTCTGGGTGATTGAGTGCTGCTGGTCCTGGCCCTGGGCACATCCCTGCGCTCTGAGCCCGAGTGGGAGGCCTACCGCTGAGCGCTGGCCTGAAGGGGCTAGCCTGAAGGCGAGCAGCCGCACAGCAGCAGGATGTGCCTCTCCGTCTGTCTCTGACACAAGAGCACCAACTTAGTACGGCTGCTTCACTGCCTGTTAACAGAATATACAGTAGAAGGTGTTAAAATGGTTGAATATTTTGTTCAAATGTTTTTGTTTAATTCATACATTCATTTATATACATAGTATATCTGTGTGTACTCGCCTTATCTGAACTTGAACCCCATCTCTCTAAGTCATTGTCATTCTCACTCACTCAGAAATCTGAAATAATCAAGGCGCAGTAATTAGCCTTGCTTGCTGCATTGTAATTGGGGGCAGGCGGAGGTTGCTCATTCTATATTTTTTTTTTCCCGTTTGATAATTGCAGACTTTAGCGTGCCCTCCGTTTAATTTTTTTGATCCTCCTAAGCTCATTCCCATAGATGCCGCTGTTATTTTAATTCAGTGGCTCTTGTGCCTTTCATCAGTCATCAGGAGCTCCAGCGTTCTGAGAGAGAGAGAGAGAGAGTGAGAGAGGGGGAAGAGTTCATTTTGGAAACCCACTGTCTATTCCCTTTTTGGGTTTCAGCGCCGTCAGCCTTCCCACTGCCTCCACCATGAGAGCCTTGACACTGTCCAGGTCCGTCCTACTTGGCAAGAAGGAGAGCTACAGAGAAAGGCAGAGTTTATTTCCTGTTCTTGTGAATCATATATCAGTACAATTCCCCTCTGTGCTGTTTGGCAACGGCGGAATGACGGGTGTCATTTATCATACGGACTGAAAGAGGCTGTGGGAAAAGGGATTTGAATTCTTCTGGAAGTGTGTGGACTCTCCTTAGTGGTGAATCATTAAACGGAGGAGTTTTTCAACAGGGATATGAGTAACTCCTCACGCTGGTACTTTGTTCCCCCGTTTCACTGGCTGGCTCAATCATTAAATGTCTCAAAAATAAGATTTACTACTTTTATATAAATTGTGAAGGGACATAGCATTTAACTTGTAATTGGGGGATTTTGTCCTGCTGAATCCATTAAGTCGCTCTTCCCTCTTTGGTTGGATGCAGGCTCCCTTGGTCATGCTTTGCAAGAATTATATTTAAGCTAATTTGAATTTACAAATTTGATTAGCATTGCATTTGTCAGTTTCCCGTTGTCCTGCTAAGCGATGACATTTTCATCTCCACCATACGGTTATTTTCTGCTCTCAGTTATGTTGACTGGTATTTAAGATTGTGCTTTATAAACATTTTGTGTTCCTTTGGATTTTTTCTCTTCACTTGTCAGGGATGGTTACTATTTCCCACATTTTGAGTCGGGTGATCAAAGAAAACGACTTTTGATAGGCTGTCACCAGCTGTTCAGCTGCACTGGCAGAAATAAACGTGTCAAGCTTTAACTTATCCTCAGAAAAACATACTTCTAACCCCTGCTGCTCTAATTGAGTGTAACTCCCACAAACCTGTGAACACACATGCAAAACCGAGTAGATCATAAATCAGGCTTCTATAGACAGCCACTGCCCCCCCACACCACCTCCACCTCCACCCTTCCCAGAGCCTCCCCAAAGGAACTACTGGTTTCCATGAGCTGGCTGGAAATCAACATTTTCTTTATGATATTTCTCTACCCAACTTTTTGGGGTTTTTTTTCATATGAAAGTTACTTGAAGTCCTCATCAAATGAGAAGTGTCAATAAGGTATTGTATAGGGAAATAGGGGCTCGGTGTGTTACAGCTGTCAGCAACTGTTAGCTGTCTCTCATGTGCAGATCACAAAGTTAAATGTGCTGTCAGCAAGTCCTCAGCTAGAAATAGACGTGTTGAGGTTAGCTTGAGAAGCACCGCCACCCCCTGCTGCCCAGTAGAATGTAGATTCATCAAACAATGTGAACACATTTCAAATCCAAGCATGGAGGTGTAATGAAGCACATTTTCAGGTTTCAAGGTGTTGGAATCTTGCTATGAAACAAAAATGATGCAGAGCTGTCTTTGCTCTGTCTTTGTCTGTGCATTAACAACATATCTGATGTTGATGTTGTTTGCTAATATTCAGCTTCTAGGCTGCAGCAGTGGGCAATGCAGAGGTCTTGGCTGCCTTTCTTCTTCTTGCAGAGAGTTCTGTCTTGATGTTTTCTGAACCCGAGCTCTGAGTGCGTGACCTCTCCCAGAGAGCCCAGAGTCCCGGGCCGGTATCTTGACATGTTAGCCTGCCACCGCCTACTAAAGAAGAGTGTAGATGCCCCTGAGGTAAATGAAAACATTTGGTTCTTGCCAGACCTGTTCACATCTCAGCTGGGCCACATGAGCTGGCAGGTGACGCGTGTACTGAGGAGAATCGGAGACCGCAGCGGTGGCCTACTTCTTTTCTTTCCACACAGGCCATGCAGGCCACAACCCAGAAACACAGATGAATATGTTCTTGGCTCAGAAAACACCCCAGTGAAACTGACAAAGACTGACCTGCATCCAGGTGAAATTCAGCCTTTTTTATGCTCATGTATCTATTTCATCCACTACCGGTGTGTGATAGCATGGTGCTAGTCTGGTTTGGATGATTCTTTTGGGTCAGTAGTTCTTCACTGTCGTCTTAACTTAATAAAAATCCCCTTGTTAGTGAATTTTGGAGGTTCATCCGGTGGCTGTGCATTCCTGATCATCCTCCTTTTTGTTCAGTAATTTTCCGAAACAGACTTGACATTGTGTCACCATCTCACATCAACATCTGCAATTACCAGACAATTCACATTCAGGTCCCATAGGGAAGTATGATTGCAATTAAAAGCACGGGGCAAATGTTAATTAAGTTAACTACTTGAAACTGGAAACAGCGACTGTTTAAAATGTTTTTACTTTTAACCTTGCACTTCTTTTTCACTTTCATTTATTTTTGCTGCCTGGTGAAAATTACAGTAATAATAATTTTAGAGAAACAATCAAGGTTTTTTTTTTTCCCATACAATTTTTGGTTAGGCACTGAAATATTTCATAACATCAACAACTGATTAAATACCAAAAAAAGAATGAATTGCCTCTGTGAGGAGATGTAATTCACACTTTGAGCTTCTCTGCTACACAATGCTGTTGGTAAACGCTGGGATGTTCTTCAGTTGACTTGAAGACTCGCAGTGGATAACACTGCAGTTCATCGGGTTATTAAATCAGAGGGAATAACAGGCCAACTTCTGGCCATTCTAGTGATTGATGAGCCAAGCTTTATTTGCTGAGGCGGTGTGTTTGTTCCTGTGTAATTGTCTACCAGATGGCTAAGTTAACTGTTCTTAAATGCCTTCAGACCTGCAGGGGTCCTGGGTCTTAACATTTTCCCTGCTAATGACATTATGCCTTGAAACATCTCATTGTTTTTGTCTTTACTTTTTGTTCAGGATCAAAATGGCTTTGCAAGGCATTTAGTTCAAATTATTTCCTCTGTATGATTCTGTTTTTAATTTGTTCAAAGTAGGTGTTTTGAAGTCGCTCTGTTGGTAAACTCCTTTGCAAAAATGAGCCCACTCGAATTTGAACGGAGATGAGAGAGAGAGAGGGAGAGAGAGGGAGGGGGGAGCAGGACTCCACTCTACCTGTGAGGAGTCAGATTGGAGGAGAAAATGGATCTAGGTGGCAGTGCGAGTCATCAATCACAGCCCCTCAAGGGGAGCTGCAGCTAAAGCTGCTCTGAAGTGCTATCTGTCAGCTGCTCCGATCCAGTCGGGGGACCAGAGAAGGGGCCATATCGCCACCCATCAGCTCATACTCAGCACACAACTGCCATGTAAACATGTGCAGGTGCTCCTGTTAAAATAACCCCCGTCTCAGTTCACGAGGTTGCGCATATTTTCCGAAACGGTCAGTCGGGCCTTCTCATTGTGAAGACGTGTCCTCCTCTTTGGTCTCCTTGAAAAAAATATCTCTGGATGCTGCACTTCCTGTAATGGGGTTTTGATTGTTACCAGTGTTGGGTGGTTTATTGTAATTTAAAAGCGAGCGTACTGTTTCTCCTGCTTTCCCCCGTCCCTCCCATCCCAATCCTGAATAAAGCCACCAAGTGCTTCTCTGCCGATGTCGAGCCACGTCTGTCGATACCTCTCAAGATGGATAGTTGTTCTGCATGCTTATTGATTCGGCACAGGCCAGAGATATAAGTATCATTTGTCATTTCTGGAATTATTTGGAGTCCTAGTTAAAAACCAGAGTGGAGGGGGTTGGGTGGGAGATGGCCGTGCCTTGGGGGGGTTGGTAGTTGGTGGGGGAGTAGCAAGTTGTCTGGGCTTTGATGAATGACTGCACGGGTTTTTGGTTTTTACTGCGAGCGCCGGGGCCCTTTAGCTGCTATTTGCTTTCACCATGGTCCAAGAAAAACAATGCGATGGGTCCAAGGACTGAGCAGCATCGTCCTGTCATGTAGTGTAGCACAGCGAGCAGGGTGGTCCCGGCAGAAGAGTCAGGAGGAGGGTGGGCCTTGGACACTACACGCTGCTTTTTCCAAAAGACCCAGTAGGTTGTAAGCCGTCCTGCTGCTCTGTGGTCCCAGCTGACGGCCCTCGAAACACATGCTATGAATTTGAATATTTAGCATTCGGATTCTACAGTGTAACGACAAACAGATTTTTCTTGTCTTTAATTTTAAAACAGCAACACAATAAGGAAGAGGAAGGATGTTGTTTGGTAACAGTAGCTCCAGCGTGTCCCCTGTGACTTTGATTATGTCCTGTTATGGGCGCCAGGCCAGAGGCAAAGCTGGCTTCATTACTGTATGGATCATCTTTTAAGACCATTTAAGATCAACGAGCGCTATCACCGCTAATGACAGCGACTCCTAGAAGTTCATTACACTCAAAACCCTTTGATTCATTCAGCTGAACAGCCAGTTATCAGAAATATGACGCTCACAGATTTATTTTCCTCTTTTCTGAATTCAATGAAATTGTTTCGTTTTTTTATTTTAAGAGTTCGACTTGAAAGTTGAGTCGGAGCGTTTTCAGAGTTTGGTGAGGGGAAAAAAGTGTTTAACAGAGGAACATGTTTAACAGCAACAAAAGAGGAGAAAAGAGGAACCTCAGACACATGAATGACAAGTAATTATTTCCCTTGTCCATCAAACTGTGTTTTGATGCGAGGATGCGATCAAACATGATATGAACAACTTCAAGCCTTCAAGTAAAAATGATTCTCAAATCGTGCAAAGCCTGTGAGCGTGAGCTTTTGTGTTGTGCTGCAGCATGAATCTTTCATAAACATGCACACACACACACACACACACACACACACACATGAACACACACACACATATTGGGCAGGGCAGCCTTTTGCCTGACCAATATTATTGCTACAGCTTTTCAGCGCTAGATGACCATTGTATATTCATTTCCATTTTAGCTTGCCAAAATGTCTTCTCACAGCAGGACAGGGATGGAGAGAGAGGGAGCGACAGCTTTGTGTGTCTTTCAGTTTTTTTTTTTTTGTCGGTGAATATCCCCATATGCAAGCGGGCTGACCGGCTGCCCCCCAGCCTCCCCGCACAGCCGTCAAACAGGACAGTGCACCGGGCCCGCCATATTCTCATCACTTGTCCTTTCTCACATGGGGCAGCACAGGCTTCCACGAGGCCTCGAGAAATACTGCTTCTGCCCTGAAACACAAAGAGTTGTTTTATTATCAGCAGCTTTACATTGCGCTGTGGTTTATGCAGAAGCCCCATAATGTGAGCAAAAAGAAATATAGAGTTTAAATAATTAAAAACAATCATTGTGATATACTGTAGTTTTAAGTATTCATCTAAACATGCTTGCTACAGTATGTCATGAAAGAGGGTATTTGCATTAGTAGGGCAGCTTCTCCATTTTGTTTGCCAGAGCAGCGAGAGGACAGACAACAGAGGCCCTGCTTAATCCCTTTGGAGAACTAGTGCATGAATTGATATATCTCTCTCTCTCTCTCTCTCTCTCTCTCTCTCTCCCCTCCTGCTAATGTCTTTCCTAGAACTTGAACAAACAGCCTGTGCGTGTAGGACATATAAGACAGATGTTTAGGATTACTTTCACCTCATTGCTCTATTGTGTGCACTTTAAGGGAGCTCAGCTGATGTGGAATGCCACTCATTCAGGGCTCTCTGCTCCTACAGGGCTCCTCCTGTTTATCAAAGTGCCATCTGCACTCAAGACAGAACAACACAATTTTTAAGAGGCGGGACGTTAGCGGGGATGGATTCAATGGCAACTGGAAAAAATCTAATATTTTGAATGCTGTTTTGCAACATGGCAACATATGTAACTAAGGAGCAGTGTTTAGTTTTTGCCATGTGTATTCATGTGTGCTTAACCCCCAGGATTTCTGTTTGTTTTTGCCTTTAAAGAAACAAAGCTAACCTCTTCCTCCCTGTCTCCCCACTCATCTCAATTCATCTGTGTGTGTGTGTGTGTGTGTGTGTGTGTGTGTGTGTGTGTGTTTACAGATGTAGAAACAAACTGGCCGGACCCACATTGATATTGTTGAGGGGTGACATTATCTTTTAGCAGAGTACTTATCTAATCTGGCTGCTGTGGGAAGCTGGAGGAAGTGGCTGTGGGACAGGGGCCGGGGATGCTGCATCTTTAATTACCATTGATATCGCAATAGAGAAGAGAGAAGCATTGCCGGC
>NW_019525479.1:2437974-2454603 GCF_002814215.2 Seriola lalandi dorsalis
GGGTGGGGGTGGGGGGGGTAAAGGAAGGGGGGAGTTGAGAGAGGGAGAAGACCCGTGTTCACTTTTTAATTAAGGCTCCGTAGTGTAACTCGTCAATGTACATTATTGGAAGAATGAACGTCAATGCCATTGCTTTTTCTCCCCCTCCTTTATCTCTGTCAATGATTCAAAGACATGATTTATGGTTCGTCTCCGTCTTTCAGGATCATCCATCAAGCGCTGGCTCTGCCGCAGCGCCACCCGTTGTAAATCATTCTGAAAGCCTGTCACTCATTTCCATTAACCGTTCCTCTGTCGCTCTGGTCTCCACCTCCCTCAACCTCCTTTTTTTTTTTTTTTTTTTTTCTCAGCCCCCCCCTCCTCCTCCCTGCTTCCACCTCTCTCTCCTCCCCCTCGGTGCACAACCTACAGCCACGCAGGGTATCAGTTCCGTTCTGCTGCTTCGTCCGCCTACCTTCTTTTCAATAAATTAACCACTTTCTCCCATGCAATGAATAAAACGGCTGCGTGCTCGTCTTGCAGTCGGCACCTACTCCTCCTCCATTACAGCTGAACACCTTAGAAATGTCACGCCGCTGACTCGTAGGCTAAATGAGGATATAGCACAAAGAAAATATTTTTGTTGCACTGACTTTTCCAGTGGCAATATTTGAACAGCTTTGATATGTTTGCAGTGTGGTATTAATGAACATATATCCCACACATACAGGGCACTGCATCTGGTTTTATTATGTTTCTTTTTTTGGAGGTGCCTTGAGGATAATTTGGCTAAATATGAGCACACAATAATAACCCATGTACCTGGAGTAGACTCTGTTTTTTATATGCATTCATTCTGGGAAGGACTGTATTCAACAGTTAATGGAAACAATATTATGTCTGTAATTATTACATGTAGTAAAAGCAGCACTAAGTGGGCAGTCCTGCCATTAAATACTGTTGGTTTTCTGTAAATCCTACCAGTAGTTTAATTCAGACACTCCAACAATGACTGTAGTCTTTAACCAGTTTTTATTGAAACAGGTCTTATGAACAGAAATAATTGGCTCAATGGAGTGACTGTCAATCTCTTACAATGGTTGATGTGCCTGCTCTGGGGAGCCCAATTCACAGGCGTCTTTTTTCATTCTAATCAACATCTAGATATCAACACAGCAGAATACCCACAAACAGCAGAAAGCCTGTTTCAAGGGGAAACTTTCAACTATTGGGTGCCAACACATTTCACTATTTGGGCAGCCATTGTTCTCAGAATGGGCTGTCAAAGTGACAATGCGCACCAGGCAAATCCAGAAGTTTGCACTTTTCAGAAAACAGCGGGTCCTAATCATTTTGTGGAGGACACTTGACAACAAATTTGCCATTAAAATGAATCTGAATAGGAGGGAGCGGGCTGTTTTGAAGCATTTCTGCCTCTCTTACTGTTGCTCGTCTTGTCCCACAGAGCTCCAGGTTTGGCGGGCTTGCTTCGCTCCCTTTATGCTTGCCATGAAGCAGCCTTTGGTCCCGCTAGAAACTGACAGTACCACGCTTCAGCTGCAAATTCACTCTGTAGCCTCATTGTATTTAATGAAGGGAAAAAGTGGCAATCTACTATTAATGAACTTGGAATGTAAAAAAAAATGCCTCCCTTTGCTGAAAACTGCATAAAACTGCTTGTACAAGGAAAGCTTTGGCTGGAACCCATCCAGAATCTAATGAAAGATCCATACAGGGACAGAGCGAGCGGGAAGAGTTAGTGAAATGCAGATTGTTTTAATAGAATACACACAGTCTCTTCCAGCTGCACTATCAGATTCATCAAGGCCTGACCTTGATGGAGGGCTGCTGTTGTTTGGGAGGGCCAGTGTTTAGGGTTCATGCAAAGTTTATGATGCAGGGACTGTATGTACCATATACACAACTACTGATCTCAGGGGAACACTGAATGTAATACAGTCCATGGAGGAAAGAGTGAACTGGATGCTTGTTTTTCTTTCTATACTATAATATTATATCATGAAATCACACATGAGATCACAAGGAAATAAAAGAACAATTTAATATTAAAGACAATTAAATCCTGGATATTGCCCCTCGGATGCAAAATAAAACAGAATCATATGATGATTACAAAACATCAGACAATGACTGAATGGGAATTGAAAAGCTCTTTATTTAGTCAGGCTAGTGGGCATGAAAAACAAACAGCGCGTTAGGTACGTCGGAGTGTAGGCCATCATACCTTTCACTCAGTATCTCATAAAACTAGAACAAAGGCCTTATGTGTGTAAGGCAGTGGTCCTTTAAACGATGGCCCACTTTCCTCCCTGCTGCCACGCAAACATTCCTGACTGACATTCAATCAGGGAAATTTGAACCGAAGCAAGATGGTCTTTTATTAGTACCGCCCTGTTTGCTCGACTGGTCAGCTCCAATATGCGAAGCAGTTTGAGTGGCGTACTGTAAGATGATGGGTTCTCTCTCTGATAAGGGTGAATGAGGGGTAAACTGCTATTCTGCAGAAAGGAACCATCAGACCTCATCATGTCGCTCCTGGAGAGCCGTGTCACGGGCTCTTCAGAAACCAAGTGACAGAGCGGCACGAGGCTGCCCCCCCACCACCCTCCTGCAAGTGGAAAATACACTGGAGCTGAAGCCGCCCCGCTTCTGCTCCGCCAACTGGAACTTTGTATCAGTCAGGGCAGAAAAGATCATCTATAATCTGACAAATATACACTGAGGCTTTTAAGCCTCTTCAGTTGTAACGTTATCCTACACGCTCGCCAAATTGTTTATATTTACCTTTGCTTGTTAGCAGAAGAGGGCGAATAGAAGGCAGCCGTGCCGTGTGCAGTATTTTATTTTTTTTCCACTGTTTATACAAAACAGCGTATTACAGCTTATTCAGCAGCCAGTAATTTAAAGAGTTGGTTCACCTAAATTACAAAACAACATATTTTCTCACTTACCTCTGGTGGCATCTAGCCAGACAGAGGTTTGCAGATATCTCTCTCTGAGATTTCAGATTCTTTATTTAAGTACAAGTAGCAATGTGACATTAAGAAAATACACCATTACAAGTAACATTCCTATATTAAAATTTTCATGTACTTAAAGTCTCAAAAGTTAGTTCTGGCTGCTGTCAGTATACTAATATTAGATCATTATTAATGATGCATGATGCAAGTAAATTTTAACCTTGTAGTTGATTTAGGTGGAGCTAATTTTAACTGGTTCGTATACAATACTACTGATTAATTTACAAAAATGCATCATATTTTACAAACTGATCATATGTTTTATTGTGAAAAGCAACTGATAAATATTGTAAAAAGGACAATATTTCCCTCTAGAGTCTTGGAGTTGAAGTGTTAATTAACATAATATGGATATACTCAAGTAAAGTAAAAGTACCAGAGAATTGTACTATAGTATTTGAGTAAATGTACGTAGTTTCTTTCCACTGAGGCAGTTTTGAAAAATCTCAGAGACTCAAACCCTGGACAAATAAAACCTCTAGTATCTGCATTTTTTTTTAATTTGGATGAACCCTGAGTCTCTCTATTTATATTATTACATATTATATACGAATAGCAAACATCCACATGGCTCTGTGATGTTGGTTTGGTAAAGACCTATGAGACGGGGTGGGAGTGTTGTGTGTATAATTGTCTCTGCTGGTGCTGATAGGAAACCCTTTGGTGAGATACAACACCAGGCAACTGCATGTGATGCGGCGGCTGTGGCACGTTTTAAAGTGATGACTTAGGTGCTGGAGTGCAGATTGCAATGCTCTCCCACCGCTCACTTCCAATTAGGCAGCGGGCCGACTGATGCGTCTCGGAGCAGAAGCTTCTAGTAGGCATCAAAAGGAGCAGCTTTGCTCTGTGACATCATGGAGGGAAGGGAGCTCCTGGAGCTAATCAGGGCAATCTGATGTGGCTCAGTAAATATCATGATTAGCCTCCATGCAACATGCAAGGACAGACTTTTAGAAATTCCCACGTTTGTATCATTAAATAAAAAAACACCCTTATAACCCAAACTAAACATGCTCCAAAGCTGAGCAGCTCAGAGCTTCAGATATTTCTTTGTGTTTGTCCGTGTGTTGATTGTGCATTGCAGAACTCTCTGTATTTTTAGTTAACAGAATGTTGGTTGTGAAAACATTTTTGATTAATTGCCATAATTATTGTGATCATTTTTGCCCAAATGAACAGCCAGATGGCAGGATATGGTGTCATATTTGCGATCCTATCATATTAATCTGGCTCTGGGTCCATCTGAGCACATTGTGCCATTTGCTGTGTTCACAATCTGTCCTCAAGTCGTCCATGTCTTCTTTTTTCTTTTTTTTTCTTTTTTTTTCGCTGTGAGTTTTTATTTGATTATATTAGACTATTAAATATTAAAGTTGAGTGTGTATTAAAGCAAGGCATTTATCTGCATGAATAGCTTGTGTTTAGTGAAGTAAGTAATGCGCTTTAAGTAACATCTCCATCATGCATACAAAAATTAACATGAGTGTTTCCGTCTCATGGTTTTGTCATCGCAGCCTCAGAAAGATCCAACAAAACCACTTTGTGGGGGGTTCACGGCTGCTTTTAACCCACTTTTCATCATCTAATCTACGTTTTGTCCTCTTTATCTTGACCATAATGTGCACCACAATACAGTTGATAACCATTTCCTTCTAAACACAACACGATATAGACTCAGTTGCAGCGTGTCTGCATAGTTTTGAAGTCTTTTCAGGACATCATTGGAGTAATTTAACACCAAATTGTTGAAATGAAATAATGGGTCAGATGGGAACTAATGACACGTTCCTATTTAAAAAGCAAGTCAAAAACTATTTCATTGTGTGATATCAATTAACCTCCAGACAAAATTTTAGTCAAAGAGAGCAGACTGAGTGTGATTGTTCTCTCTTTACTCTGCAGTGTCCTTGGGCTCGGGGAGACTGTTTCCTGACAGGGAACAATGAAGAGAGAGGTGTTTACAGATCTTTTACAGATGGCTCCGGGGCTCAGAATTAGCTCTTCACCATTTCTCATGTGATTCGGTTCAGAATTAACTTCAGATGTGTCATCAAGACTATCATCAGGATGTCTGACAATGTGTCTGTTTGATCTTGACGTGCGCTGCTCACTGAGTTAGTCAGATATCACTGTCAAATATTAAACCTTGTGGCATGTGTGTCTCATTCTAATGATAGCTCACTGAAAGAAATCACATCATGGTGACTTTTATAAAAATGCACCATCCTGTTTCCGACATTACAGTCACAAAAGAGCTTCATAACTTTGGAATTGTGTTTTGTACGCCGAGTACTTTTTGACTGACATTTCACACCTATTTATAACAACAGATGACTACAGTCACTTAAGTGTTGGTAAATGTACAGACACAATTAACTGGGCGCATTGCTTACATGTGAAAGGAGAAGCAGATGATAGTTACCGAGCCAGCCTGGGGATTTTATCAGTGATCCTGACCTGCGTTGTTAGCGTGTGCTCTGCCTATCCAGCAGCAGGCCCCCTTTTCTTTTTCTTTTTTTTTTCCTCCTTTTTTTTTTCTTTACATGGCATAAATCCGGGAGATGAAAATGTCATGGAGCAGGTTCATTTTGCAAAGAGGTTTTGATTGCCATGCGCGTGTAATTGATTGTTCCAAGGACAGGGGGAAATCTAGAAATGTCATAACAGTCCTGCTTAGGTTGGTCCCACCGCTAGGCAATCAATGAGAAGTAAAAAGAGATATTGATTTGCGAGCAGCAAAAACTGTAGCTTGAGACAACCAGAGAGCACTGGGGAAAGTGGCACAGACATGCAGACCTGTCACTGGCACCTATGAATTACCCAATCTTCTCTGAAGATAGTGTTACCTCGGATACTCACAAAGTCCTGCGCTGGGTATTGCAGCTGTCCATTAGCTAAGCTCCTCAGGCTGCTAACTCTCTGTGGCTTGTCAGATTAATGAAGGAAATGTTGACCTTCCAAGGGATAAATGTTGATGTTCTCACCATTACAAAAGTTTCAACTGGCGTGTTGATATTGGAAACAGAACGCCCTTTTACAGCTGGCACACACGTTTCTGAACTGATTGACACATTTTGAATAGACTCACTTACACACAGGAGGAGGGATTGTGCTCTATGAAGATATTGCTTAAAGTTGAGCTATAAATATGTTCCCGTGTAAGGCGTTAGCACCCAACCAGTTGGGCAGCATGCTGCAAAAGAATATAGCAGTTAATGTAATGTACCATTTCCTATGCAGTTAGCTGGTTTCTTCTAGTGAAAAAAGGCTTTTGGCTCAGAAACAGGCTGCTGCTTCTGTAAATCCAGGTCTTGCTATGCCAAGAGTCTGTTCTAACGGATAAAGGTTATAAACACTTCAACTGCCTGATTTATGATGGACACCTCAGGTTTTTTGACCTTTGCATATCTCTGTCTGAAGATATAAATTTGTAGTGACACAGATTGGAAGCTTTACAGCAGTTTATGACATGCTAAATCTCAGGCAAGGCATGCCAGCCTCTTGTTTTGTACGGCTAGTTAGGCTGGGAGTTGCCTTGTGTGGACTCTGACACAACATTTTCAAAGCAGGCATTTCCTTTTTTTTTTAAGATCTGAAAAGAATGTGCATGCAATTGCTGCTCTTCACTTGTGTTTTACACTGTGACACACAAGTTCTTATACTTTACACATTGCTGTTTTATTCTTGACCAATTTGTTAGTTATTTATATAATGATCTGCTGTAGGTGTTGTATGTTGGCCTAGTCCTTGAATCTGATCTTGTATTAAAAAAGGAATGCAGCTTGGCATGGCAGCATTACGGTGGTAGACCAAGCCCTGGCAGAGCGCAGTCACAAATGGTGTGAGATGCAGAGTTAGACATGCGGGTATCTTGGAGTGATTCCTGCCAGAAGGTTAATTGGTGCCTCTGGATGTCTGCTACTTAGGGCATCTGATAGAAAGCCATAGAACAGCAGGAAGGGCAGCTGTTAATCTCTGTCAATTCCATCCTCAAATACCAAGATAAGGCACAGCCATTCACATTCAAACTGATATAACTACATGTAAGTGGTTATTTCCAGGAAAACTGTGCTTTGTGAAATGCACATTTGTTTCACTAATAGGGGCAGGTCGTAGTGAATGGCATGTATTGGTGAATTTTAAGCTACATAAAATATGCAGGAAATAGCCATTACATGATGGTATGTACAAAGAATGAGCCATTTCTATTTAACCACCACTGAAGTGGAAAAATGCTCATCTCCCCACTTTGGTGCGCGTTCTTACCACTCCTTCAGTTTTAGTGATGACTTTGAAGAGAGAGGACATCAACTGGGAGCTTGTCATAGCCACTGGTGTTCTCCTTCACTGTGAATACTATATATAAGACTATAAATAAAACATACCTCTGTGCTCTTGACAACTCTCTCCCTTAGCATCAAGGGTGTTTTGGAGGCCATCACTGATCTCACTTGGCCAATCAAAACATCTCTCTTGCGGTGGATCAAGGTCACAGCACACTGGGGCTCTTGGGTGTGTTTGTGTGTGTGTGTGTGTGTGTGTGTGTGTGTGTGTGCAGGCTCTTGTTCACGAGGCCCCCATTCTCCATGTTTGTTTTGAAAGTCCGAATCCCATCTCCATCTCCATCCATTAGCTGGCAAGCAGTTCACCTCCAGGGTTTCTCTTGAGGCACTTTTGAAATATTGATAAAAAAAAAAAAAAGTCTTATTTTCAGAAGGCAAAGAAGAGAAGACATTCTATGGGCCGCCCAGTGTGGGACTCCTGAGTGCTCAGCTTCAGCCATCCCCTCATGGAGTGCCCTCTATTCAGAAAAGAAATATTAACCACATGAAATGCATAAGTGCCTGGACAGGGCTGTTATGTCCTATTCATATTTAACTCAGAGCACATCTGCCACATCTCTCCCAAAATGCACATTTTCCCGCATGACTATGAGGCGGAAAATATCTCAGATATGTGACAACACTGACAAACTGCATTTATTGCCGGATGTCTTGAAAAGATATGCAAACATTGGTTGTGATAGCGTTGACGTGGGTTTCCGGGTGGTTAGATTTAGATTTAAAATAATCTGAAATAGTTATTGTCAGAAAGGACATTTTAATCTTCTGTAGCTGCGTATGATGTCGAGCAGGCCCTGCAGCCACACGAACAGCCCTCTGTGCTGAGTCAGAGTTTCCGCTAATTGGATGATGGGAAATGTGTCAATTAGAAAAACTGTTGTTTAATTATCTGTTAATTGAAGCAATAATGTTTGTGCTCTATGAGTTGGGAGAATGAACAGGTGAATAATGAAAGAAGTAATTGCTGTTTATGAGACTGTCAGAGAAAATATAATGACGTGACAGATTGCCAGTAATCTTTTGAAATTTTGTATAATTGTCTAGTTTTAACGCTGATAATTGAATCAGCTTTTCCACCAGCATGATCAGCATCTTCATCAGCATCAGCATTCGCATTTACAACATATTTTTATTTTGCTGTCAACTAAATCAGTACCCCGATGTTGAAGCACTGAATATTACAACCTTGTGATAGTGGCTAAATGTCCTCTGAAGTCGTGTTTTCTCATCTTTTCTCAGTCAAGCCTTTTAATTCATTGACAGAGCAATGCTAGACATTAGAATATCTGCAGTTTGTGTTAAGCCATTCCTCACATGTAGCTTCAGAAAGGCTGAGATGTTATCCAGAGCAGAAGGCTTGCATTTTCATTTCAGTTTTGTGACATCCATAATCACTATGGAATAGGTCATTTGCAATAACACTTAACAGGCCCTAGAAGAATCAATTTCATTTTGTCACTCAGTGGCCAGTGATTGTTGTAAACATCTCAACTTGAGGCCAGAAAAACCTTGGACGCAGCACTAAGTCAATGGCCTGTCGTGAATCACATGGTACTGTTGTACCAGCAGCGTTTCTGTTAGTGAACACATTATGTCCAGATATACTCTCCCACTTCTCAAGGCACAAAACAGCTGTTATTATGTTGTCTTTATATTTCATGTTGTATGTGGGTTTTTTATAAATGTTGTACCTTGCCAAATAAATTATAAAGCCATTAAACTGTTGTTATGAATCATGTTTTAATGTCATTAATTTCTGTTTCTTCTTTTTCTAGTGTACATGCCTGATGAAGATGCTGTTCTTCAGGATTCTGTTGCTGAGGAAGATGGAGAGAATGACACTCAGACTGAGGAGGAGTGCTCAGAGAAGACCAGCCCCAAAGTGTCTGAGGACAGAGAGCTTGACAACAAGAGCACGAACACATATAGCAACCAGAACTCTCCCATTAGTGTCCTTTCCAATCAAGAGGCAGAGTTGGAGTCGCGCCTTAGCGACAGCAGTGACAGACTCTCAGACTTCAAAACCTCCTCGCCACCTGAGAGCCAGAGGGATGACGAAAGTCGCAGCTCCAAACTCAAAGACGAGACGGGCAGCAGTTTGGAGAAAATGAGGGCAGCCTATGCAAACTTTCTCTCTGATTCCTACTGGACAGGGATAGGAATGGACTTGAAAATGGCCAAAAACACCAGCAAAGCCAACTGCGACAGCACCAACGGAAGCACCAAAAGTGAGTTTGACTGGCACCAGGATGCGCTGTCTAAGACCTTGCAGCAGACACTCTCCCCAAAGCCTGTGTCCAAACCCAACCTCTTTAGCTCCGTCCACCTATACAGACAAACCACCAAACCCTGTGGCTCGGTGTTCACAGGAGCCAGCCGGTTTCGCTGTAAGGATTGTAGTGCAGCTTACGACACTCTTGTGGAGCTGACGGTCCACATGAATAAGAGTGGACACTACCAGGATAACAACCACAGCAAGCAGAGCAATTCCTCTGCCTCGTCTTCTAAATCGAGGAAACGAAATTTGCAAGATATGGAAGGGAAGGAGGATGCACAGAAAGTTTTGAAGTGCATGTTCTGTGGCCATTCTTTTGACTCACTCCAGGATTTGAGCGTCCACATGATTAAAACTAAGCATTACCAAAAAGTGCCTTTAAAAGAGCCAATCCCAGTAATCACACCCAAATTGTTGCCACCAGCAAAGAAACGGGCCTTCGAAACAGTGAGACCTTGCTCCCCGGACTCTACGACTGGTATTTCTGGGTACACTGAGGCACAACGGGCTGCAACCATTTCAAATGCCAACAACAATCGCTACGGCTATCAAAACGGAGCGAGTTACACTTGGCAGTTTGAGACATGCAAGTCGCAGATTCTTAAATGCATGGAGTGCGGAAGCTCTCATGACACCCTTCAGCAGCTCACCACACACATGATGGTTACTGGACATTTCATCAAAGTCACAAATTCAGCCTCTAAAAAGGGCAAACAGTTAGCGCTTGACCCCCTGGCCGTAGAGAAGATCCAGGGTTTAGCCGAGCCTGCTGCCAGTGACACTGAGGGAGAAAAGGTGTCTCCAAAAAATGCCTCCCCTGGGAGGAGTGAGAAGGATAGCCAGGGGGAAGGTACATCAGACAAAATGGAAGACACTGAAGCTAAAGATGACAAGCAAGAGAGTGAGGATCAAAAGGCAGGCAATGGGGCTTTTAAGTACCCTTATCTCCGCGAGGAGGATCTTGAACAAGACTCAGGTGGAGGAGGGGACATTCTTAAATCTTTAGCCAACACAGTGGCCTCTGCCATCAATAAAGCTCAAACAGGGACACCAAGCTGGAGTGCCTACCCGAGCATTCACGCCGCCTATCAGCTCTCTGGCATCATCAAAAGCGCCCCTCTCTCTGCGTCTCCCCCTACTCAGCTAAAGCAGACATTTAACCACAAGCTGAGACCGATTGCCCCAAAGGGGAAGTTATACCATGGTGCTGTGGGAGTTGAGGCTCCCCAGGGACAGCATCAAAATGTGGACATCAAAAAAGAAAAGGTTGGCATTAGCGATGGTAAAGAAAGCCAGAATATTAAGTTTGATCTGGTGGAGAATGATGACAGCGATTGTCAGGATGATTCCTCTTCCTCTTCAAAGCTTGATGCAGACTGTGTGAATGAAGGGAGTGAAGCGATCAAAGGGAAGTTGAGCCCAGATTTCTCTGACAGAGGCAAGACACCAAGCCCTTCTGTCAGCAATGGCCGCAGCACTACTTCAGAGCCTCTCAGTGACACTCCGGATATACTTGGCATAAACCCTCTTAGTGCACTGCAGTCAGTTCTGAACAATCATCTGGGCAAAGCAAATAAGCCCAATAACTCAAGAGTAGATAAACTATCTGCTCACGCCCAGTCCATTTTTGCTGACATTAATCGTAGCAGCGAGAAACCAGCTTTAATGCTTGGAAATCCTATAAGAAATAGGCCTGATAACACCTTCCTCTTTGTTAGTGATGACCAGCCAATAGACCTGACAAAATCTAAACACAGCAAGCCGAGTTCAGCGCTACTACAGCCCTCCACCCCAATGCCACAGAAATATGCTCTGTCTGACATAGCTGACATGGTTAAAGTTCTTCCGAAAGCCACAACGCCAAAACCCTCCATGCCACCACGGATCCCGACTATGAAACTGGAATCAGACGTCAGACGCTTTGAGGATGTGTCCGCCGAGATGTACTCTGTCCACAAGCGTAAAGGTAGACAGTCGAACTGGAATCCTCGCCATCTTCTCATCCTGCAAGCTCAGTTCGCCTCCAGCCTTTTCCAGACCTCTGAGGGGAAATACCTACTCTCTGACCTCGGCCCTCAGGAACGGATGCACATCTCCAAGTTCACTGGATTGTCCATGACCACCATAAGCCATTGGTTAGCAAATGTAAAATACCAACTGCGCAAAACCGGAGGGACCAAATTTCTGAAGAACATGGACACAGGCCACCCGGTCTTCTACTGCAATGACTGTGCTTCCCAGTTTAGGTCGCCGACCACGTTCATTTCCCATCTGGAATCCCATCTCGGGTTCCAAATCAAAGACATGTGTAAAATGCCGGTAGAGCACCAGACGAAGGTAGAGGAGCCAGAACTGTCGAAGGTCCTCAGTGTTAGAGCCACAGAGGCTCTAGTCACAGACGAGGACATTGACTCAAAGTTCAAATGTAAGCTCTGCTGTCGGACATTTGCGAGTAATCACGCAGTCAAACTCCATTTGAGTAAAACTCACAGCAAATCCCCTGACAACCATTCACAATATGTGGAAATGGACAAGGAGTAGTTTTCTTTCATATTATTGTCACTTTTTTTCCTTTTTCTTCCTTTTTTTATTTTAATACACGGGTCAGATATTTCAAACCATTTTCCAATTAGCGTTGTGTAGTGTGCATCATTATTAAAACATTTCATGGAGTACGGCAAAGACACACTGGTTAGAAATTGTATAAGGAAACACTAAGAGATACTTTTTGCACCCTGCTCAAATGCATCACCAGTAATGAAATGTATTACTGCTTGAAGAAACATAATTGCTGATGTTTGCATGCAATAGCCCTGGCTATGACTACTATTTATTTGTATGATATGTCAAGTTTCAATTGTATTTCAAAGACAAAATAATGAACTAATTGTACTTTACAACTTCTGTGATACAGTACACCTGTATAAACGTGCAGCTGTTAAAACAGGTAGCCCGACACATGATAACACACATGCAGACCTGTACAGTGTATTGCTATGTAAAGATTGTTTTGTGTTGCAATGATAGAAGAGAAAAAAAAGCACTTTAATAAATGTTTAATCACCAGTTTAGACTCGGATTCTGTACATGACTCAAAAATAATTAGACAGTTTGGAAACAAGGATATTTCACATGTAAATATATTTTAGAAGAAAAAAAAAAACCAGTGCGTTTCATGCAACAAGGATAACAACAAGACAGATGATACCTGTGATACCTGCACCTTTTTTTACTTATTCAAATAAAGAGTTAACATTTGATAACAGTTTGTTTTCTTATTTTTTTAAAAGTTGTTTCTTTAATCGTTTGTTTGTGAAGTTAGCCGCTTGAATATAGACATTAAGATTTTCACTGAGACAAGTGTTATATGCACTGACTGATGAAATAACGAAAGATACATCACAAATATGAAGTTGATCGTTTTGTAATAGTTTTCTTCAAAGTTTTCCAGAAAGAGTTGGTAAGAAATTTGGTGCTAATTACAGGGAAAATAGATACTGTTCAAATGGTGCATTTCCAATTAAAAATATTACAATTAATTCCCAGTGAATCCTCGAGGGTTTTTTTTAGTCAGCTGAACATGCAAAAACCTGACATTTTGCTGCAGGCAAGCAATTCCAGATACATGGAGAATAAAGTTTAAACTTTGAGCCTTTCTTTCAAGGAAATTCCTATTTTCCCTGTAATTAGAACCAAATTAGGTCTTTCTGGGAAGCATGAAGAAATCATCAGGAAAATATTCAGAAATTACAGAGCCATAAAGTAAAGCATTAACCACTTATATTTAAATTCACAATATCTTTCTATTAGGAGTTTTTGAATCCGTGGAGAACCCCAATGAGACAAAAGGACAACATCCTCACTCTGTGCACTACACTGCATTGTCTTTCTCACCCTATGACTTTTAGATACACCTCAAAGATATATCTTCTTGTCAGACTTTATTGCTTTCCTGTGAACACTGCTGCTGTTGCTGCAAGATGGTATCATAACAATTAAACATATTTCCTCCAGCTCTATTATTTCAAGGCTATTAAAAATAATTGCCTTCTAAATTCATAAACATTTTATGCAATTCATCTCTTTTCAAGCAATCAAGTCCTCAATTACCTCCACCCATCAAATCTCTATTTTATAACAGGCAACTGACATTTGATGGTAAATGGGAAAAAGCACATGGGCACTGTGGTGATTTGAATGCTGTGACACCAACTTGCCCCCTATTGTTGGAAATGAGCAGGCAATCACGTTGTTCATCAGATGACTCCTAATGCAGTTAAAGTATTCAGCTATAATTTCTCCCCGCATTTATAATTACTGTCAAAGACCACACACCTCAGTGAGCAGATTAAAGCTATAAATTATTTAGTGCCTTTCTTCGCCGATGGATCTCTGATTTGTCTGTAGGGCCATTATGTTTTAGAGGAGCAACTTATTCTAAATTGAAGCAAGCATTGTTCTTAAGCTGCAGCAGGAAAAAGAAATAAAAAAACACGGATTGTATTTATTGAACATTTATTTTGTTTTGGCTTATTTTATCCGCAGCAGTTCTTCCAAGTGTAGATCCAAATCATTATTCAGAGCATACATGGGCTACAAGCACATTTCGAGGATTCAGCACAACCTAGTAGACATTCACCCAAGGCTAACCAAAGAAAAATGCTATCATCAGTGCAATCACAGAAGGAAATTAGTTGTCTCTGACCATAATTTGCTCTAATAAGTCAAAGTCAATGTGGGATTTATTGTTAGTACACAAAAGTGTTACATAGCTGTGCAAACTTTTGTAAGGTTAATACGGTTGTAATTGTGCAGTCGCCAGTCATTTGAAGGTGCATGAAATGGGTGGAAGTGGAAATGCATACAATCTGCGTCTGTTTCTCACATAATCACGATGCTCTCTAATATGAATACATGAGTTATTAAACACTGATATACTTCAGGTAACGCATCTCAGGTAATTAAGTGAAATAAACCCGTAATTCTTTTGATGCTTTATATTAATTCATTTTGGATGTTTGCATATTAACACAGTTAATCGCACTGCACATCTAACACGTCATGGCTAATTACAGATCACAGCTTTCTGCAATTACACATACAACACACAAACACACACACACACACACACACACACACACACACAGACAGACACACAATCTTGGTTTTAAATTGATTGATTATGATAAATATTATGCACAGTAACATGGTCATACATGGACGGACATACACACACACACACACACACACACACACACACACACACACACACACACACACACACACACACACAGTCTATGTGAAAGAAAGTAAACATATAAAACATAAACATATATTTTTTAGTTGCATTAGTCAGAGCACTGGCCAAATGACACACAGTCACAAAGCTTGAGTGCATCCATGGTTCCCCTTAATGAAAATGAAAAAAAAAATTAAATTAATAAGAGAGAATGCAGTTTAAAATGGGTATAGTCACATTCCAGACCTTTTCCCTCAAAGAAATTACTCGTATGTAGTGAAGCCAATCAAAATCCACAGTCCGCTCTTATAATTTATTATTTTCATTATTAAAAATCATTGATTTCCCAAAGTCTATAGTTGTGAAATTGTTTTTGAAATCTATTAAAGCCTCAGAAATGACTAGAAGCATCAGATGAGCTTACATTTGTCCTAGCTTCGAGTTACTTTTTAAAACAGTCCTAATAGCTTTGTTGAAAAATCAAATTATGCACATAAGTACACTTGTATTGCAGACGCAGTGAAACCCGACCTTAGCAAACTTGACGCCAGATCGCATTTGCAAATCCTTTGTCAATCTGTCATTAAACATGCTATCAAATAATGATAAGTGTACGCTGCTTGCTTGCACTAGCGTGCGTCTCCCTGATGCTGATGTGCTGTAATAGGGCAAATGTGCATCAGAATTTGCCTGCTTGGATACACACAAAACATTTACACTGTGCCTGACTTTGCTTCGCCCTGTGCCAGACAAGCATGGATTCTCTGCATCATCTGGCCTGTAAACTGGAGGAGGGAGGGGAAGGGAGGGGGGTAGAGGGTTCAAAATGTTCATCACACAGCAGCAGGGTAATGACTAGCTCATGTGTTTAATGAAGGGCTTTAGAACTTATAGCTATAATGACCCACATCCTAACTCCCTTTTCTCCCATTTATTCTCCCCAAAGTCCTCAGGTTATTACGTCCCTCTGAGAAATATCCCAGAAAGAGCATTACATCTCTCCGCACACATCAGAACATTTCATTGTCATTTCATCTGCATTGTACTGTTACAGAAACACTGGCATGATATTATTTTCAAATGTGGAGGTGCAAATAGTTTAAAAATAGTGATAAAAAAATGTACCTGCACCTTTGTTTTTTTTTTGTGTTTTTTTGGTAAACAATAAGCTGTAAAATCTTCTTTATAATGAATTCTGCCTCCTGAGATTGTGAGCTCTACAAGACAAAGAGGAATGCATGTGTGTCTGCTCTCTAACATACATCATGTCTTCCAAATAGCCCATAGTCCTCCACTGTTAATGGTGTTGCTTCAAATATGCTAATTAAGCAAAAATAAGTGATGAATGGAATACATTTGATCAATCAAGTAGGCCTAAGCCCCTGGTGCTGCATATTCATTGTACATCATGAATATGAAACCAAAGTCATTTATCAAATATCAGTTGCACATTTGTATCTTATTAATCATACATGCTGAAACTTCTGTCTTGTCAAGAAAGAAAAAAAAAAAAAGAAAGAAAAAAAAAAAGAAAGCTGAAGGTTGATGAAGCACTTGCAAAAAGGATTAAACTCAGGGAACTCGGGTAGTGCTTCAGTCATAATGCATGAAGTATTTTCAAACTTCCAGAATCTTAAACAGTCAGTCGATCCTCGCTCCTGATAACGTTCAGACCATCCTCACCCTTTGCACATTTGGCTTTTTAATTATTTCTTCCCCCCCCCCCCCCCCTTTTTTTTTTTTTTTTTT
>NW_019525479.1:2454623-2636015 GCF_002814215.2 Seriola lalandi dorsalis
TCCCCCCCCCCCCCCTTTTTTTCTGTCTTTTAGATATTCACTGGTAATGATTGCTTAATGATTACAGATATTCACGACTGGTTTGCTTTGAAAAGGGCAATTGGTTAATTTTTATTACTTTTGAGGTTTTATTAGTGAGTTAGGCTTAAGACTAATATGTTTTTTAAGTAATATGTAAATAATTGTATTTTTATTTACATGTTATTTAGTGCTGAAAAGTTCATCAAAATATTATCGAAATCACAATATGGCGAAGTGCTACATCCAAATAGGAGGAGCCAAAATTTTTTGATAAAGCTAAAGCGTGAAACAAAATAAACAATGTGCTGTGGTGTTACAGAGATGCCCCGGCCTACAAATCATATTTTCCAGATGTAAGGGAACATGCTTGTTTGGTATATGATCCATTTTTATATTTTTTCAGTGAAAACAAAATGCAAAAATCACCATTCCAACTGAAATCGTGACTCATCTGCCAAAATAATTGCAAAATGATTTTTCTCAGCTTTATTTTTATTAAAATATTTATTAAAAATTTAATTTCAGATCTCCAAATTTAAGATTTATAAGCAGTAAACATGTTCTATAACACAATAATATAGTTGTGAGCAGATATAGTGATTAGTAATGTCAACAGCTGACCCGTACAACTACATTATACTATTTATTAATGCCTGTATACTACTTAGAAATGCAAAATATGCTATGAATGTGTTATCAAGCTGGTCAAATTAAATTACATGTAGACTACATGCCAGGGTGAAGTATCACATATTTTCCAGTAGTAGGAGAAACAACCTTCAGCAGAAGCATAAATAAATAATTGATTCATAACAAAATGAGCGAACAAAAAGGCTAATAAATAAATCAAATCTTCTATTTCAGCTGATATATAACTTTTTTTTTTTTTTAATGATAACCACTAGCTGTGGCAAAACCTCTGTGTAACAATGTGTGGAGGTTTTCATTGCCATCATATACTGGATGAGAGAACTAACACTTGATTGCCAGCAGTTCATCAGTGCATCCTTCATATTTGTCACCCAGGCTGCCTCAAGGCAGCGTGCTAGCTCAAATTGAAGCTGACATCTTCCAAATATGAAAGCAACAAATCACACATTTTTATTGGGCTTAATCTCCAGCCTAGCCCCTTGCAGACGTCAGCACAATCATGGACGCTGCTCTCATTCTTGCCGACTGGCTGCTTGTGTCTCCTGAGCGTCTCTGGACTCAGAGCAAACACAAATGGCAAGACACCCGAGACAGGGAGGGAGGGGGGTGACACCTGTGCTTATTAGGAGGCTTTAATATGTTGGTTAAGAACATGTGCAACTCATGTAACTCGGCTTGTGCTTCAAATGATCCATGGATGAGCTATAAATAGCGATTATATCTGGTAACTTGCTCAAATGTATTGTGACAGTTGAAAAGCGGATGTCCTCTTGACTCACTGGATTATTCAGTTGTTTGACTTGTACTCTCACATTTCATATTTATTTTCATTTAATATTGTTTGCCTCTGAACTTTTAGTAGGCAGCTGAGTAGGAGTTATGTTTGAAAACTGAGAAAAGCACTGCAGCAGCAAGGACACACCTGAAGAAAGATTGAAAGTAAACGCACATAGAGGATAGATAATGAAATTAATGTCAATGCAAATACATTTTCTGAGAAAAAAAAAAGTCAGGTACAATATTTTTAAAGCAGTTTCCTATTTTTCTTTGTCCAAGTAAAGGTCCAACCAAAGGTGATATAAAAAAAGTTAGATTTTCTGATCCAAAACCTGATTTGTCTTTTAAATCTGAAAACCAGATAATTGCAGTCAATGCGTAGAAACACATTTGCATTTATTCTAGAAATCATTTACACTTACAGTAAGTAAGTTTCCCGGCACATATTAAACAATTGGCAGGTAGACAAAGGGGAATCCAACCAATAGGATGCGTAGAAAAAATATTAATATTCTTAGGAAATTATGGTGAAGTCAATTTATCAATTTCATTTTACACTGTTTGTTTACAATGGGTTAAAAAAGAAGCTTTAGAAAGTTTGAGCTGTAGGAGGTTTACAAATACAGGCTGCAGACAACCTCGCGATCTGTGGGGAATAAAAGAACAAGTATGGAGAACTCTAAGGAACATTAATAAAATTGCTATGGTTCGTGTTGGTGGTCCGGATTTTCATGCTTTTCAGAAATCTGTAACTGAGCTCCTCAGCTGCATCCTGTGCCGTGTGGACAGACAAAACATATCCTAACAGGAACCATAAAGACTAACTTCTGGGAGCAAACAGAAACCCAGTCACTTTTTGTCAGATTCTTGCCAAAAGAAACCCATTTGTCGTGAAAGTCTGATACCAGAGAGTGCCAGTGTGTGACAGGGGGGCTTTAAATGTTCTTCAAAGATAAACTGAACTAAACAGCCAGTGCCAAGAGGAACAAGATAGCAATTGACTACAGCTTTCTGTTGGACCAGGCACTCACTAGATGTATTGTTGATGTAATTTCCAGCTTGACATCGGCCACAGTGAGAATTAGGCTCATCTGACCACTCACACTATAGAAGACTGATATCAAGTGTATTGGATAATGATTGGTACGTTCCGTATGATTGAGGAGCCTTAGCATAGCTACTGTTGTTCATAACAACATACATTTTCCCTCTTTCCTACAGCCCCAAAAGTTGCAATTGTTTTCTCATTTGTCAGGTAAGGCTTGTTCCACCACCAGCATTAGCATGTTAAACTATTAGTCAGGGTTGCTTTGCTCGTTAGGGATGAGCTGTTTAGATCATGGTGTTGGCGGCTTAGGACACAAAGTGGCTCCTGGGTATTAACAAAATGTGTAAGCAAAAAATCTTTTTCTCCATTTTCTTTAAAGGAGCTATTTGTAAGTTTTGCTATTGCTACATAGCCAGCGTTAGCATTAAGAGTTGTTGTTAGCTTGTTGTTAACTTTTGTCCCAATCATGTCTTTTCTTATACTGAAGTTGACTCGCTAACCAGCGATAGCGACTCACTGCAGCCTCCAATCTACTCTGAAGATGTAGCGCTGCTCAGAGGGCATATTATTTAGCTCTTGTCTTCTAAATGCAACAATGTCTGAAGCTCTTGTCAAGCGATAATCACCATTACCTGCTCCCGGCAAGAAACCACATTTGGTGGCAGAGAAAACTGACAAATGGCCCTTTGGATTTTTTTTTTTTTTGGCCACTTGAGGGCAGCAGAAACAAACTTTAAACACAACAACGCATTGTCATCTTATAAAGTTGTTACGGCGAACATGTTAGCGAACATCTTATTTACACATTCAGCAGATAGAGAGCAACATTAGCATTCATTTGTAATCTTGTAGGTAGCTTTTTGTTGGAAATGAGGATGTTGATCGTGGTGAACCAAAACAGTGTTGATATCCATAAGAAGTTATATTTGTGGTTTTAAGAACCAAAAGCCATTTCAATGTTTTACATCTCCTCTCTCAGGCCTCTCTCTGGAGCTGTAGCAATTACAGTCTCAGAAGAGAGGGTCAAAGCCTCTCCTCTGATTGGCTGACTGTTTTCTGAGTGATCGAATAAAAATATAGCAGATGTCAGGTAAACACCAAATCCTGCAAGCCTGGATGGTGGGTCTAGGTGGGCGGGGCTTGGAGCATGGCCGAGAGCGGTGACTGCTTTGTTGTGACATCACAAAGTTACAGAAGCGACAACGGCTCGTTTTAAGGCTCAGTTTCTGAATACAGGCTGTGTGCATTGCTCTGTGGACTGAGCACTTTCATACTTTCACAGTATTAATATAGAAGCTAGACCTGATCTATAATCAAAAAAGACATGGAAATTTTACTTTATACAATATGGGACCTTTAAAATTATACAAAGTCATCTCATCTATTGCTAATGTGAAGATACAGACTAGAGCAGCTTAAATAAATACAAATTACATTCAAAAGTAACATAACAGTCACAAAACAGAGCAGTGGAACATTCTTTGAAGCAAATGATGCATCTATTTGGAACTCATCTGACTTTTTTAAAATGAAAGTGATTGGCCCACAGCAGAGTAGTACAGTGTTTACTTACTTGTTGGATTCTGCTGAAACTTTGGAAAGTGATGAAACTCGCAGCTGTGTTTTTCAGATTTCCAGAATTACACAGATGAGGCCGAGGCGGAGCTGTGGAACATCTGTTTGCTCATTTATGTGTCAAACACAAAACATCAGACATGACTGATCTAACTTTGACGAAACTTGGAAGTATGATGCATCTCACCATGGCTCCTTGGCATTCAGAATTACACTGATTGGTCCGAGGGGATATTACATTTCAAAATAAAGTGACACATTTGTTGCTGATTGGCCCAGATGGGGACATTCTGGGGAACAACATCATTACTATTACTTTGTTTCACCAATATAAATTCATTTTTCTTACACATTATAAAATATGAAAGTTTTGAATTGTTTTGTTCTGTGGACAGTCAGCTCCAAACATTTAAATACTCCTTTTTGTAACATCACAGCACAGTGAGGCATAACAATTATAAAATCCAAGGAAAGAGCCTGGAAAGAATTTGACTGTCAGCACTGTGCAAGGTCGTCTTCGCTGTAAACTAACAACTAGAATTGGATGGGATTGGATTTGGACCCCTCAGATACTGTCAGGAGAATTCAGGGTTTGTTGGCTCTGTTGCAGCCAGCAGTCAGCAAGGGCATATGAATGCTTTCTTTGTGCCACTATAAATGTGTAGGCTGAAGCCTTTTCCCTTCCTGTCTTTTGTTTTTTTGTGTGTGTCCACTTTTTCATGAGGACCATATACTGTTCACACCTTCCTATTAATAGATCACTTCCTGACTTGCAGCGTTGTTGGCCCTAAAGCCAGAAACACATCCCTCACTTGTACTACCACATAAGAAACAATGACCTTTTTGATTGGCAAGCAGTTTTACAAACTGCTGCTTACTGCAACAATATCACTCGACATAATTTGGATCCTAACTCAGACCAGATGCAGCACAGTCACAGCAGCAATGACACCTAAATAGTAAAACACTGAATCTGTAACATGTGACCAGCATACCTGACAGAGCTGTATTATTTTAACAACTGAATGTTCTCATTTTCCCTTGTCTATCAGTCAGCCTGAGTGGATAGTGGCCAGGAGGGGGAAGGGTTGATGGATGGATGGAAAGATGGGGGGGGGTTGAGTACAGAGCTCTCCACCTCTTGCCCTCCTCTGCTGTCATCTGTTGCCCCACAGCAGGCCAGAGGTTGTTGGCGTTTTGCTCACTTGTAATCCGTCTCACTGTCTGGCTGCCGGCTCTCGGGTCACCTGTCACTCAGTTTGACATGAATCAGCATTGACGCCAGCAGATTTAAGCTATTTCTCTCTGTAAACAGAGCCTGAGTCTATGGGCCTCCAGCAAAATAAAACAACAAAGAAAAAGAAACACCCCTCACCAACCGCCCAAAATCTACTGAATGCTGTCTAATGACCCATAAGAGCTTGAATGTGGTTATACATGTTTTGTTTTTCTTTTTTGTGATATAACTCTAATTAAATGTGGAATGACAATCAGGTTGTGTTAATGTGACATGACATGCTGCTGCAACTCACTTTTCCAGCCCCAGATGAGGACATAGTGTCAGACAGAGGAAGCAAGGGGGCTGGCAGTAAATCTCCCATCAATTTGACTCACAGTGTTTTGATGACATAAGGCAGATTTACCATGAGGTCTAAAACACCTTACAGAGAACCCAGTAACAATATCCCTGTGGCCCACAATTATTGAATTGCTGCTTTGTAATAAAAAAAAAATACTTGCATTGCAATTTATTTCTAAATTGCTCTTAAACGCAAACTTATTTCCTAACCTCTGGTCACCTTGTCTTATGTGCCGGTATAGGTACCAAGTATACTGTCACATGGACAAAATAATTTCACTGTAATTTGAAAGCTGTAATCTAAAACATTACCCTTTTGTCTTATGTTCAACAATCACAGATGTAGAAACCTTTCACTCACACAATGAGATCTCTGACTAAAATATTCTCAACCCACTCAATAAACACACAGTTGATATTCTTCATTATTATTATTATTATTATTATTATTGTAATTTTATCATGAGTAATTTCATTGTGAAAAGTAGAATCTTAATCATACATGTGTCCCTTTTCTTTTAAGGCAAAAAACATCAATAAATATCACAAGCAATGTCCTTGAAGTGGACTGTTTATCAATCATCAACAAACACAATACTATTCACAACATCAAGTACAGAGTGTACAACAGAACAACAACAGAGTATCCCTCCATCCTTTCACCCACCCCAGGAGTGCTATCTATAATGTCGCCTATAGTCTGGGTTATAATGTGCACAAGGTTTGAGACATTTTAGCCTTTCAGGTATGAAATCAAATCTTTTCAAATTCCCAGAGTTTGTTTTTAAGAATAAATCTAATTCTTTCTTAATGCAGTTTCTGCAAACTCAGTTAGCCAGGGTTTAACAAAAGGCACTTCTTCCATAGTCTTTATGAAAGTCTGTAAGAAAAGAGAAGCTGTTGAGCTACTTGCAGTCTTCTCAGGTGATTAACACTGGGTCTGGTTCTATCTCACACACTTAATGTTCTGATATGAACTTTTTGTTACATATTGTTTAGTGTAAAAATGTTGCATGTCCTTATTGAAATTTTTAGAGTAACAGATAAAAGGCAAGCAAGTTTCAAAAATGTCAAGTGGATGTTAAGACACTGAAAGATCATTTTTTTCCCATATTTTTGTTTGTGTGACTCACTGTACGTAGCTTCACTATGTATTCATGAAAACAGTGAACTGACTTCACTGTTTGTTGTCTTCGCTGGTGTAAAGGCCACTTTAAAGGAGCTATTTGTACGTTTTGTTATCGCTACACTGCCAATGTTAACATTAACAGCTGTTTACTTACCAGTCTTCCTGAGAGCTTCAGGCATTGCTGTGTTTACAATACAAGAGGTCATGATACGCCCTCTGAGCAGCACTGCTTCGTCAGGACAGCCTGGTCGCTCCAAGAGACTCGGTATCGGAAAGTGACGGACCAGGCCAGGGCTAACTGCTAACTGCTAACTGCTAACTGCTAACTGCTAACTGCAGTAGAAGCAAAGAAGTGATAGAAATAGACGCAAAACTGATGGGTTCTTTTCCACCACTGTGGACAGCTCTTGGTGACTAAAGGAATGAACTTTGATTCTGAACTCACAACGTTTCTTCTAGACTGGTAAGTAAACAGCTGTTAATGCTAACGTTGGCTATGTAGCAACAGCAAAACTTACAAATAGCTTCTTAAAGGCCTATTGATGACAGGTAATAACACATCGCCTAAACCATATTAATAACCCTTGTAAGTCTTACGTTATCTCTGAGTTCACTAAAACAAATGACCCTTTTTGAGAATATTCTAAATCCTCTGCATGTTCGAAATATCCCAACTCTCCAGCCTCGTGTGTGAACTAATGCCACAAATTCATAACAGTTTCTGAATTTATGAAAAAGCTACCTCTCCATGCGTGAATAGCAGCTACAGTATAAGCTCCATGATCAGAGGAAAACAAAATTACACTGGTGAAAGCAGATGATCTTTTCTATATGTAACATTTAGAAAATATTGCAGCTGTCTACAGTCTAGAAAAGAAGACATCAGATATCTTACGGAACGCTGAGGTCTTTATTTAATCTAATTTCTTTGCAGAACATGCATTGAATATCAGAAAAGCTAAACTGGTCTAATGATGCAAATGTAACCAACAGTGACAGTATGAGCTGCAGAGACAGTTGTCACTGTGGTCAAGATTCAGACATGGACATGTGCAGTCTTAAAAACCCAGCCACTGTGCAGACAGGGAAATCAATACAGCATTTTGTTATCTATCTCTATCTTACAACTTAAAAGAGAAGGATTATATGTCATAGAGTGAGCCCAGGCAGACTTAGGCATAGATCTATCATTGTAGAGAGTCACAGGCCTTTTCCTGTGTAAATCATGTGTCACATGGGCAGCAAGTTCATTCTCCGGCCATGGAATACATTTAGGCCTTGGACACGGACCTCCATTTTTCACCTTTGATCGAGTGCTTCCCTGCAGTGCTGGCTCTATAAGTAGATTATTTTCTAACATGACGCTTTCATTGTTCGTTTTGTTATTGTTGTCCATACTAGATCAAACATGGGAAAAATAACTTCATGCGCTCAAACAAGTGATTGATACATTTTAATTACTGCACTTCTCTTAGGAGTGCAACTGTCAGAGCTGCTGAAGCTTTAATGTGACAAACGCCTGACAGTGAGACAAGAAAGGCAAATGACACACCTGTGGCAAAGCCGTGAAGGTACGGAATTTCTCCCACCTGAGCACTCAGTCCTGCACATGTCACAGGCTTCGGTGCGACCGCGAGATCGCCATAAACCAAAGCCTCAAACAGAGCCGAGACAGTGAATGATCCGCCTTCATCGTTTACAGGACCCTCATCCTTGTGGATGTTTCTGAACCATCTCTCATCTGGAATGTAATGCTGACCGTGCGAGGTGGATGAAGTGAAGAGTAGCCACAGAAAATATGAACCGTCACACACTGTAATACATCCTTTCAGGCACAGATAAAGGGTTCTGCTGAAGATGTTCTTGATAAAAAAAAAAGAAAGAAAAGAAAATCTTGTTATTAAAATGTCATACCCAAGCAGTGATTGATTTTACATTAATGACCACTATACAGAAAACCATAAAGACATAAAAAAATTGATCCCCAGCTTCAGTCTCACCTCTTTAACCCTCTTGTGATTGGCATAAGAAGGCAATCTCGTGGCGTAGCTACCGTGGTGGGAGCTCTATTCTACAGGTACTGTATATTCTCAGTTATGGGTACAAAGACAGACCAGCAGGTAGTCACTCATTCAAGACATCTATATTACATCTGTGAGATGGGGTCTTCCAGAGACAATCATTCCTACGATTCACTTTCAGCACACAAGAATCATCTTATGTCATGAAAGTATGTGAGCGCTGAAATTGTCAGGCAGCTCCCACTCCTAGCTTTCATCATCTCTTCCCAAAGCATTTCGATTTAATTTAAGTGTGCCGGGAAGTGCTTTCATTTTGTTTTAATGAAGTTTTAAAAGTTGGCTGATCTGTAATGTAAGCTGCTGCTGCTGCTCCAGTCCAACTTTCACTTACCTATCATCTGTTCTCCATGTGATTGTCACAGAATACAATGTGTTGACCTGTCAGGCATTACACCGTGTGTGGGATATTCCTGAGTTCACCCAGGAGTCAATCACTGCTGCAGAGGAATATGTCTGTCCTGCAGTGTCTCTGCTGTGATGAAGAGTCTTACACATATCTATCTATCTATCTATCTATCTATCTATCTATCTATCTATCTATCTATCTATCTATCTATCTATCTATCTATCTATCTATCCATCCATCCATCCATCCATCCATCCATCCATCCATCCATCCATCCATCCATCCATCCATCCATCCATCTAAACCTACCTACCTATTATTTTCGTATCATTTCAAAATGACTTTACTTTTGTTAAAGCTAAAACTGCAAATCCAAACTACCCACAGTTCATGTCAGCATCACGTCCGTCCTGACGATCCTGGATCTGAGCACCACACACTGTGGGAATTTGGCTCTTTAAGTCTCGCATTGCTGAAAGTGACCCAAGATTATGTGAAACAAAGGCACGGTAAATGCCGTCATCTACACAAAGACAATGAGATGTTACGTCCAATGTCATGGCATTATGTCGGAGAATTTCAACAAAGAATTGAACCATAGACAATATCTGCTTGGAAATGGAGAAGGGTCTTAGCTGCCACATCAAAATGGAGAAAAAAGGCATAGCATTTGAAAGCCTAAAGGCTTAAACTAATACAAAAAGTCTAATCAGACTAGCAATCCCTGATGTTAATGAAGGTGTCACACATTGCACAAAGAAAGTTGTGCCTGGCAATCTTCCATTTTTCGGCTGCCTACACCAGTGACATTTCATCTCACATTCAAAGAGCGCTGAGGCCCCTTAATGAAATGCATAATTAACATATTCTAATTGTGCTGAGCACAGTGATGGTTTTGACAGAGCTCACTTTCCATGTCTAATTCAATGCTAATTTAATCTGTTCTTTTCCCGCCGACATGACCTTTCTTGATTGAGTTTCACCGCAAAGAATTTTTTGATGGATTGATTTATCAACCTCTTGGAATGCAACAAAAGTGCCAGTTTTAGACAGACGAGAGGGGAAAATGACGAAGACAACGACGGCAGACGAGAATCAGGTGACTGTGGAGAAAAACAATTTGATATTTTAAAATTAAATGAAGCCGGGGCGAAGCCATATAGAATTATGTCCCGTGATACATTGTGGTATTAAGGCTCTCCTGTACAAAACATAGCATTTTGAATCCTGCAGGTCTAATGGCATCATTTCTCAGTCACAAGCAGAACATTGCTTAAGCCATTCAGCTGGCGTACCTTTAACACGGGGATTAAGAGGAATCTAAAGGCGTCTTTATGACAGAAAGAGCAAAAGATACCAGCACTATTCATGGATCTTTTTAATCTGAGTATTTACCAAAGGTTGATGCTGAGTAGGCAGCTGAGAGTATCTCGGCCCACTCAGCTGTTGAAATTCTCTTTTTTTTTTTTATAATGGGAAAGAGAGAAAATTATATTCAACAGAGGAAAAGACACTGACTACAGGAGACTTTGTTTAGCTTTGAGCTTTGGGTCACAAATTGTAGGAAATTTGTAGTATGCAATAATTTACTTTCCTTGTTCCTTTTTAGTCCTTCAGATGTCAAATAATCAATTTTTTTTGCACTATTCTAAATGGAAATCGAAATGACAGGAATTCACTCCAATGTCTGATTCTATGTCCCAGTATGAGGCAAAAACCTAGGTAGTGAAATTAGGGGAGAAAGCTGGGGATGAGGAGGAATGTGGAGCTGTCAGTCAGTCAGTCAGTGGGAAGGGGGATTATGCAGAGCTCAGAGCAGTAATTGAACACCGTCGGGCCCGCCCTCATTTACATCTCTCCCTTCTGCTGGCTTTGATTGGCAGCTGTACATGAAATGCCACATCAGTTGAAAGTATGTTGTGAGCTGGCACTAACAATCCTGTGGCTCCGGGGAGACCTGCCATATTGTAATTTGGTTATCAGGCATGAAGGAAATAATTCTAAGTGCCAGGAAATGTGAGGCAGAATAAATGCTTCATTGCTGCAAGTTGCCCAGGGTGACAGTTCTTATTTAATGTACAAGAGCGTCCCGTTGCCTGTAGATTTGGGGAGCAGAGAAGGGGAAGGGAGATGTAAACTAGGAGGTGGAGGATTTTCACAAAGGCAATGGGTAAATTGGAACCTGCAGAGAGCAAAAATACAGATAATCAATAAAAAAAAAAATCATTATGCATAATTTTGGGGTCAAGTTTGTATTCTTGATAAAACCAACAACAAATGCAGACTGGAATATATTTGGATTCAACCCCTATTTTTAGTCTCATACATGGAATTTCCAGACAAAAGGCATAAGCACAGAAGTAATGCAGATTTGTGCGTGCTGTTGCATCATTTGGTTGACATGTAGAGAAAATGGGTCCTGAACGCAGCCACTTCTCTTAAGTGGCTTGGGCCTTATTTGTTTTGATGCACTGTTTTTGCATGGGGAGTCTTTTCTCTTGAGATGGAGCTGTCACATTGTAAAAAAGAAGCCCCTGATGCTGGCAGCAGCCCCCGGGCAAAATGAAAACAAGTAAGTGGCATAGATAAATCATGCCAGCCAACGTCTTGTTGATGAATCAGATAAGACCAGAGCATCTCAGGAACACTGGGCCTAATGGAGGTCCCAGTGGCAGCTGTGGGTGGTTTATAATGACTGTAGAGTGTTTCTTTTGTTTACTCGCAATTATAACACAGACACAGGGTGAGATAGATAGATAGATAGATAGATAGATAGATAGATAGATAGATAGATAGAATTATTTGCAGTAATATTTGAACCCCCCCACATAATAACACAATAACTAAGTCAAATCAAAACACACACTGCTACCATCAGCAGAACTCACATTTTACAATGGTGGCATTGTTTCCAATGTCCATCGAAGATAAACCCTTATAAATCCATTTTAAAGGTGATCGTTACAACTTAGCTCATTATCATCGGATTCTTTTTCTTTTTCTTTAGTATCAAACTGATCCAGGTGATTGTCTGTGCAGTGTAAATGCTAGCAGCTAAAGCTAAAGGCTATAGGCATAAAGCATAGAGGTGTAGACAGTTTTAAGTTTGATAATTAGACATTTGTCAAGGTTGAGTTTTCATCACTTTTCCCCATAGTCTGTATATAAAGATGGCCGTAGCCTCGGTTATGTCACCCACAAGTTTCTGAAATACGATTTTGAAGCTTGGAGTGGACTGCTTTGCCGTCATCATCTTGGCAGTGCCTGACACCACTTTAACTCCTGGCTAATCCAGAAATGGGCGTGTGTGGAGCTGTGACCTGTTACTCAAAGCAGTCACACCCTCGATTATGCATAATTTTAAGCCTTTATAAAATTGAAATGGGTGGGTGATATACAAATTCACCCCTGTACAGTTATGAAGGGGGAAATTAGCCATAGAGACTAAAACCGTTTTTTGTACCAGGTTGTCAACATTATTTCTGCTGTAAAGTCAGGCATTTTAACATGGGAGTCTATGAGGATTGACTCACTTTTGGAGCCAGCCTCAAGTGACCATTTGAAGAACTGCAGTTTTTGTTTTTCAGCCCTGGAGGTTGCTCCCTTTTTTCCCCCAGATGAGTAGTGCAGTGCTGGATAAAGCTTGGCTGATGTTGCACAGCTGGTATTTTTACCCCATGTTTCCAAACTCGCACTGTGGTGACTCCGCAGAAGAAAAATGATGAGCTGAAGTTTAGGACAGACTGTCTTAAAAGAGAGCCAAGAGAGCTTTTTAGATTTTCATCAGTAGCTTTCTCATTTTTTTCATAGACACTAGAACAACTTCACATTCATCTTGTAACCCTGTCTCACAGAAATTACATTTATATACTACTAATTTCCTTTCCTAATTATGTTGTTGTACAAGTGTTTCTTTAAGGGAAGGAAGTGCTAAGTTTACATACTGCACAGAAGTCACAGAGAGGTGGTCAGCGTGGGTGGTGGTTGCATAAAGTGCAGGATTTTGACTCCAGAGTTCTTGGTTTGCATCACAAGTCCAGCATGTGGTTAGGTTTAGGTGGCAAAAGCACTTTAATTAATGTTAGAGAAAGACTGTGGTTTTGGTTAAATGTTAATCAAGTAAACACATTTTGTTTTGTGCTTCAAGTCAACTCAAATTATTTTCTTTATTAAACCAAGACCATGATCTTTCCCTAACCTTAACCAAGTGCTGAGAGTTCCTAAATATAACCATGAAAAACTCTGATTTAGTTGCTATGAGTGGATATCACAAGAAAAACAACTGGAATTTGTCATTAGTGAACACTTTGTGAATATGTTCATTAACAATGTTTCCACATTATGTTGATTAAAAAAACTTTATGTTTCCTCCAAATTGTTTTGTAGAGGTAAATTAAATTGTAAATTGGTGGAGACAAGGATGCATCTAGGCCTCCCCCTTTCATATATATAGGGTTAGGGTTATATATGTATATATACATGCAACAATGCAACTCTGACAAGTCTTCTCCCCAATGTTAGAAGGTGTTGGTTAAAATCATAGATAGATAGATAGATAGATAGATAGATAGATAGATAGATAGATAGATAGATAGATAGATAGATAGATAGATAGATAGATTGTATTCATTGCCACAGGGCTAATTATTCATAAGATAATAGCGTTAAGAGAAAGTGGCCTCTGCCATCATCTTTCATGTGAACGGACTGACTGAGAGACATGATGGCTGACATCTCCTGGCAGAGTGGGGATCATTTGTCCGCAGGAACAGGGGCCACTCAGTTCCAAATGCCATGGTGTGGGGTGCCCAGACAATGGGCTCAATGCTGGGCTATTATCCCCTGTGTCAGCAGGGATTGGCCTCCCATTTGAAGAGGTCCACTCGTCTGCATCCATGGCACTTTGAGGAGCATCATTAGGTGGGCCTGTCAATTTCCAACCTAGTGTTATCTGGATGCTATAAATACCGTGCATCCTTCCTCCATATATTTGCCTTCATGCCATCCATCCAACTGTCTGCAGTTCTGAGTAGATGGTCTGCTTGGTGCCAGACACTCTCTACCATTTGTTTTTTAATCCAAATGAACAATATAGTTAAGTCCACAGCTTAAAGAGAGCACAATATTTTTTGTCTTATGTGGAAAATTCAGCATATTACAAATCAGCATGCATCTTTACTTAGAGAGGTGTTTATTGCTCTCTCTAAGCGTCTCTCACTCTCGTAATTTTAGTGCATAGTCCAGCATAAATGGAGTGACAGGTGACAGGTGCGGTATTGTGAAGCTGATAAACATCAGTTTAAATAACACCTCTGTTGATCATCTGCCAAACTCATGATGCGATTCAAGCAGGTAAATACTGCTGAATGTATAGTGAACTTCACGTCACACTGGATTTCTACTGTACCTGATCAAACGGGCCTGTGAGGGGCCAAGACAGGCTTAGACCATCATTAGTCCATGGTGAGGTTGCAGACTACTAGTAGCTATCTCAGCTCATGGCCAAATTGGCTGGATGTCAGTCTGTCTGTGTCTTGTGAGGTGTTAAGAAGCCTAATGATGTCTGGTCTTGGCTGCTCCATTGTTTGGATGTTGATCTTCCTCCTGCAGGTGAGGTAGGCAGCTGAATGTTACTGGACTATAATCCAACACAGGGTGAATATAAGTGATAAGAGTTTTTTTTTTTTTTCTTCATGTTATATGACATGCCAGTGCGACATATGGATGCGCCTCAGTGGATAAACATGAATGCAAGAAAGGGCAATCACTGGATTTACAGTGACGCCTCAAACATTTCCATTAGTGTTTAAATTTGGTAATTCAGAGAAATGAGCCAGAGCAGGAGCGAGAAGGTGAGGGAGGATTTGAGTTTGTAATGTTTTTGTTTGCGCAGATTTATATACGGTGCTGTCTTCTGACACGTCTCTTACTCACGCTTTTGGCTTGTCTTTAAACCTCCCTTTGGCATTGCCAGACTAAGTTATGTGGATTGCCTGTGAAGACGTGATATCTTGGAAGCACTCAGACTGCCCCCAGAGAATTGGCCTGTAAACCATCATTAGCGAGCGGAGAAGTGTAAGTCTTTAAAACGTTAGATTCAGTTGACGTGCCATATAACCCTTTTTATTCCCAGTGACAAACCAAACCATCTAAAATCATGTATAATTATGGCGAGGTAAATCCAATTTACCAATTCTGAATGCAAGGTTTTCTGAATACCATGAATTATAGACTCAGAAACATAAAGCAACTGCAGGGTTTCACAAAGAATATCTCTGGATTTCCCACTTGCACATGTGTCGTGCAAATAAAAGATTAAATTCTAAGTGATTAATTGATTTATTTGATTTTAGAAGTGATGGATACGGCCCAATAGATAGACTAGTGGGATTTGTAACGTGTGTCTGATCTTATGGACTTAAAAAAAAAAAATGCCCTGACTTTTGATGCAGTCAGGGCAAGACGGAATTTCATATTTAGCTTTGACATCTTGACAATTGGGGGGAAAGAGAGAGAGAGAGAGAGAGAGAGAGAGAGGCAACCTTCACAACTTTCAAGCGCACATAAAAGTTAGATCAGTTGTATTTTTAAAGGTGCAAAGGGAAGTCGCCATACTCAACCGAATCAACATTTCAAAGTCTTCACGGAGCCCTTGACTTTTGTGGCAGATCACAGAGAAGTGGATTGGCAAGACTCATTTACATTGTTCAGAAATCTGCTGCTGGTCTGTCTTGAAAAGAAAGATACCCTTTACAAGGCTTAAATATAACCTTTTGTCTCATATCCCGCTGAGGGAAAAAGTAAAAAAAAAATACATAGTCAGGAACATAAGAAAC
This sequence comes from Seriola lalandi dorsalis, assembly GCF_002814215.2. Lineage (NCBI taxonomy): Eukaryota > Metazoa > Chordata > Actinopteri > Carangiformes > Carangidae > Seriola > Seriola lalandi. Next base: position 2,470,667 of record NW_019525479.1, read on the forward strand.
GATATGAAATAAATAAGTGACGTTTAATATATACGTGCATGCAGTAAAACAAGAATAGGACAGATGCTTCTGTTAATGTTCTTTAATCTTTCCTCATTTTCATGTTGTAAAAATTGTTTGAGGGCTTAAAATAAAGAGAAGTTTGAGTGACTCCTTCAGCAAGCCAGATCTGTGGACCTGTCAGTTGATTAGTCCTCTTGATTACCATTTATAAGAGGCCCCAGCGCTCTATTATTTGCATTCCTATTTAGCCATGATTTTGCGGAGGGCACACCGTGATTAAACTTGTCAAGAGGCCTGATTGACAGGGTCAAATCTTCACATTCCATTCTGCTGAAATGAGAAAAAAAAAGAAAGTAAAATAGACACTGGATGTGTCAGCTTCCCTTTCCTTTCCCTTTTCCTCTCCCAAGCTCTCAGCAGACCACCCCCCCCCTCCCGCCCTCTTCCCTCCCTCTCTCCCTCCCTCTTTCCCTCTTACAATCTCGGTCAGGAATGTTTTAATTTTAGGGATAGATTCTGCCTGTCAAGCGAGGCTGGATGGCCTGTAGTTCAGACGATGAGATGTGATGGGTGTAAAACAATAAAAAAAAAAGAGCAGGAGATGGGAGAGAACAAAGAGGAAAAGAGCTCACTTTATTGGACAGATTTAATTACACTGAATAGAGATTAAGGCAGGCAATCCACTGAGGTGTGAAATTAACCCTTGATTACTGATGAAGCACTGAACAGAGGCTGAAAACAACAGTTAAAAAAAGATTGACCACTCAGTAGTGGTAATTATTTCAGATATCAGTTATAAAAAAGAAAAAAAAGAAAGAAAGAATCTGGATAGGTAATGCATAAATGGACGAGGCTAGGTAACTACATTATTAACCAGGCTGAAAATGCTAACAGAGAAAGGCTTGACATGATCTGAAATCTAGCAGCTTGCTTGCATCAGAGATTACTAACCTTTCTGTTAGACTGGGCTCTTTCCCTGAAGGGGAATGGGGGCAAAGAAGAAGAAGAAGCAGAAAAAAAAAAACAATTAAATATGCAGAATGAGTTGATGCAATCTGCTCACACTAAATGATGTTGTGGACTTATTTTCATTAAGTCTGAAATCCTGTTATACATTTTAGAAAATGGACACATGTGAACCGGAGATACCTGAAAGAAAGGATTTTATCATTTTAAAATAAATGATTGTGAAAGGCTTCAAATACTTGGTTCATTAAATATTTAAATATGTCTGGATAATTTGGTGCAATTCACAGAATGAAAAATAATAAACTTTATTCATACAAGGTTGCTTCACCAAAACGAGGTAAAAATAGTCAGATAAAAGAACGATAACTTTAGCATCTAAAAAAATTACAAAATAAAAGAATAAAACATACATACAGGTTAAGCTAGTAAAAAAGATAAGGGCTGATTTATGAATGAAGCCAGTGATGTTTATTCACCTTATCACCACCACACATTATCAGCCAGTCATCTGGGAGGGAAATGGGACATCCTCTCCTCTCGTTCAGACCTGATGTTCACAACTCAGAGACAGCCAAATGCACTGCCCCGCCAAGGCTAGCTGTTCGTATAATTAGCAGTAATTAATGAACAGGAAGCGAAGACTCGTTTGTATTTTAAATGATCTTAAATGATCCCATTAGCACTTGTCATAGTCCTGTACACTAAACAGCGTGAGTTCAATTAGATTTTTTGTCATATTTAAGTGCTTTCAAGATGCCACATTTGAAGTCCTCCAGTGTTGCTTTTTTTTTTCTTCAAATTATCTCTAAAATGGCTGCAACAAATCTCTCCCATGCTATAAGGTTTCAGGCCTGAAATTACAGATTTTGTGGAATATTTATATTATCTGGCTGTTTTCTCGAACACACTTTGCACTGTCTCTTATGACCAAAGTGTTTAGTGAAGTGTATTATATTGGGTAGCTAGACTATACCACCACTGCCTACCTCTTATCCCTAACTGTGCGTGCATGACAGCATGCATACAATAAAATATGTACCCTGTCTTGTACATTTCATTCCCGGTGCTGAACGGACAAGAGAGGAGGACAGAGAGGAGAAATAAAGTGCCATAATGAATCTAAAAGGCATAATTCATTCTGATCAAACGCACTCAGGGATGAGTCATGCTCCGGTGAACCCTTCTGACCACTGATGGGTCTACAGCAGAGAAGAGGATGGGGCGGGATTGACGAGCACACATAAATTCTAATTATTCCCAATATATGCGATCCTGCAAATGGCCGTCCTCACAGTGGTGGCCGATGACGGTTCTCTCTAACAAACCCCCCACCCCCTCCCTTCTCAAAATGTCCCCTCAGACTTTTTATGAAGAGCTCTGGCTATAAACCTGGGACAGGAGCTCTAGAGCAGAAGGAATGAAAGCAGCGGGTCGTGTAGTTGGTACAGAAGGGAGAAAAAAACACACCAGCTCCAGCTCTGGAGCTGGGAAAAGAAAGGTACGATGATCAATTAATCCAGGCAGTAATTGGATGAGTGTGTATGTAATGCGGTAATGCTGTAATGAAAGTCATCCATTGTGCACATTCTCTCTCTGGCCGGTGAACCATCCCCCTCATCATCCTCTGGATCTCAGGTGCTTAGCCATGCAAATCTGTCTGACAGCCCAGTACATCTCTGTCTGCCTAATTGGACAGTATAGAGTTGTTTATGGATATTGCAGACATTTAGGACTCAGTTGGGGGCTGCTCAAAAATCATTAGCAAACGGCCCCTGTTACTGGACTGTCAACTTCACTTCACCGACGTCAAAGCACTGCGATAAAAAAATGTTTGTCTCTGTCAACAACAGGGAAAGGCTCTTTTTAAATGGAGCAGTATACTTGCTGAACATTCAAACATGTTATGAAATGAGAGTATCTGGATTCGAGCAGCTTGTTATATCACTCCTGCCACTAGTTTTTGATGTGTAAGCGAGGTGGTGTTTTTGTTAATTAGAAGAGCACTCCATCTGTAGAAGTTACAGTGGTGGATATTTACATGTATCACAGATGAAAGGTGTAACTTGCATTGTAAGACTTTCCTCCTAGTATTTGGCTTCACTGCTTTGCACTCCCTTATAATCAATATTTTTGTGGTCTTAAACTTAAAGCTGCTATGATCAATATTTTTAAATGGATCAATTGACAAAGCATACATGTATGTGAAAGAAGTCACTCACCCACAGATAAGTGTCACCCAACTCTGCAGTTTCCCTTTCCCAGTTTTATCGTCTTTAAGCTCATTGTTTTGGTGTTATGGCCCGTAGATTGTTTTGGTTGACTCTCAGCAATCTAATTAGCATTCAGCAGAAAAAACTACCACTTAACTACAAAACCAAGACACACACTGTTAGAAACTAACTAGTGAACTCAGTGGAGCATTTAGCTGCTAAAAAGCTAGATAGTTCCCTTAGGAGTTGGTGGAGACAAAAACAGAGCTCAAAGGAGAGCAAAGGTTGGACACGAACGTGACTCCAAATTATTGCTAATGTTGCTCTGCTGGATGTGTAAATAGGTAATGGTTAGTTAAAAGGTTTGCCACATCAACTTCAAATTTGATGTCATTGTTTTGATGCCAGCTTGTTTCTGGTTTTGGAAAATATTGTAGACAACAACAAAACAAACAACTATTAAACAATTAATTGACAGCAATCCATCCAATAGTTGTCAAGATATGTTTCACACAAAACAAAAATGTCAACATCATGGTGGTGCTTGATAAAAGTTTAGGGGATTATGATTCATAATTATTATCATTCATCCTCTGGGGACCATGCATGTTCGTACAAAATTTCATGGCAATCCAGTCAATAGCTGTTGAGATATTTCAGTCTGGACCAAAGTAGTGGACTGATTGACAGACCGACATTGCCAAATTACCCCCAAGTGGCTCTCAATGAAATAAGCAAATACATACAGTAAGTAAAGATACAAATTTAAATCAATGCACATTTGGTTTAGAAAAGAACAAAGCATTTGTCCACCTATGCCGCACTCCTTTCACCAATATATGAAAGTTGCCCATTCTACATCAGGCAGTGCTGTGCCCCCTCCAAGCTCCCACTGGCTCTAAACACAAGCTGCAGGTTCGGCTTATGAATGTTCACATTGAAGGCACTCTGATTTGCATGGCTGAACATGGTGAGGCAGGGGAACAGGTCAGAGGGACTCCAGACTCAAGCTTTTAGAGGGATGAGGCTGTGCCAAGCTGCACGGAGGTGATGTGCTCAATGTGCTGATGTGACCTCACACACAGTGTGAACAAAAGTGGAGCTTGAGGGCTCTGCTAAGATCACACACCTCACAGATAGCCGGACGTACTGTAAACATTACCGAACACGCGGCGATGACTAAGATTAATCATCAAAGTTATTTATTAACGTTCATTAGCACAAAGCCATTTCAAAGACAAACCCCTCAGCCAACGGTAAAGGTCGTGTCATCAAGCGGTCGTCCATTTTTGCAGAGGAACTGTTTTATCATTGCACTTATCGCTGTCAGGATGCAAATGTACCGGACGATTGATCGGAGTGACCACAGAGGAAGACTTTACGCAATGCACAAAAACTGGTGACAAGACAAGGGTAAATTCAAAAGGTGGTGCTCACCCTAACTCTTTTTACCTCTCTCATTCTGTCTCCCCACTCTTTCTCTCTCCAGCTCTTTAAACCATTCCATCTTTATAGCTGAGCCAATCAATGGCAAACCAGTGTCTATTGTCTGTTCTGTGCTCAGGCCGCTGCCCTCCTCCAGCACCCCCCATTACAGAAATGTTTCTTCCCATCAGTGCCTTTACTTATCACTTCCCGGGTGACATTGAACTTCCTATGCCCCGGCCGCCGAGACACATCTCTGAACTCACACAATTACTCTTCATCCCCACTAACAATTTAGTAATGAAGTATTGATTTCCAGATTCCTCTCTTATGGATGATATTAGATTTTGTTTGATAAACTGTGCCTGGGCCTCTAATCTGCACTGTCCCTTTTCCCACTGTCTGTAAAACAAAGTGCCACTGGAGAGATAATGACCAGAGAACATCGATGAACTCATTTCATCAATTTGTAACACTTGACAATGAAAAAGGGCAGGCATTTTTCAAGCAGCAATGTCAAAGTTTATTGCTCTGGGTACGGTCTTATTGGAAGCCAGACATCTTGAGCAGCGTTCAGCTCTAATTTATGGGCCCCAGTGTGCCAGTTACTTTTAAAGGAAATGTTTGGATACTGGGAGGATATTAGTGTTGCACCTGGGTTGTCTGATTTCCAGGGCCACCGGGGATTCATGTGTCATGTTAGAAAATACAAAAACAGCAGAGGAGAGGCTGAGACTGTGGCTATTTGCAATGCAAGAAAATGCTGCTTAGGACATAAATCATGCTGAGATGTTACATGCGAGTCACATGTGCAAGGATGCAAGAGCCACATAAATGCTTGAATTCCAGTCGTCTTGCTTAAACTGTGTTCTTAGGTTATTTAATGCACCATTACAGATAAAAACAAATAGGTAAAGGTTAGAAGTTAATCTCTATTCATTTGTGTTGTGTATTTTTCAGTATCTCTTAGCCCACAAAAAAAACACGTTAAAAATACAGTGCTTGTGGTCTTTACAAACTGGAAATAAATAATGATACTTAGCCTTCAGCTGAAATGTGTTTCAAAAAGCAAGTTTACCAGTTAAACCGGTTATTACCATACATCAGTAAATCAGGTTTATTTCCCCTGAAGCAGGTTTAAATAACTCTGGGCCAAGCTACGATGGAAACATATCCCTTAGTTCAGACTATCTCTGGTCCTGGTAAGGATAGCTTTCAAGTGTAGCTACACCTCTGTCGCATTGTGAATCAGTTTGCAGTACATGTCAGTCAGATTCTGAGATGGGCAGTATTTACTTAAAATCCAAGCTGATATCTTTTTAAAGTATCTGCACAGTATTCGTATTAAAATATGTGCTTTTAAATGCACTACAATTAAAATAAGCGAATAAAAAACTCTGACCACTGACTGTAGTGTCAGAGAAAAAACATTTTCACTGTTTTGTCATTACTATAAAAATAGACTTTTTTTTGTTAGCAACCAAAATATGTATATTTAAATTCATATTCATTCATTCATTCCATAGCATTACTAGTGGTCAAATCTTCAACAAGGTGCCTTTAAATACAATTAAAGACACAGACACCCAGAAATCCATCTATTTAACAGAGCTTTCAACTAGCAGAGTTAGAACTAAAGGTCCCTATCCAACTGATGATAGAAAATGCTAACTCTCTTATTTTCTTTCTGTTAAATAAATAACCTGGTTGGTTGGAGAGTTTGATACGTCAAAGTTGTTCAATGTCACATTGCATCTTATACATCTTGCACATTCATTTTCAACACTTAATGATACAAATACAATGCATTACTGAAACCGGGATTGAACCCACAATGCTACAGAGTAGTCCAGCTGCACTGAGTTCATCTAATTGTGTCTATGTCTGGGCTCACTGCTGCTCTTCAACATGCTGCCAAAAGCACTTGTTTACTTTGGTAATCGCTGTGGTTTTGGTTGTTTTCCTTTCATTTTCTTATTCTTCATATTATATATTAGATATGTGCTGTTCTTTGGCTGCGATCATGGCAGCTTGATCCATGTTCATTGTCTTGGGTCATGAATGATGGATCGCCATGCAGACATTCATGGTCCCCAGAGGATAACTTAACTTTTCATCATGCGCCATCATCAAGTCAAAACTTCAGTTTGTCCAATTTTGGTTTTTGATGAAATACTAACCCAAACTAGTGACATTCCCATCAGCCTAGTTGTACTTTGTGCTAATCAGGAAATGTTAGCAGCAAGCTAACAAGCTTATGTTATACCAGATTAACATCAGCGTGTTAGCATATTGCATGTAGCATTTAGCTCACAGAGCCACTATCGTGGTAAACCAAACCAAAAAAAATCCACGTTGAGAAGTATCACCTGTATTTGGGTGATGAGTGAAAACAAACAGCGGAATTGTTGCTTCTGAATTAGTTTATGTCCATGAACATGATGGGGACAACTTTACACAAATCATCCGACAATTTTGTTGATTTTTATACTTGTATTATTGTATTAAATGTACATGTGTGGTGCACCTCTGTATGCTCAATAACCCTGGCATTGGTTTTTTAAACTACTGTGTTCCTCCTGTGCAGACAATTTATCTGGTGCAAAGTCAAATTATTTATTTCCCCTCATTCATCCTGATAAAATGAGAGACCTGAGGAACAACAGCCAATTTAGACCGAAAATCCCAGTTCAGCTCAGGGTAATCTGATTTCTCTGCTCCCCAGAAATCTACATGTATAGTGCTTATCAACTGGATTACTGGCAGGTAGGAAGAATAACCCAATTTGAGGTTACTTGTTTCTCTGTGTGTAGTATTCAGTGTCACATTGCATTAGAGGAGGAGGGCTATTGCTTTGTGGAATGGATGCGTAACTTCCTCGCTCCTCCTTTCCCAGATCTAGCTGCTCATTCATTCCCATGTTGTGTTTTTTTTCTCTTTTTTTGCATTGCACAACCACATAGAATAACAAAATTATCAAATGTAAATGTTCTGCAATCAGATAATGGCTTTAAGAGATGCATTTAAAAGAAAAACACAGGCCTGAGCATCAGCACTTCTTACTTTTTTCATTTTTCTTTTTGGAGGGCAACGGTGTTTGTCTTCCTCCTTACTACCAAGCATGTGGTGGAAGTGACAGAACTGAGATGGGTTTTCTGGAGTGGTCACAGGGCCAGTAGGCCACCTACTGTATGTGCTATGACAATGATAGGGCTGCTCTCAGACCTCCCACCCCTCCCCATTTGCAGATATTACCCAGGGTCGAGTATGGGTTGTGGTAACTGATGATCACCGTCCGCGTACCCTCATCACCACAGAGGTCAGTCTTTCTCGAACAAGACCAGCGCTCCCTCCTAGGTGATTATTGATAAAGGATGACACGCCAATGTAGACACAGGAGAAATTATACTCTGGGGCCAATCACTGCTCCTCTCTTGTTTCTACAGAGGGAGACCTTGCTTAATGTATAAATACTGTGGTGGGACACTATTCCCTTACCTATTGAGTGACTATAAAAGAAACGGAGTGGAAACCATCAGGGATGCAGGGAGCCATGTCAGCTTCCTTTAGATACAGTCCTCCTAATATCTTTTAAAGGAAACAATCATCTTTCCTGATGAACCAAAATGTCCTATAGCAGCCAAGGTCAAATACACCGAGACCACCCACACACACACACACACACACACACACACACACACACACACACACACACACACACAGATACAGTAAATGCATCATGTGTTCAACTGTGCATTGTGTCTCTCATTTCACCCTTTAGTCCAATACAGGGTATGTTGCAATCTCAAGGTGCTGAGAGGCAGATGCTTCACAGTGGTGGCTAGATATATTTTACATTAACATATTTAATAACATAGCATACAGGTTTAATACATATGATAGATTCTGTTTAAACCTGGAAATAGACAGTTTGTCATAGACTACAGCCGATCGGGCCTATCTATTAGAAGTATATAAATGATTCATAAATGTTTTGTATCACATTGTAAACAGCTGTAAACACATATATTTAAAGTGTATATTGATGTCTTTGTTAACAACTATAACTCATTATAGGCTTTTGTAGTTGATTTATAAACAGTTTTTATTAATAAAAATGTCAGACAGACAACATAACAACATACAATGATATGAAACATAAGAGGTTAATATAGCAAAACACTGAAAACATCATACAACGTAAAAATAATTAAAAAAATAAATAAGCCAGTAAAGGCATCATTTTAGTTGTCGGTTAATGAATGTTTGATAACACATTATAACATAATTGTAATCATATATATAATCTTATATCTTTATTAGTTCCAAACACATCACTAGACAGTTTTAAATTTCCTTGTGGGTGATCTGCACATATACTTTATAAACTTTAACATTCAATAAACAAGTAATTTATAATTAACAATTTATACTTAAGACTTCACTTTAGGTTTTGAGGAGGTTCAAGGTTTTTTTAGAAAAGTTATACAAATAGCTCAGAAAGCACGCTTATTGGAACAGGCCCTGCTTCTAAATATATAACACACCGGTATGATCAGTAGGAAATACACACTGATTCTGCTGTATAAATAATCAATGTATGGGCATGCTTTATTATGGTTTGAATTGATCACATATATGAATATTGAAATAGAAGACATACAAATAATAATTCATAGTTCTTATTAAACATTTCTTAACTGCTTTTGCACACCTAAAATTTAAATTTTTTTCCATGTCCTGATATGGGTTTGATTTAAAAAAAAGTTTACAATGTGCTATAAAACATTTATCAAACCTGTAGCAAGTTTAAATCTGTTTGTAAATGTAGGCTAATACTGATGATTTATGATTATATATGATGTTTTATAATCAGTATGTGTTATAAACACACTAATACTAATACACTTTGTTTGTTTATATGCTGTACATAAATTCACAGACAGAGATCTAGATTATTTAATATGGAGTGAAACAAGTATTTCATATAGATAGTTTAATGGGTAATGAATGCATCTGAGACATATCATTGGTAATAAATACACTGTATTGCATATATGATCAAAGCTGCAAAAAAACAGTAATTTCTTGGATGACATTGTATGCATATTTACTGCATTGTAGCTTGTTGATGAGAATTGTAACATGGGGAAACTCAGGAAAAAACAGTTGCTTAGGAGGTGCCATGTCCTACCAATCACTCTCCCCTTCTAAAGGAGCTCCAATGGCACCTGAGGGGGAATCTCATGGCTGTCATCCCAGAAAGCCTGCTGCACTGATGCCTGCTTACCATCTGCTCCCCATATGAGCAAAAACAGGCAATTGTCTCAGAGAAGGCACCTCAATCACACTGTCATTGAACTAATATACTTTAACATGTTTTTCGGTAGCTTTGGACAACATCTTGGTAGAATCTGCAGTGCTGGAAGTCCCTGTATGGTTTGTGGCGATAACATTAAATGATTGTGTGTGCATGCGGTGTAGGTCGAGTGCATTTGAAATGTATATCATAGCCTTGCCCTGTCTCAGCATGGACTTGGCATCTGACAGTGAAAAAGGCAGAACAGTGGGACCCTGTCAGTGTTACACTTCCTGTAAATAACCCCTCCATGCCTTTGGTTTTATCATTCCCTGCAAATGATTCCAGGCCCCTCCAGAGTCGACAAGAAATAGCATTATTTTATGGCATGGAAAAAAGAGGAGATAAAAAGAGGAGCCAGGGAGAGAAAAAGGGAGATGGGGCTAAAAAAGGTCCTTCAGGGAACATGGTGTAAATGAAGTTCCAGGAATGACACAGGCGAGCAATGAGGCGTGGATGGAAAATATACGCTGCACATCATCGGATAGAGATGCCAGTGGAAATGGCTTCATTGAAGTGTCAGCCCTCATCCATCAATCAATCATCCGCAAGAAACAATAACGCTGCGGCGATGGGGCAGCTTTTATGGGGCTTACTCATGGGTATCGGAAACAGCACTTAAGTGTAGTTCTGACACTGGGAGAAAAACAGAGGTGAGGTGCTCGGCTTATTCCACATGCAGGTAGAACAGATAGGGAGGGGGGAGGGAGGGACTAAGTATACAGTGCCCCCCTGGCAGGAGCGCTCTGGACAGAGGAATTTTTATATCCACCACACCAGTGGATGACTACTTTTATACATCTCCTTTCTCCTGAATCCCTGATATTGATATTTTTGGATATACAGTACATTTATGTTGCATTACAGTATGTACTGTACTGGTGCTCTGAGCTAAACGCTAACATCAGCATGCTAACATGCTCATGATGCTAACAAACTGATGTTTAACAGTAATGTTCATCATCCTAGTTTACTGTGTTAGCATGCTAATATGCACTAATATGTACTAAACACAAAGGAGAGCTGAGGCCTATGGGAATTTCATTAATGTTGTAGGTATTTGGTTACTGTATATAGGCTACTGCATTTTTGCTCTGAGCTAAACCCTAACAGAAACAGCACTTAAGGTATCAGCATGTTTAGCAGTAATGTTAACCATGTTCACCATCTTAGTTTAGCTACTGTGTTAGCATGTTAACATTTGCTTATTTATGCCAAACACAAAGTAGAACTGAGGCCTACGGGACTGTCATTCATTTTACAGGTATTTGGTTAATGTATGTACTGTACTGATGCTCTGAGCTAAATGCTAACATCAGCATGCTAACATACTCAAAATGACAATACTAATATGCTGATGTTTAGCAGTAAAGTTAAACATGTTCACCATCTTAGTTCACTGTGTTAGCATGCTAAGGTTTGCTAATTTGTACAAAACACAAAGTATTTGGTTACTGCATGTACTGTACTGGTGCTATGAGCTAAACGTTAACATCAGCATGCTAACATACTCACAATGACATTGCTAACATGCTGATGTTTAGCAGTAATGTTAACCATGCTGACCATCCTAGTTTACTGTGTTAGCCTGCTAACATTTGCTAATTTGTGCACATACAACAGAAAGTAGAACTGAGGGAGACAGGAATGTCATTAATTTTGTAGGTATTTGGTGGTGCTAAAGAAAAAGTTAGGCCATCAACAATGTCCATAAAAAATTTCATGTCAATTCATCTAATAGTTGTTGCAATATTTCTATCTGGGCCAAAGTACTCCACCTACCAGCACTGCCATCCAGTAGTGCTGAAAAAAGATTAGAATAGAGAACTAGAATACTATTGTTTCCCATATCTTGAAATAAGTCTTTGTACATTGTTTCCTATTGTCTTCTATTTCCTTCATTATTCCTTTAGATCAGATATGTCTTAGTTTCAATAAACCGGTGTTTGGTTCACTTTACTAATAGAGCATCTGCTGTGATATCACGTACAGTATAAGGCTTATATTTAGTAGCCAGCCAGAATCCTCATTGTGTTTACTTACACATAACCTCAATTGACCAAAGGCACTGAAAATAGAGCAACAAATCCTTCAAGGCTATATTTACATATATATGTTCAGCACTCTCCCACCATAAAAATAAACAAAAAAAATGCTAAATGGCCCACAGTCGCTTTTGCTGTATGTGAGCCTTTTGATTTCCCCAAACCAAATCTCTTGATGGCTTCTCGGCAACATGAAACATGACACGTCATCCATTATTCTGTACATGTGCCTTGCTATCTCAGCCTGCTCCATATGGCCCCTGTTGTCTCCAGACACCCAAATCCCTTTCCTTAGGCCAGGGGCTGTTTTTGTGGGAAACATTACATTGCTCCTCTTCCTCAGAGGAATGGGGTGATGATGATGAGCAATCACAGCCAGAGCAGACTTTCTGCCTCAAATTGTGACAGGATATTCAACAATTGACCGTATCCGCTTTGTTGGCCCAATTGCTAATTCATGCAAGTTGACAATCTGGAGGCAACAATTATGACTGACGAAAGGACTGAAAATAAGAGGAGAGAGCACTTAAGGGGAAGGAGAAAAACACTAAGTTTATTTCACAAGGAAGGAGGGAGGTAGGAGATTTGATATTCACACTACAAGAGAGAAAGAGAGTGGAACAAACACATCCTTGGCCACAGTTGAATATATTCACAACTCTTAAACAACATAACCTCTTCTAAAACCACACACACTAAACAGGTGAGTGGATAGCAATGCAAGCATGAAATGCCATTTGTGTATTGAATTGTGCGTTAAAATGGCTACTGTGTGAATCCTTATCAACACACAAAACCTAATGTGATGAAAGAAACTTGATAAGGAGCTGTGAAGACCTCAGGTGTTTCGTGCCAAAACATTTTGAGAGAAAAAAAAATACCATGTGAATTTGCATGAAACTTGCATAGTTGGCAATGAGGCGTGGTATTGAGGGATAAATATTTAAGATGTGGTAAAAAAAAAAAAAATAAAGAAATGAATAAATTTCTAATAGGATCAATAAAATCTGTTTTCTGTAACTTGTAAATAAAGAAAATATTTGAGAGAAACTCCATGTTATGAATCTATAAATTAACTTCTATGACATTACTGTATTAATCTAAAATTATTTTATGTTTCCAGGCCATAGGACGGCCCAGAGATGACGCTTTATTGAAAGGAAGGCCCACATTACCATACGTCTGCAAGGTTTACAAATGTAAGTAAAGGTAAGGACTAAATTCTGGCAGAAATGCACAAATTACTCTTAAAAAACATGTACAAAAGGAAGCAAACAGGGAAAATTCAATCTTTGCCCATAAAAGGGGCTTTTGACATGAAAACCCTCGCAGCATTCTGGACACGGGGGATAGAGAGTAACAGGACGCATGTCATAAGCTGTTCTCGACTTGCGCTCTCTGCCATGCGTTTGCACTAAGTTTGCCACAGTGTGGGGGGAATATGAGGGTGATGCTAAGTGAAATGCTCATTTTGCGTTTGTGATTACCAAGGCCCATGGGCGATATGCACTAATGTGAGCTAATGCAATAGATTACACAGTGCTGGCCCAGGGGAACAGACAGCAAACAGATGTGGTCTACTCAAAAAGGGAGGAGGGAAGAAGAAAAAAAAAATCAAAGTTTAAAGTGTTCAATGTGCTGAAGATTGTCCCTTGCAATTTATTGTTTACAGAATGCACAGCTATGATAGGCTTTGTCAGTCTTCTCCTTTTATAGAAATGAGGAGAGTCAACAATAGTGTGCTCATGTCTTGCAGATGTAGAAGCGATTCCCAAACTTCTCTAAGGAGACTTTGTGTGTGTTTTTTTAGGTCTACATGCTTGCTGAATGACAAAGAGAGAAACTGCTGCTGCTCTGCTCTGTTTGAAACTTTCTATCATAATGAGTGACGTCACAGCAGGTGTGTTGGCTTTCACAGCTGAATGGCAACACCTGTATGACATCACCAATTAGGGTGTGGTCACAAGTGTGTCTTATTACTGAACTCAAAAGATCAGTACAGCACCATGTTTTAATCCTGAGCTGGGGGGGGGGGGGGGGGGGGGGTGTATTTTTTTTAAAGTGAGATGATTGCGTATTTTAATATCTGTATCAGTATTGAGGCTAATAAACACTACTTTAGTTTTATAATTCCAATTTCAACCTGGCCACAATGCAGTTTTATCAAAGCTTACTGCACCACATACACACTGTAGATCTGCTTTTCAGACTGAGCTGTCAAGGCTCTGAAACCTGCATCTAACAAAGCTTTAATCTAGACCTTGTAAATACTGCCCTCTAGTGGTCAATCTGAAACATTGTCAGGGACAGGAAATATATGCCACATACCCTTCAGTCCAATGTCCATTCACATTTTTAACCAATGATAAAATCTCATGCCAATTATTATAACAGTCTTTTTGTGTGAAGGAGTTTCCTTTTGTTCATGTTGTAATGGAGATATATATGTGGATGATACTTGTGGCCTAAATCGTTTCCTGTTAGGACTGAAGATACTGGGAGAGTATTAGTCTGAAATTGTTACCGCAACAGCAAGTATATTACAGGTCACTGATGATTTAGCTGAAAACTTGAAGAGATGTAAAAGTTGGAAGATTGGATATGTATAAACAATCTAGTATTGAATGTATCCAAGTCACTCTCCAATCTGTCATCGCAGGGTGTCCCGTTGGACCAAGTTGAAGAAACCAGGGTATTATGTGTCATTTTGAACCAACTCTTGGTCTCAGCACATCATTTGCTCTAACCCACTTTGAATATTACTCTGTAGTCTATAGAGAGGTATGATACAACACCATAAAATGGCTGAGTTGTATGACAACAAATATTTCAGCTACAGGTATATATGACCTGCAAATGTCAAAATTAAAAGACAGGTTTGTCATACCAAACACTAACAATTACTGCCTCATTAAGTGCAGGTAAGGCCCTAAAACTACAGCTAAACCTGTTTTTCTGTGACATCCAACTGTGCCCAGAGAGTGGAATGTGGGTGACCAAGGAGCCTGTCAGTGAAGTGACAAATAATGCCAAAGAGCGCTTCGCATCTCACTTTATTATTCAAATGTGTCATACAAATCTCAAACAATATTTTAATTTTTACATAAGTACACATGTAATGTGAATACCAAACAAAAACAAATAACTTAACCAAAGACTTTCAAAGTGGCAAAATACTAAATTAAACAGTAGACTAAACTGCTTGTAAATATGAGTTAACCTGAGACTTTTTTTGTTCACAGTGTATAATTAATTGAGCCATTAACCAACATAGCTGCTTTTGTTTTTTTTTTTCCCCAAACCACACAGTAATACAACATCTAAAAGGCCACTTGATGATCAGCCGGGACCGACTGCTGTCACTTGAAACAAAACACCCCTTTCAAGACTGCATAGTAAAAGCAAGCTCCTGAACAGTGACTATATATGCAGCCTAAAAAAAATACAGCATGACTATTAAACACACAAACAGAACTCCTTGAAATTTGGTATATTTTACAGCTTATGGACTTTAGGCACCACTCAAGCAGATGATATCCCTTTGCCGTTTCAAAAGGATAAACATTAACCACGAAATCTGTTCTGTGTTTAAAACTGGGATTGTAAATACCAAGTATATCAGAGAAATCCACAACCCAAATTGTGTTAGTTAATCATGTGCCATCGGTCGATGTGGCCTCAGTAGTAGCTGCTTTTTGTCACCAGAGGAGCTTGTGTTTTATGTGTTTGACAAATACTGTGATGCCCAACAAACACAGGTCCATCTAGTTATACTCAAAACATGTCTGTAGTCAATAGACAACTAGATAGAGGTTCAGCTGATATGATAGCTACAGCAGCTTAACAAGAATAACAGTGTCTGGAGCACAACATGAGGTAGACCACTTCAACAAACAAAGGACTTGTTACTGTGGCCTTTTTGTAAACCACTGGGCCGAAGCCATCAAGTTATTCGACAGAAAATCCCCACCCTCCAGTGCTTTGGAAAAGGAAAACAAACAAAAAAAACTGAATAGTGCTTAATTACTGCTCGGACATCAACAATAAGTGAACCTAGCAGCAATTTTTCACACAAATTATTCTTCTTAGGTTTTTACTTAATACAATTTTTATGTACTGAAAGCTTACAGATATATTTATGTCAACCCACTAACAAATTTTACTGTTATGTCATAGACACTTACAGGTATCTGAATATTAGTGTGGGTCAAATATGGACTAAGCAACAGTTTTGAGTGGAAACAAACATCACAGTGCACACCAGTGGAATCATATCTTCAAAGAGAGATATCCTGCACTTTTTCATTCAAAAAAGAAAAAAATATACACGGAAAGCCTGAGCCCTGAAATGTCTACGCAACATAAATTTTCTTCTATTGAAAAAATATTAAATTAGGGGAGCCTAGACACTTTCTGAGCACAAACCATCTCTCCTCTTAAATCTGTACATTGAACAAATTTCCAAAATAAGGTAGCAGCACAGTTCAATCTAGAGAGAGGGAAAAAATGCATTTCACATATGACTTGATTCATTTATATCAAGAACAGGGTAAAACTTTTCAAAGATTTTTGTCAGAGTTTGAAAATCCAAAAAAAGGAAGCCCTGCTGTATGCATTTCAAATTATTTTTCAACATTTTACCTTGGTGCACTTTAGGTACTTTTGTCAGTAGCCCCATAGCGTTGATTAGGAAACGGCCCTGAGAGGTCTCTCCTCTGCAGGTTGGGCAGAGTGGGTAAGTGTTGGTACAGCACAGTTCTGCCCCCTGAGAAAAAAATCTTTTATGTTAACTCTACAAACTCCTAGAATATGCAGATTGTAAAATAGCCTATTTTAAATTTTTTTTAAATCCTACCACTGTATGCATCTCCTCTGAAGCAGCTAACCTAATACATACCTGCTCTTGGGTTGGACAATCCTCCGTGACTGGGGTTAGCTGGTGTGCTGTGATAGAGAGATGCCAGGTCATTGGTTGTGTAGGGCCGCAGAAGGTTCATCATGCTCCACTCAGTGTCCAAACCTCCTCCAATAGCTGTGGTTGTATTTTTTACAGGACCCAACATCTCAGGAACTGTGGATGGACCTGACCCTTGAGATGTGGTTTTCACACTTCTCCCTGAGATAATCATCCTGCTGGATCCATCCCCTGCTGGTCCTCTAAAGCCAGGCTTCTCACCGATGTCAGCTTCCCTGCCTGTAGGTACTGTGTACTTCAGTCTCTTGCTAGAGGGTTCACCAAAGTCCATCTGGGGGAGGCTCCCAAATCGGCTCGACAGGCACAGCCTGGCAGCTTCTGAGTGCCAAATGACACCACTTCGTGCTGGGTAACCCCTCTCTCCAATTCCAACTCTGTCTGGGGGGCCTGGTCGGTCCATTACAAACTTGCTGCCTGTGTTAGATTTCTTCATGAGCTCTGTGTACCTGGGAGATTCCTGACTAGGATGTGAATCAATGTTCTGTCTGTAACGCTGAGTCTCCTGGACAACATTGTGTAGGGGTGCGTGGATAGGGGACCGCTTAGGACCAGGAGGTGGGTTAACAGGTGTCTTCTCTTGTGGTTTTGAAGGTTGGGGGGGTGGGGATTTGGTTCGACGAGGGTGGCGCCTGTCAATCATCGGAAGTGGGCTGACATCTTTCCCATCAAGTGCAGGGGGGCAGCCTGTATAACGTTTTTGTTTCAAACTGCCAGCAAATCCATTCTTTTTTGTACTCTCTGACTTGTCTTTATGAGTCAGCTTTTTGTGCATTATCAGAACCTCTGGGTACATGGTTTTATATGCACAAAATGAACAGGCAATTGGACTTAATGCATTTCTGGGTTCTGCACTGGCAGGGATGGAGAGAGACACTTTTAAGGACAGATTTAATGGGGCCTCAGAGTTTTCTTCTTTTATCTCCTCCCTTTCTATCTTCAGGTTAACAGGTACAGGGCACTTTATGAGCACATCATCAGTCGGGGAGTTAGCGGACTTAGCAATTAATTTCTCATACTCAGCATTCATCTGAACGAGCGGTTTGCCAAGGTTGCTACCTACACTATCAAATCTGTCCTCTGGTGTTCCACTGGTGCACGATCTGGCTCCAGGAACCCAGAGTTTGGATCGATTTGGGGCAGGATTTTCAATGTCATTTCCAAGTTTTCCATCATTTGGAGAGGGCATTGATGGCACGGGTCTGCTGGGGATCTCAATATATGGTTTGTTCTTGTGACGACGATCCAGGTGATATTTCAGTGATGTTTTCTGGGCTGCAGCATAGTCGCAGTAAGCACACTTGAACGGTTTTTCACCTGAAACAAACAGTGAAAAATAAGCATAGTTATGAATTTCAAAACACACAATTAGACCTACTGGATAAAATAAATAAAGTCACATATTTATACATAAATTATTCAAGTCAAATGTATTGAAAATACCTGTGTGAGTCCTCAGATGAACTGTGAGGTAATAACTTGATCGGAATGATTTACCACAGTAACTGCATTGTTTTGATCTGACTTTTGATCGATCAAAACCATCTTCACCTTCAAAAATAGACACAAATACATAAAATTAATACATAAAAAGGAAGATGACAGAATAAAATCACACAAGATGTGTTCTCAACCCATACCAGCAGAGGGAGCAGTTTGTATCAGAGTTCATTAAATAAAACAATTCCTATATCACAATCAAGACAGTATGGGTCAAACATGAGTTTGAAATGATCCCTAAATTTACCTGCACCGAGGTTTTCTGTCAGTGCTGCCTCCTCGTAGCCCTCCTCAGAGCCTTCCTCTGCGTGCTCCAGTGGGCTTACTCTTGACAACTTCCCATCCAGAGAAGAAGTTGGGCTCTCCTCACCGCCTCTCTCACGCTTGTGCACCCTGGAGTGAAGAACTAACTGGTGGTATGTCCTGAAGGTTCTGTGGCATTCCTCACAAGTGGTTGGTCTTTCTTTGTCCTTATCTTTTTGCATTAGAGACCTCCGCTGTGGTCCTGGGTTTTCTGCTACAGTCTGCTGCTGAGACCGGAGCTCTCGCCCAAGGACCTCTTTCACAGCCTTGTCTCCTTGGCCTTCAGACCAAATATTATTCAACTCCTCCTTATCAGAGTTGCAGTCTTCATTGTCTGTGCTGGCTTCCTGGCCAATATCTTTAGTATTATTAGGACCAACTGCTATCTTGCCCTTTGTAGCAAGCTGCCAGGCCTGATAGGTGTTGAAGGGATCTAACTGGGGAATCCATTTTGATGATCTCTCATGTTGCAAACTATTTCCTGCAGGGCAAGGCAGAAGGTTTAGACTGTTGAGAAATGTTTCTTGTTTTGCAAGGGATTCAGTAGTGGCATCCATGTTCTCCTTGTCTTTACCTTTCCCATGCTCCACCTCTCTATTATGTACTTTACTATGTTCAACCAAACTGTCATGGTCAGGGAAGAAAAACCCACAAACCATGCACATTTTGTAAACAGTGACTACAGGCTCTGAAATAGGGTCTTGGACGATGCCATTGACTGTGACCGGGGTCTCCAGGTCTTGCTGGGCCTTGCTCTTTGCCCCTGGTTTTACATGCATTTTCATGTGGTTTTTAAGGAACCATGGCTCTCTAAACCGTCGTCCACAGACATTGCAGCAGAAAGTAAAGTAGTCCTTGTGCTTCCTCATATGGGTCTCCAGCTCACTGGCATCTTGCGATACTTGGCCACACACAATACAGCTGTGAACCTCCTCTTTTTCAACAGGGAGGCTGCTTGGTTTGGGACGGGGTCTCTCTCCCGGGATCCTGAATTCTGCTTCAACTCGAAGCACAGCGGGTTCAAAGAAAGTGGTGGGGTGCTGTGTTAATACGTGAGGTCCTAGTTCATCCTGATGAGTAAAAGTCTGATCACAGAACATACAAGATAGCGGTGCACTTCCTCCAGATTGCAACACAGCCTTTTCTGAGTTGGTGGTGTGTGGCGTCATGCTGGAGCCAGGCCCTGGGATGCTTGCATTGTTACTAATCAGAATGTCTTGGGCAAGTCCATCTGGGCTCTCCACAAGCGGCAGCAACGAGTGAGTTGGCATTGTCTTCTGAAGGTGGAGCAACAATGCTATATACAATGTCCAGACTATTAGGAACCTGGGGAAAAAATGGGATAAGTATCTTAAGGTTTTGCTCAATATCAAAATAGAATCAGGTAGTTACTACCTAATTTAAGATAAAATCTGTTTTAAACACACCACTGAGAAAGAATTGCCTTCCCTCACTGACACAGGAAATGTATCTTTTTAGCAATCAACTGCACAGACAAGTCATTTCCTCTATATGCAGGCCACTGATAAAAAGTATGAAAACAATGTTTTTCCTTCTCACAAGCATTATTTTTTTATTCTTAGTATCTATATAACCTTTAGCGTGTGAGCAGTCAACTAAACTTTAACAATCATACTACTTTAAAATGGTTAATATCAATGTTTAGGTTAATACTGACATTCCTATTCATATTTTTTTTTGTTAAAAACAAAAGATTTTGTAAAATACAGTACTTCAAATTAAGAGTAAATGGTTATAGCAGAATACAGTACATTGCAGTTGAATGAAAACACTAATCAAAGAGTAATACAGACTAATATGTTAAGCCATTATTGTAGTATCTGGCATTTTTTCTTATACAAAACTTAAAAGTATTATCTATGATACTTGGTTTGAATGGAATTTAACAGGATTAAATAACAGACAGAAAATCAAAAGCTTTTGTTTAAGAAAAAAAGTTATGTTACCCTATCCTACAATTCTTGTCAGCCAGGTTGACTCACATTCACGTGTGTAATTTTCTCTTTTCCTTTTGTTTTGTGACCACTGGGACTACTTCCTGGCAAGTGTTTCAGCAGGTGTTTCAGTATGTATAATGAACTTCTTATGTATAGAAAGAAAAAGATTAGGAAATTCAAAACCACAATATTACTTTGATTGGCTGAAGAGTGAAGAGTCACTGGACCAGCAAGTCCAAAGACTGCAAATGAAAGTTTTTTTTGTGAACATAGCATATAGCAGCCCATTGTAGCATCTATACATTATTCAATTTTAATTTCCCCCAATCGAAATTGTGTTAACAATATAATATTACAACTAGGCAATGTAGTTGATAGGGTGAAAATCCCAACTGCAAGTTTCTGGTAATTCCTGTAATTGAACCCTATTCTCCTCGGTAATATAACCTTTCATAGCCCGGTACCAAATTTACTATTTATTATTTTTCTGGCTGAAAATTACCTTGCCTGTGTGTTATTAGGACATAATCCAGGTGAGCACAGGCAACTATCGATAATGACAGTGTGGGTTATTTTAAAAGCACATACACGCTTTGTGTGAGGCAGCGTTAGCCACCTTGTTATTCAAGCAAGCACAGCCCTCATGAAGACCATTAACCTAATTTACTCGCGAGGGGATGCTCAAAGTACCAGCACAGAGTTCACAAAGTAACTTCACGTTAACTTCATCAAAGTCCTTCGTAAAATTTAACGGAGTAGTTATTACATTTCTATGTGTGCATAATAAGCAGAACACGAGGAATTAGGTTCTTGGCGATACAGATCGATATCAATCAAGTTACTGTTGCTGGCATTAAGTCTAATTGGTAACGCTTCAATTCATAAAAAGCTATCGTTTAGCTAGCATTAACTGAACTACCCGCACGTTCCGACAGCAATAACGTTATTTTCATGACAACAATTGTGTTGCAAAATCAACATCAACCATACCGTGTGTACTTACGCTGTTGCTTATTGATTTGTTTAAATGCCAGTTATTCAACTTAAACCTAGATGAGTTACTTAACGACACGCTAACGTCGCCAAATTACGTTAAACCACGAACTTCACAACTCGGTTCTAACGACATTAACGTTAGCTAAAAAAAAAACTACACTTTCTGTTGTCTCTCTCGACTTCGACCAAACTGTAGAAACTCACCAAACAATACCTACCAACTGTGAATTTCCGGATTAATAATGATACTGATACTACGAGCGACTGAAGTCAGTGAGCTTAAGCTGTTTGTGTGCTTGGCTTCTTCATTTCACAACGCGTTTGCTGGCGTACAGCTCACCTATTCAATTGTTTGAATGTGAATCATATTTGTTCAACTTGGCGAATCCTCACTGTGCAGCTGTTGAATCCTCACGCGCGCGCGCTCTCACACACACTCTCTCTCTCTCTCTCTCTCTCTCTCTCTCTCTCGCTCGCTCTCGCTCTCAACGATTCTCGAGGGGGAAGATGGGGCGCGTGCACGCCAGCCCCCAAAACCCATAGGGCAAGTCACGTGGTCGTGAGTACCAGAAAAGGATTAGTGCACATAATCTTAACTAAAAACACGCCTGTAAAAAAAAAAAAAAAAAAAAAAAAAAAAAACGTGCGTTGCTTTATAGTGAATCTGTCTAATGTATTTTTAAATGACATCCTTTTGAATCCCAGCTACTCACCACTTGTCTGAACAGGTATGCCCAGTCTCGGTCATTTAAACACTGTCATGTGGGCTTCCTTTTGTGTTTTATATCACCCAGGTTTACACTTCCATTTGTATACAGTGATGTCTAATATAGTGTTTTCCCTCCCGTTTAGTTTACTGGCCTTGGGCTAGCCTGTTGATAATACCTCTAAATGCTTCTTTAATAATCTGTAAACTGCAACAGAGCTGGTTAGTGTAATGTTTTAGAGCCACGGACTACATAACAACACCGTGTGATATGTAATGCTGCACTGAGCCTACCTAAAAGTGTAGCCCTTCTTCTTCTTCTTCTTCTTCTTCTTCTTCTTCTTCTTCTTCTTCTTCTTCTTCTTCTTCTTCTTCCACGCTCTCACGTCATGCATCAGCTACCATGTGGAGATGGGGGAGGGGTGCCTCAAACTTTTCACAGATACATGAGGTTTTTTTTTTTGCAGAAGCTGCTTGGTTGAGTCATAAGAAATTTCAGGTTCTTCCTATTTCCTATATATCGTGAAAAAAAAATACCCAGAGTAAATCCATTTTATATCCAGTTCGATTTTTCACTCTTGATAAACCCATATACTTCATGCTGTTGTATGTAAATGTGTATGTGTGATCTTAAAGAGAGTGGAAAGCTTTCTATTGCCTAGTAAAGAAAAAGTCTCAACAATACTATATATATATATATATATATAAAATCTTACTTTAACAGGGACACTATAAAGTCACAAATGGACACAAAAGAAAATATAAAATTAATACCCTAATGTTGAGAGATAAAGGCCATCACCTACAGTAGTACCCACTGGCTAATGTGTAGTTAAATAACAGCTCATCCTCCACTCTTAAACCCTTGCAAAGAAACAACAGGCAGTGCTGGAAGCTTAAAACCATAGTGTACACTGATTATTGAGACACACACATAACCTCCCCCTGAATGCCAGCAATGTCTGAAAGAAAAAAAACAACAACTTTATCAGTAACCACTCCCAGCTAATGGAACAGTGAACAAAGACTGGGAGACTCCATTTGCCAAAACCATCTCTCACATTAGGCTGGGCTGTTGCCTGATCCCTCTCTCTCTCTCTGTTTAAGTTATTTTGTGGTTAAATTAAAAAGTTTTTTTCTGATCCTTGTTGTTACCAAGCAGGTCAGACAAATGTGGTGTTCAACAAGTAGATCTGCAGGTTTGGCAAGCAGATGTCATCAAAATGCATCTATGAAGTAATGCATGTGATTATTGAGTCCATGCCAGATACTAATAAAGACATCAAATTGATCTTACATAATACATATTCTATTCATAAAAAACAATTTGTAATGTTTATCTTATCTTATCAACTCTTCTAAAACTGTTGGTTACAACCTATAATACAAAACAAGACAACTCTGTATGTGTTTTGCATTAGTACGACTCAATGACTTACATGTGCTGCCCTAAATTAAAACATTTTTCTACCCCCATTCAATACTCTGATTTAGTTTTTGGTATTCTTTCCTCACCCCGAGATCCTGTTACACAAACAAGTCTAGTATGTTAATCAAAGGCACCACATGTGACACATCGAGGCCTCCCGCTCATTTCCCATTGTTCTGTGACCACAAAGGCTGTGTGAAAGGCTATCAATCTGGAGCAGCGGTATGATGCCTCTGGATGATGAAATTGCCCAGAGATGTTGAGCTGATCATAAAAAAAAAATCTCTCAATGTGGATGGAGATGGTGTTTAAACTATATAAATATTTCTTTAAGTTGATGACAGTTTTATCATAGATTCTATTGCAGTTATTTTAGCGTTCATCATCTGCAGTGGCAATGACAGAAACAAGTGGGCAAACATAGTTTACTTTTAACTGATTTAATTAACTTTGTCCTATTGTTTGACTTTATGCTAATGTAATTTCTCTTCCAAAATCTTCCAAACTCATTGTCTCAGATTGTTTCTTCACAAAACATATATGTATGCATTCATCATTAAACCCAAAGCAGTAAATTCTAATTAGAGATAAAGCAGCATTTTTTGAAAAAAAATAAAATAATAAAAATTCTTGAATGAATAATGATGTATTCAGTAAAGACAGACAGCCTGATAGGAACTGAATCAACGGATGGGAAAAGGCTGTGCTGGCTTGTTTTTGTCTTGACGTGTCAGGAGCAGCTGACTGCATTGTTCTCCTCCAGATTCACAGCCTGGCTTCTTTCATAATCCTGGTGTCGCTCCTGAAAGACACTGATAATATATAATCTCCTCTCTCACCCCCATCGCCGGTAATGTTTATTCAGTGCAACCAGCTGTTGTGTTGCTGATCATCAGAGAAAATTTTATCAGTCACCGAAAGCATTCCTAGGTGCATCTTCTCTGCACATGTTTGAAATACTTTTGATTCTTTCCTGAGGAGAAATTGAGAAAAAGAGGAGTCTCTTTGTTCTGCTGCTGGTGTCATGCTGCTTTTAGGTATAAACTATTCAGACTTTTTTTTTTTCCAGACTTTTCAATGACCATACATAGATAGAAAAAAGTTCAAACAATATAAAGTAAATTGAAATAAGTGGGCAGCAAAACGTTTGGCAAATACAATATAATCAATATGAAAATGATACAAAAAGAAACAAATGAGCAAATAGTCAATAGATACTTTGCCATCATTATGTTTGTAGTGTTGAATATTTTTTCATATTTAACAGTACTTGGATTAATCCCGTTGTACAATTTGTTCTACTTCTTTTTACTTTTCAGGGGCCAAACTAACCAAATACAAAAAAAGAAAAAGACATTTGCTTTAAAAATCTTTTTTTCAGCACACCCTCGACCATATTATGTTTCAGTTGAGGTTAAATAATTTAAATATCAAGCAAACGTTTCAGTATTTTGAATGGCACAGTAAAGGTAGGACACGCTTTGTCCCCCAGGCAGGATGTAAAACTCCCTTGAAAAACCATCCCTGAAAATCACTAGAGAGCATCTGCATTAGAAAGCCTACAGCTAACACATATAAACATGCATGTTGTGCCTGCAGGACCTGATGAGTCACCCTTGGTTAAAGTGAATAAGACTTGTCCTTTAGAGGCTAGATCACCTCTATTAATTTGTTATCAGATCAGAATCAAGCAGAACAGACCTGTTACTAATGAGCGGTGCCGTGATGCACATTAGTCCTGACAGCAGGCCTCCTGTCAGGCCTCCCTGCCCACTGTTCACTTGTTCCACCCCCTCCGAGCTTTAGTGCATTCACACAGTCACATGCATTGTCCTGGGATGAACCGCAGCAACATGGTGGTTGAGCAGATCCTGTGCACTGTGTACAGTTATATCCATACCTATAACTGTTTCCATTTTCAAAACAGCCTCTTGGTTCATTATTGTGCAGAATGGATTGACCAGCCATCGTGAAATTTGATTGCGTTCATCATTTTACACAAAAGCCTTTCTCTTTAAAAGCTCACAATTCTGGCACAGTGCATGTAGGGAAATGCAGCTGTTATCTTTGTCTGCACTGTTTTCTGTCAGGACACACAGATACATAACATTTCTGAATAACAGTATAAGTAAGTGAAAACATCAGAAACTGGTGGTGAGGTTCAGTGTGGGTTCAGTGAAGATTTTCATTTCAAGATAATGTAGGTAAATGTTTGTAATGCTTTTCGGTTTGTTGAAATATTGTGTGAGCACATTATGTTTATAGAATATCCCAATTGATTTGACAAGAATAGATATTTCAAAAGCTCCCAGTTTCACAGCCTTCTGCCATCAGCTGTTTCCATTCTTTATGTTTTATCATGAACATGAGCTCTTCACTCATACCAGCAACACTTGCGGCAACAACAATCCCACTGCATCTTTATTTGAAACAATCCTCAGGGGGGAAAAAAAGCACAGACAATCGACCACATGCCTTAACTGTGCAAGTAATACCTCACTTTTTCACCTTCAGTGCCACGGCAATTACTTTGATGCACAATTTAAAATGATCACACCTATTATAGACGGTAATACAAGAAGAGTGTCTCTCATTGATAACAAAGGAGCAGTGTGAGTTATGCCTTGAGGGGGCTGAGACTCATCACTTAATGGCGGGTGAATGGTGGGTCTCAGACATTGCCATCTAAAACACATCCTTCCAAAGACTGCACACTGTGCCATCAATCATAGAAATTACACCATAAAAGGTAAAAGAAGATTTGAAGCGCTTCCTTAGCCTGAAATATACAATTCCTTAGATCTTGTTTTACATTTTTAATCCGTAAGGCGTGTCTCATCGACTCTAAAAATGTAAATTAGTATTAAATATTGATATCCAGCCGTCATCTCTCTGTCTGTCAGAGTTACATGGTCCATTTTCTTTTTTGTGACTGTGTCTGTCAGATAACTGTCACCTGTCTGTCAGTTCTACAAATCAACACATAGATGAGTAAGGCTTACAGTATGTGCCTCTACACCCAACATAGCAAAGTGTGACTCATGTGTCACACCTTACTAGCTCAAGTTTAGTACATTAATTTGTGTTCATGAAAATGATTTGTCTTGATGATTTATCAGTGGTAAAAGAATGTCATATTTAGTTTTTGCCAAACTTTCTGAGCCACATCTTTTTTTGCAGTCTCTACAACGCCCAGTTCTTCATGATTGAGTGTCTCAGTTCCACTGTGGTTTTACACTGACGGACACAACGGACAAAATAAATGGTGAACATATTTAATGTCTTCAAGATAACTGAAGTTACACAAGACACGCGTACATATAGGCAAACACAAGCATGATATCATCTGCACACATGCCAAACACAAATGACAAACACCGTAAGACGTCAATTAAATGACCTGACACAAAGTGCTGCTATCAAATTAAAAGCTACGACTGCAAAACATACCACAAAGGACACATTTGCACACAAATGACACCTTTTTTTTGCCACCTCAGATGTATTTGTTAACATGAATACTTTACAATCAGTTCCCCACAGAATACTTAAGATTGTGATTTCCTGAATGGCCCAATATATGACTGTTACATGTACATATACTCTACATATTGCTCACATTGAGTTAAAAAAAATCTGTAAGTGCAGTTTGAACACGCTCCTTTCATCAGCTCTAGTAGGAGCTGTCTATTTTAATGTCATATACATTTAAGTACTTTTGTCAATATCGTTTCATATTAACTTCCGCATTGCCACAACTGCATGATTTTCCTGATATGAACTGTAAAAATAGAGCCTATGTGACAATGTGTTGTCAGACAAATTAATTGCTAAAAGCGAAGTGTGGTACTGTATATTGCATAAGCCCAGTGTGTTAGGTTGCACGATTAGAGAAAGGTCACATTAAATGTCTGTAGAAAAGGTTTCACACTCGCATTGCGATACTTGTCAAGACATTTTTATGACCAAAATTATATATATATATATATATATATATGTGTGTGTGTGTGTGTGTGTATGTATATATATATATATATATATATGTGTGTGTGTGTGTGTGTGTGTGTGTATGTATTTCAACAGCCTCACCATCAAGTCAGTCTTTCACCATTTCCAATCACCACTAGTTCATCTACCTGCTCACTGCTCTTTTTCACTTGCTTTTATCATTTTATCCAGTATCCTTTCCTCTCATATTGTAACTTCTAAACAGTAACAAAAACAATTAAATAAAATAAATGTAGTTAAAGTAATTCAAGGGTGTCGAAGGGGTGATGAGAGAGAGAGAGAGATAAAGATTGAGTAAGAGAAAGGGAGTCTGTACATGGAAACTTTAGTGTTGCTTTTGGTTT
The DNA here is from genome assembly GCF_002814215.2 of Seriola lalandi dorsalis. NCBI lineage: Eukaryota > Metazoa > Chordata > Actinopteri > Carangiformes > Carangidae > Seriola > Seriola lalandi. Next base: position 2,498,894 of record NW_019525479.1, read on the forward strand.
CATTTGGCTTTCTCTGCTGCTGGAGCGACAGCAGCTGCCTCTGTCTGGACTCCTGCGTCTGTGGAATGACGTTTCTGACCCTGAAATTTAAAGGGAGATTTTGTTTTTATTTACAATATTTACCATACTACTCTTGTATGGTGCCATGAAATCCAAGCCAAATTTGTACTTAGTAGACATTTTATTTGTCTCCTTTCACTAAACTTCATCACTTGCAATGCAGCACTAAATGTGTGTCCTCTGAATTATGTTACACTTAAGACTTAGGACAAAGTCAGATTTATTAACCGTAATTTCTTAATATCAAACTGTGCAAAACAATTGTCAGGAAGTGTAACATGATGATGAGACCAACACCTTTATTTTCTCAGTGCGATGCTGCTGCCATCTAGTGGGCATGAAGTGACAACATAGTGCATACAGTATATGCAGGAGCATTCAAAATAAACCTCAATAAACACTACTTCATTAATGTGCATATGTGTTGTCTGGGTTTCAAGAGTTGTGGGCAGTTGGAAAAGTGATGCCATCCTTACCAGATTTTTAAAGAACAGATGGATGGAGTTCCTCTTCTCCAGTTTTTTGGGAACATTGGCTGCATCGTCTCCAGCTTGGGAGGCCACTGAAGCTTGTTTGTTATCTACAACTACCTCTGACGACTTGGCTGCTGCTTTAGGTTCCTCCTTGGTTTTAGCTGCCTCTGCTGTTGTTGCTGCAGCGGGGGCAGGGGTCGCCTTTTTGGGTTCAGCACCCTGAAAGTGTTGAGAAGCTAAATTATTCCAGTCCTGGAGCAACGGAGAATAACAACATCTCATGTGCTCCAGTCATTAAGCGCAGATGGACTCTGAGATGGCATTTAAAGTGTCATTAAGATGTACATCTGCTGTTAGGATCCAGTCTGTCTTAGTTGGTTGCAACATTATGAGGGATGATCACAGAAGCACTGATGCGTGTTGTTATGGTTCTCAAATATAAAAACAAATAGGTTTTAATACCAGATGTAATTAATGAAATCACTCTGGTTAATAATGCACCTGCTCTCCAGAGGTAATTTTACTGTATTTACCACTCCAGTCGATCTCCTGAGGAGCCGAACTCCACTTGTGGAGGCTGCCTGGACTTTTGTGGTCATGTGGTCTAACAGTACCTCAAATTCACATGAATCTGTTACTTTCTGTTTAGTAATTCCAGCACAATGCATACTCTGAGATGTTCAGATATTTCAAAGGCTTATAAAAAAAATGAAGTGAATAGGTCCTTACTTTAGGCTTGAAGAAAGAAAAGAAGGAAGATTTTGAGGCTGTTTTCTTCTCCTCCTGAGCAGGCGGTGGCGGCTCTGGCTTTGCGGCAGCCTCCAAGGTGCCAGCTTTTGAGGGATCCACTTTCTTTTATCAAAATGGCAGAGAGGAAAATACATATCATGAGCTATTTACAAATTAAAGGCATGACCATCATTGAAGCTGACAGATCTGCCACCTGCAAGTGAAAGAAGAGGTAAAAAGGGGGAAAATATCCAAGATCACAGAAGAGAGGAGGCAGAAAAAAAGAACCCCTGCACCATCATCCACAGCAACAAAAAAGAAGTTATTTTCTGTGAAAGAAAAAAGGAAGAAGACTCTGAGATTGTCTTTCTTTAAAGGAATAGTTTGACATTTTGGGAAATACTCTTATTTGCTTTCTTGCAAAAAGTAACATAAAAAGATTGGTACCACCCTCATATCTGTCCATTAAATACAAAGCTAAAGCCAGGAGATGGTTAGTTTATCTTAGCTTAGCTTAACTGAGCTTAGCATAAAGACAGGAAGCAAGGGGCAAACAGCTAGCCTGGTTCTGCTAACAAAATCTTAACTTGTTTTCATTTGTTTAAATTCATACAAAACCAAAGTGTAAAAACAAAAAAGAATGCATATAAGCATATTTCCCAAAAATGCTGAACTCCTTTAATTTACCTCAGCTTCTACCACTGGCTGTGGTGCTCCATCCACCATCTGCAGGGAAGGAAAAGTTATTTGTTTTCCCATCAATTCAAACACTATATGAAGACCTGACTCATTTGTCATGATGGAACACAGTTGAGTGCAATGTGAAATATTTAATTAATCAAACCATTAAAAACTGCTTTATTTTATTTCATTTTTTCTCAAACTGCAAATGTCAAGTTTGACGTTTTACTGAAATGCATGAAAGGTACTTTTGGTACAACATAATATTTAGTACATCTGTAACAACATCATGTCATTGGTGCCTGTAGAGTGAAGAAAAATTAAGAATTAATATTCCCAAGCACTTCTTGCTGATTTACCTGCTCTTCTACAACTGGCTGTGCCACCTCCTCTGCTGTCTCCTGAGGTTCAACCTTATTTTCAGTCTGAGTGAATGCAAATGAGTCAGAACATGTAAAAAAAAAAAAAAAAAAAAGACCCACTGAATTCAGAACATGGTGATGTGATATAATCAGAGTATCAGGCTTATTATTATTCCACTCCCTAAAAACAACAAAACCCCAATGTTGACAACTCTGCTTTGATTTACCTGGAGTTCTACAACTGGCTGTTGTACCTCCACTAGTGTCTCCTGTAGATTGAAACTGCTTGTTTATTCTGAACAGATGCTAATTTAAATAAGCATGCAAAATGCTGTAATTTACTATACAGCATGTCTGTTATGTAACACAGACTTTAGGCTTTGTAGATACTTGTGATAATTCTGTTCAAAGCAAGACCTACTGTGCTAGTGAGAGGTTTGAAACCCCTGCAGGTTGATTCAAACACACCAGTATATATTAATATAACAGTCCCTGAACACAACTGAAGAGGCTGAGCAGACTCTAGTTTACCTGTACTTCTACTGGTGGCTGTGGTTCGTCCTTGATTGTCTGCGGGACAGGTGAAGGAGTTTTTATTGTTAGTAAAAGTCAACAAGAGAGAAAGCAAATGTCCTCAGAACCTCAAAAATGCATGGAAAGATTAATATGTTAGTATGGCAGTGTATGACAACTAAAATGAACTGGTCAAAGGAACAGTTTGATATTTTGGGAATCACTTAATCACTTATTCATAGTTGGATGAGAAAATCGATGCCACTGTCAAATTAATATGGATTAAAGGGGCTATTTGTTCGTTTTCTCAGCTTCCTGAACGTGTTTTTTTACCAGGAGCAGGTGATGGTGATTGTCGTTTGACAAGAGCTTTGGCCATAATTGTCTTCATAATATGAGAGGTTATAATATGCCCTCTGAGCTGCGCTATGTCTACAGGGCAGATTGGCGGCAGCAGTGAGTTGCTAGCGGAAAGTGACGAGAGGGGCCGGGGTTAGCATGCTAACTTTAGTAGAAGAAAAGAAGTGATTGAGACAAGAGTTAACATTAGCATTGATTTCCACCGCTGGAGACAGTTGTTGGCGAGTAAGGAAATTAAGTTCGACACTAAATTCACAACGTTTCTTCTGGTAAGTTAACAGCTGTTAATGCTAATGTTAGCTATGTAGCAATAGCAAAACTTACAAATAGATCTTATAATTTAAGAAGATGTAACATGAGTGAGTGAGCTGTAGAGGTGCTTGTAGGCTTGTATGTTTGTGCTTGTATATATGTGCTAAGCTAAGCGAAACTAATCGCCTCCTTGCTCTAGCTTCAAAATGTGCACAGACATGAGAGTGGCATCGATCTGCTCATCAAACTTTAGGCAAGTAAACAAAAAAAAGTGCATGTCCCAAAATGTCAAAAAAGTTTTTTTTTTCATTTAAAGAAACACTCATGCCCTTTTCATGAAAAATGGACCGTGGTAGAAACACCGGTGCTAATTTTAAGTCTATTTTCCAGTGAAACCTTCTGACCAAAGTCACTATTATTGCATGTATAACTGAGGAGTCACAATTGTGACATAGTAATACAAAACCTGGTACTCCTGGGATGAATTTCAAAACAGGAAACAAATACTGCTGTTACAATTAAGAAACAGCAAATTGTTCAGTTTCTGCCACCTCCAGACAAATCAGCTCTTGTTCAGTTAGTACCAGGATGAGCCATGGTCAGTTTGAGAATATGATAATCTACTGTACCGCTGCTGCAGTCTTGGCCTGGGCATTGGCTCCACTTGCTGAGGCACCCTTGCCTTTGGATGCCTTCAAACCTAGCAGTACCTCAAATTCACATACAGCATGTTTCACACTATGTTATAATCTGACACCCTGTGGAACATGCACTCACTGAAAGTCTACATGAATACACATCCCTTAAAATAAGCATCTTATCTTGTCGTCTCCAGTTGGAGCTGTTTATTTACCTTTGGGCGGAAGAATTTGCTCAGAGTATCTTTGGCTGATGTTGCTTTTGAGGGCTCGGGTTCCTTTGCAGCAGCTTTTGGTTCTTCTTTTGGCGTGGGTTTTACAGGTTTGGCAGCTGGTTCTCCTTTGACTTCCATTTTTGGTGGCTCTGGAGGAGGTGGTGGTGGGATAGACATTCCTTTGAGTGCTGCAGGCGGTTCAGATACTTGTGCAGCCTATTCGAGAGGGAGAGAGGATGTTGAAATAATGGTTTGCTGAAGAAAAACCGCAAGTAACTGTCCACACTGTCACTCCAACAGTAAATACATTTGATCAGCAATTACATTTTCTTCCAACTTCAAATATTAAAAGTTTAATTAGTATGTAAAATGCAATCAAAATTCAAATTAAAATAAGTAAAGAAAATGTCCTTTCTAGAACTGATGGCTGAACTGAATGCAACCATGTATTGGAAATGTATGCCTTTTTCATGAATTGCAGGATCTGTCATAGAAATTAAAACACTTCATGGGCTATATGCTCACAGTAATGGTTGCTGCTGGTTGGGTCTCCTTCTGGGACTATTTGGCAACAAAAAAAGGAAGCAGTTAGAGAGGTAAAGTTAAACTGAAGCAAACAAAGATGTGCAAAAAGCTTTGTGTACATGTCCTGTAAATGCTGGTCCCTTAGAAAATAAAATGTACTTTTTAAAAAATCTGGAATATCCTCAATTTAAGTCACAAACAGAACAGAAACAGAAATTCACAGATATGGATGCGAGTTACAGCAAATTGCATCTGCATTTTCCAAACGTTATTGAATTCGCAGATATGGCTTTGAAAATGGAATTCAATTTTTTAATGTAATTTTATGTAGTGTAATGCTTTATGAACATCAGTTCACCTGCTCTTTTGTGGCATCAGGAGTAGCTGTTTCCTTTTTGGATGTTTTAGTGGAAGTCACCTGTGCAACAAGGGAAGGAACATTGACTGTCTTCAATAACTCTTTGCATATACCACACAAAAATTAAGAAAAAAACCCCAAAATGATTAACCTTCAAATGTTAAATGTGAAAGCATCATGGAGCAGTATGTTATTTAATGTAGCTGCAGAGTAAAATGTTCAGAAACAGAGGATGCAGTTGATGTGACAGGAACAGAAAAATAATTATTTAGATGAAACAGAAGCCTTTCATGAATGCAGACATAGGCCTTTATGGTAAGCTAACTAAGGCACACAGAGTGCACTCTGAGGTCCCTGGCAGAGCACATACAGTACATGTGCTGTCATTGTGACAGCTATTGTGCTCCGGAGATGGCGTAGGCCTGCCCTCGCTCTATCTTCACAAATCTCAACTTCCAACCGCACAGGCCTCCCTTGTGAGCTCACACTATGGGCCGAACAATAGGCCACCACATTCCCGCATGTTCAAAGACTTGATTAGCATGGGGCTAGGGCAATGGTAACTCTTTAAAACGGCATGAATCCAAAAGACAGCATGATGAAGAGGAAATACAATAGCTGCTTGTTGTGGGTTTTCCATAAGGCGCTGTCATTATGGCAGAATTTGTTATGGATACCTTTAAAACCCCCCTTTCACATACCTCGACATGCAATCAGAGGAATTACAGACGAATCAAAACTAAACATAAAACCTTCACTGTTTAATTTTTTTCATCACTGATCTCTTCTTTATCAGACAAATTACCAAATGTCTTGGCTTCAGTGGCTTTAAATAATAATTAGAACACACGCTAACTTCAGTTTCAGCTGTTTGCCTTCAGCAAGGTTCGATTTTTTTTTTCACTTTGACTACAGTAATTCTATTTATAATTATTGATTTGATTTAATTGATTTATTTAAAATAGTAATTAATTTTATTTTCCCCAAGCAGTCTAATTAAACATGAGAAGTAATTATAAATATCAAGAGCATATAAACCACAGTTGGTTTCTCAAATTGTGTCACTTACTAGTGTTTTGAAGAAGTTCATAACTGGATTCTCTTCAGGGTCACTCTCCTCTTGGTTTTCCACAGGCTGACTGTCTCCGTTGTCAGTTTCGGGAGCTTTTTCTTCCTCTGGACGAGGGTCTTGAGTCACACTTTCTGGCTCCGTTAATGATTCTGATTCTTGCTTTAGGGTAGCTGTCTCCTATACACCATCACAAAGAATTAGCCTTTGAGAATTATGTTAGAGCAGAGCGGAGCTGATATGCAAGCAGTGAGTGTCTTAATCGCAGCATTGAGATGGGAGCACAATTCCAACCATGCCTCTGCCTACTCGGGGCATTGTCAACAATCACCCTTTTATTAATGTGTGTGTCCCACCCCTCACTCATTGATATTCAACAATGTGTGAGAGTTATGCCCTGAGAAATGTCAGAAAACTAAAATACCTTGCTGTGCCCTTATGGTGCATATCTTTAAAACATAAAACTGACCTGATTTTAAAATTACTTTTTAGTGAATCTACTGTATTCTGATTTGACTTTACTTTTTACTTTGATTCTAAGCAAGTATCATTTGTCATTAAACACAAGATAATGCAAATAAATTAGGTGCAAAATCATGAAGGAAAATTAGTTTTCATTTTTCATTTTATTGGAAAATGTTTGAGTATTTTACAATGTGAACGTTTTGTTGATGCTATATACAAATAGAGGCACTTCGCATTATTATAAGACACAAATCATTTTACAACCCAGTTGCAATTCCTGCGACATATTATAAAGCACATGATATCCTAATGAGGTACAGCAATATTTTTTCTAGAGAAAAACAACATTCAGATAATTCTTTCAACATTTTATTGCTGCTCCGTCTTTGGATCCACATGGATGGTAAATGTAATAGTGTATCCCAGTAAAGATGTCTCTAAGCCAACAAGTCTATAGGCTGATTCTTCAACAACTGATGTACAAGCTGACTGCAACCTATCAAGTAAAGCTTCTATGTCTATACTGGTGACTGAGGTACCTTCACTAATTTCAGCACTTTGTGAGTCCACTGTTGAATCTGGTGTGTTCACACTTAATTCATTCTCTGCTTTCTCTTCAGTCTCTTCAGTCTCTTCAGTCTCCTCAGTCTCCTCAGTCTCCTCAATCTCTTCAGTCTCTTCAGTCTCTTCCTTGGCAATGATCTCTGGTCCTACCTCTTCTGAAGTCACAAGGTTACATTCAGCTTCTTCTGCAATGATTCCTTCTACAATAGTCTCAAGAACAGCCTCAACACACTCTGCCAGTGGCTCATCTAAAGTTTTAGTTTCAGAGTTTTCCTCAATCGTGGCTGAAACATCACCAGAATTGTCTGTTTCATGTATTATGTCTTCAGTAGCTTCATTTTCAGTTGTCTCGAGGATTACCACCAGCACTTCAGTTTGTGGTTGTTGCTCACTCTCCTCCGCGGGCTCTTCAGAATCATCAGGGTTGGTGGCAGTTGGTTCAATAGATTCCAAGACTTCCACATCAACCACAGGTGGAGCATCTTTATCAGGATTTTCGAAAAGAGCTTCAGCTTGGGCAATGTTCTCCTCCTCATGGACTGAAATGCAAGGCTCAGACTCTTCTTTGGCCTCCATTGGTGGCACATTGACTTGCTCATCTTTAGCTTCCTCAACTATTCTTTCAATGACTTCAAGCTCCTCTGAAATAGCTTCAATGACTGATTCTAGTGTGTTCTCCAAAACCAAAGCGATTGCATCTTCCTCACAAGGGCTTGGATTTTCTTCTACAGGTTCCTCTGAGATTAGAGGGATTTGTTCAGGTGTTTCAGTTTGTGCCAAAGTATCTTCAGATGCTTCAGTTTTTACCTCTGCCATGTCACTGTTTTCTACGGGTTCTTCAGAAATTGCAACCTCTGTGACTTCTCCTTCAGTGGATGATTCAGGTTCCTCTGAGATTATAGGAATTTGTTCAGGTGATTCAATGACTTCAAGCTCCTCTGAAATAGCTTCAATGACTGATTCTAGTGTGTTCTCCAACACCTCAGCAATTACGTCTTCCTCACAAGGGTTTGGATTTTCTTCTACAGGTTCCTCTGAGATTAGAGGGATTTGTTCAGGTGTTTCAGTTTGTGCCAAAGTATCTTCAGATGCTTCAGTTTTTACCTCTGCCATGTCACTGTTTTCTACGGGTTCTTCAGAAATTGCAACCTCTGTGACTTCTCCTTCAGTGGATGATTCAGGTTCCTCTGAGATTATAGGAATTTGTTCAGGTGTTTCAGTGCTTTCAGTTTGTGCCAAAACATCTTCAGATGCTTCAGTTTTTCCCTCTACAATGTCTACTACAGGTTCTTCAAAATTGTCAACCTCTCGGACTTCTTCAGTGGCTGATTCTTGGACAGCAATATCTTCCTCAACACTTTCGGGCACTGCTTCAAATTCTTTTGATAAAGCTTCGATGGCTTCTTCATTCATCTCTTCAGCAACTGTCTCATCTTTGGTTTGGATAATTGTCTCTTCCATAGGTTCCTTTGGAACGGTAAGGCTTACTTCCTGTTCCCCAGAGAGGGGCACAAAAACTGTTGCAATAACCTCTTCTACCAGAGGGCTGCCATTATTTGCTGCAGGCTCCTCAGGAATGGTAGCACTGAGTTCAAATTCTTGAGAGAGAACAAGAATTGCTGCCTCTGGTATCTCCTCATCACCTTCACTTACAACAGCAGGACCTGAATTTGATTCTTCAACTGTTTCTGCTCCCTCATCAGATGTTGCATCTTCACCAATCTCAGCATTATCATCTGTAGTGGTGACTTCAAGAATTGACTTGGGCTTGACTTCACCATCAGGAGATTCCTCAGTGGTGATAAGCTCACTGGAAGATATCTCCACAATGATAATTTCTTCCTCAGGGCAGCTATCGCACTTCTCTGAGAGCTTGTCATCTGTAACAGGGCTGAGTTCATCTTGTTGACTTATCTCTGGTACATCGCCAGCTTCAGCAGCATCATCAGTGGTGATCTCTTCATGAGTAGATTCCTCCTTAATTAGAATCTCTGTCTCGAGAAGGGCAGGAGGTTCTTCTTCAGATATGTCTTGGTTTGCATGTGTTGGATTTGGCTCCTCATGAGAAATCTCAAAGATTGTTTCAATCACCATTGTCACTGACTCTTCATCTAGGGAGGGAACACCATTTCCTTCTGCTGACTCTTCGTCTAGGGAGGGAACACCATTTTCTTCCCCGGCCTCAGGAGTGAAAACATTAGGCTCAGGTTCAGCGGTTTTAATCACCACTACATCGGCTAACATGTCTCCAGCTCCTCCACCGTTGTCTTCAGTAATTACTTCATCTACTCTTGGCTCTGACATGTTTACAGCAGTGTAGTCAGAGGATTCAGAGGCAGCAGCGAAAACCATCTCAACACAATCTGCCACTACTTTAGGAAGGCTGGAAGAAACCTCCAATGGTTCAGTTTCATTGCTCTTATTTTCCTCCGCAATCATTTCATTTTCTGACTCTTTAGGGATTTCTGGCTCAATTTCCTCAGGTCCAGTAATACTCTCTTCCTCAGGATTGCAGTGACGTATTTCAAAATCATCAGTAACTTCCACCCACTCCGCTCTGAACAGTATATTCTCATACACATTGTTCTCTGTGATGACAATATCGTCACTGATGATCACGGCTGTCTGATTGTCCAAGGGTTCCTCATTTTCAGTCTCTTCAACAGCTTCCTCAGCAATTACAACAACAGATTCATTCAGTTCATCTTCTTCAGTATTTGCTGACTCTATCATGACCACTTCCTCCTCTGGGCCCTCAGAATTTACAGTTGTATCGCCATCATCACCAGTTTGCGTTGAAATATTGGTTTCAGATTTTGTGTCCGTTTGTGTTGCTCTTTCAGCTTTTTGATGTGGATATTCAACCTCCTCTTGGTTCTCAGCGATGATCATGGTGGCAGCCTCTTCTCCACTTGAGTTCAAATCCTTTATCATGAAAATCGATATTAATGTTTAGATAAAATACATTTGGTTTTTGCCTCTGGGACACAATATAATAATGTTCTTGATCACATTATGAATACACTGAGACAAAAATAAACACCCCTCTACACTGAGAAAAACATTTTCATTTGTTGTTTAGACTGTCTCAGAGAGATGTTGATTAAACTCTATGGAGGTGGTAGCATGTGGTGTTGTTGTATTGGATTACATTATAATGTAGGGTGTCATTTATTTTTTCTTCTCCCTAAATGAGGGGGACAAAATAGTATAAACACCTTTCAGTATAATGCTGTCCAACAGAAAACCACCACATATATACCACATAATTGAGTCAAGATACTCCTCAATGTATCTATTGCAGGGCTAGTGTATGGCAGCGCATTACATTTTACAGATGTGTTTATTTTTGTGGTCTCTCAGTGTTTTGAGATTACACAAATTATTATTTCTTTTTCCTTTTGCAATATGTTTTGGAATGGTTTATGCACTGTTAAAAGTGAAATTATTAAGAAAATCTAATTCTCAGTGATTTCAAGCATTTTGACAGGCAGATTGTTTGAGATTAGTGCAAAAAAAAATAAAGGGTAAGACCAAAACCAAGAATTTGTTAGTCCCTCTCTTAGTATTTTATGGCGAAAATACACTGACAGAGCCCCATTTGCATTTACTGAAAATGTAATTCTTAAAGATGTGTCACAAATAAAAAAAGTTATATTTTTTACAGGCTAAATTTATTTTCAGCCTTTTAAAGGCTTAATAATTTCCTAAAACAGTTGGGGACTCTATTTTTTAGCTAAAGTTACTCAAGCGGGAGGAAACATTGGTTGGGGATTATTTTCAGTTGCAGATTAACGCACATTTGTTTAAAGTCAATATTTCAGGCAGCAGGACAGTGTATGTGGGATTGACTCATAATAGACTACAGGGTTCATTGTAATAAAAGAGTACGTCACCCAGTGTGATTATGTGGCTCACTGATGTGTTTTAAATGGACTACAATGGAGCTCTATGGTAAAGAGGAAGATGATATACTGTATCAGGCTTTGGCCTCACAGGCAATACTTGTTACTAGAATCAGTTCTTTGTTGGTTTTGGTCTTTTCATGGTAGTTGTTGACAATAAAAGAAATTGAGAAAATCACTGGACTTATTCTTTAAAAATAAACACAAAAAGTGTACTCACCAGCTGTGGATCAGTGGCAGGAGGACTTACAGTCTTTTGATCTTCATTTGATGTCTCTTTTTCTTGAATGTTCTCGACATCAGTTGGAGGTTCTGCTTTCTTTTTGAACATTTTGCCAAAAAGATGAACTTTTTCTTCTTTACTTTTCTTGACCTCTTCCTTCTGGATGGTGGGTTCAGGGAGTTCCAAAATGACTTGGGCCTCGGCAGGTTGACAGTCTGATTCAACTATCACAAAATCAGGCTCAGTTGATTCTGTGGCGAAGTTTAAAGAGAACGGTTCGCCATTTTGGTGGACTATGGTCTCCCCGTTAACTGCAAAAAAAGAAAAAGGTGTGAGTAAGATATAAACAAAAGGTTTAGTTCATGCACCAAATTTCAAAATATAGGATTGGACCTGCTGTCACCAAACTGACTGACAACTCTTTTAATACACAATTCATTTATTAGTCAAATTGTATATGTAAAAATGTTCTTTATATTGTCAAAATGTTACTGATTGGTACTTAAGATAAGTTTTGATTTCTGTAATATTAAGTTTGTGCTGCAATAATTGACTTTATTTAATAACATATGTGAGACCTGTGCACTAGTTCACAGTTGTTATTGCTGTTAGATGTTAAGCTCTTTGTATTCAACATTAAACCCATGCATGATATCTACTTGTGCCATGCTCCATGAAGTAAACATGGGCTAGTCAATTGAAGAAGGTTACATTATCTCCAGCGTCAACATGAGCTCTTAGACAAACTCAGGCGCCAGTGAGAATCAGTATTAGTATTATTGTCACTGCAGGGACACAAACCACATCATGACAGGTCAAATAGTGGCTCCCTGTCAATGTCTGAGACTACGCCTATAGTTTACATTGGAAAACTCAAGATGCAGTCCAACTGGGAGTTACTGTGTTTACAGAGTATTATAAGAGTCCAAAGGACTAATCCAACATGGACATAGAACAATCAGCTGATTTTGTCTGTCGCAGACTGATATACAGTATTTTCCCAAGAAAGATAAGATACGATTAAACAGAATAAAGGAGAGTGAAAACCCATTCTCTCATACAGAGATACTACTTAATTAGTGACCGCATTTATGTGTTACCACTGTTATTTTACAGATAAGTCATTATGATTTATTACTTTCCAGTTATTTATCTTAATGAGAAAAGGCAAAAAACATATCACTCACCAACAACCTCCAATCCATTAGATGTGATGTTCGCGGAGAGGCCATTCACTGATCCATTTTCATGCTTGTCATGAATTGTCCCATTCTATGAAGAAAATAATAAAGCAAAAATAATGTATTGTCTACGAGGGGGATTTCATTTCAAGAGAAGCATTGGTTTTGACTGTAAACAGACACCTGAACGATCCAGCATTTTGGAAATCTTTGGGTTTCAACAATGCAAGAAGCAACTACCATTTACTTTTTCCATGTGTGCCATGCGACTGATTTAGAGACAGTAAAGCTATAGATACTACAGTTATAGCATTACGGGTTAGTTATAATATATAATATAATATAATATTCATCACTTTACCTTGGTTATCTCTTTGTTCTTGGAATGCTCGTTTCCCATATTTTCCCCAGATCAGACCTACAGCTTTCAGCTCAAATTCAACTTAAAAAAATTACAAAAACAGAAACACGGTTTTGTTATGTTGCACTGACAAGCAAAGATTTACAAGAAATAACGACTAACTTACATGTGACTATGGCTCTCTCTTCATATGTTGGTTACGTCTTACCTTGTTACACCTCTGCAAGTCAAGCAGGTAATATCCTCCTCAAGAAAAAAAAATATGGAAAGTGTCACTGGAGTCACTGATCCTGTCCAACTGTGTACATAGGCTGTTGTTAACAGGCTATTATATGTGTGCTTTAAAATGGGTGGGACTGTTTTTAAGTAATCAATTGGATTCCCTCCAGTGAAAAGCCCGCCATCCGCCCAACAGACTGTTGGTAAAAGCACATGATTAGCTCACAGTAATCTCTCTGTGAACTCTCTGAAATTCACCTGACAGTTATAATGTGGTTACGCTCCAATCAAGGACACTATGATAAAGTAGGGCATCACACTTTTGTTTACAGTTGTAGCTGAGAAGTAACAGGATGTGTATTAAGGATATTGGGCTGACACACTTCCACACTGCCAAAACAAAAATAAGTGTTTGTACTTGTAACCCTGTCCCTTAAATTTTCTCATTGTAGTTTTGAGAGAAAACTTTTAAGCATTTTTATCATTTAGGTCATTACACTCAAAGTTGTTTTAAGATTCAGATTCAGAGTTTGTTGAAAGAACGCAATAGAAAATTGAATCAAAGTGACATGTGCCTCAAAATATCCACTGTATTACTTTGATATTATTTGATAAAAACCCTTTTTTGAGTTGCAAGGAGCAAGCATCTGCTTTATTATCGCAGTTAATCAAGACAGACAGAGAGTGCTGTAATGAAATCATCTATCTTCAAATGCCTCCACATGGTCACATTTAAATGCCTTTGAAGGCCTGTCAATGTATCAATACACACAGACCTATCTGAGAGGCATTCAGTTATCAAAGACAAACTGACAGAGGTCCGTCATTTGCTTTATTCCTTCTGTTATTATTCTCATCTTTATGTTTTGTTTGTTACTTTTTTGAGTAAATGTGCAGTGATCAAAGCTCCTTAACACTCATTTTGTTTTACTCCTTATAACCTCAAAAGAACCCAAGCCTGTTTATGCAAATCAACCAAACCACAAAGTGGCCCTATCTGTGTTTTACCCCTGCTGTATTCATTGAATGTATTATGGCAAGGCTTGGAATCCTTGAACACAATGTCCCAATTGTAGCCTATAGCTTTGCACATCGAGGTGGGAGTTGGATTCCCCTGTTTGGATTGTGCACTTCTGACTTCATGCAAGGCCTGCAGCTGAGAGACGTCAAGCAAACTCTTCATGATGTACCAACGCATAACAGCCTACTAGTTTTATTAGTGGCATGACCCTTCACAAAAAGGCCATTGATTTTTAAGACTTGTAGGAAGAAACAACATATGAACTCAGGTCAACACAGTATGATTTCTCATTATACTGCCCAGCTGCAGATACTGTGTAACAGCACTTACCTATCTTTGATGATGTATTCAGTAAATATTTGAAATTGGGTGCAGTACTGTTTGCTGTAGAAATATTTACAGAGCAGCAGTTCCGGTTGATATAATAACTAGTCTGACATATTCTAAGCAAGGTTGCACATTTCTTTAGATAATTAATTATAACAGTAAACTAAACTGGCTGAATTGTCACCTATGGTGCAATTGATAAATTGTCTTAGCTCAGTGGGTGTTCAGCTGTGAGTTAAGGGACAACTTCCATACTATATTAAACCTTGTTTATTTGAAAAGCAGCTATGCGATCGAGTGACAACAAGAATATGCAATTAAATGGACAAAACTGACGAAATTAAGCATTTCACTGTCATATTTTACAGTAGCACTCCAGATGTTTCATACCGCTAGATGGCGGTACAGCTATATTGTCGTGTTCAGTCCAATTGTCTTTGTGCAGTCGAAGAAGCCAAGATGGCAGCCACTGTGAAGGGACCTGTAGTAAGTTAAAGATATATATTTAAAATAAAATCTATCTTTTGTTCGGGGCATTCCGTCGCTTTCAAGTCTGGGGTCGCAAATAAAGATGCGTACAACTGCATGTGGAAAAGAAACAGCCACAGTAAATGGCGTCAGTGATATTTAACGTCCCAGTCACACCCTCGTGTAGCTCAGCTCAATGATAGCAGCTACTGTTATGCGTTAGCTTGATAGCTAATGTAGTGTCTCTAGATTAAGCCTGCGATTAGTTGACTCTTTACTTTCTGACCTAACTGAGAGTTAATCAGTCTATTGATAATGATGAGTAGACTAATGATAATATTAACGATTGGTAACTTGCTAAACGAGGGCAGTGATACTCGATAACGGTGACAGGAAGCCACTTGCTAGCTAAGGTTAGCTACACTGACCATTCATATTTAGTGAATGACAGGTTTACTGTGATCAGTTTAACCGGATAACAAGAACATTAACCATACATTTAATTCATTTCCTGAGGTTGAAAGTCACTGATAAGATTTACTCAAGTGCTGGACTTAAGTACAAATTTCATTTATATGTACTTTAGTCGAAAATGTCCATCTTATGGCCGTTTATACTTCTACTCCACTGTCTTTCAGAGGGAGATATTGTCCTATTTACTACACTACATATGTTAAACAACTTAAATTACTTGTTTCTTTGCGAATCAACATTTTTGCATACAAAACATGTGAAATACAATGCTTTGTTAAGATTTAAACTACCCAACAGAATAGACAAGTAGCTAGAGCACAAATGATTAGTTGATTGAATAGTCTCATCACAAATAAATACATGTGTTTTTGTATTGGGTTGCATCATGTGTTTCTGTCAGTTTTTCTGCCACATACACAGTACGTGGTGGACAAAATATTATGAACACTTCTCAGTACAATGCTGTCCAAAAGTCACCAAAGCGTACCACAGAATTCAGTCAAGATACTCCTCTATGTATTTTTTTGCTTTGTAAGAAGTTTGAGAGATGTTTTTGTAATGGTTTATGTGCTCAAAGTGAAATTATTAAGAAAATCTAAATTTGATTTCATGCAAAAATCAAACTTCACCCCCACACACTGACATGACTTGATTTCAAGCAATTTGGCAGTCACATCTTGCCACATTTTAGAGGAAATGTTGTACTTTTTACTCCACATGTATTTAATAGCTACAGTTTCTAATTACTTAACAGATTAAAGATTTAAAAAACCTGTTTTGAGAATATAAAATATGATGTATTGCTGTACAACCATCTATCTAAAATGGGTAAAATTAGCGTCACTGGAGCCAACTACAATGCTTATATACTGAATGTGAATGTGTTAGTAATGATAAGTCCATGGTATAATAATGTAACACAACACAAGCTATTTTTCCTGCATTCTATTACCCACCACAGCTAATTTCCTCTTGTTTGCAGGCGGTTGAAGATGTAAATGTCACTTTTGAGGACCAGCAGAAGATCAATAAATTTGCCAGGAACACAAGTCGGATGACAGAACTCAAAAGTGAAATAGACGCAAAGAAAGTAAGCACCATTTGTTGTGAATGCAGTAATATCACAGAGTCTGGTTTCACTGTGTGGTCAGCCGAGTTTACAGAAGTCAGACTTTGATAATCATAATGGGCTTTGGGCATAATAATTTGTTTAGACCTGATACTTCTCATACAATTCTGTGACTGTTTAACAGATTGATATTGGATAATGCACTTACATTCAGTTGCGTGTTTATTTTGGTTCACATAGATCGGAATAACTTTGTCTGAAGCACAGGTATTATTTTCCATAAGGGTTACAATGTTTAGTGTTTGCTGAAACGGTTAAAGAGAGGCATTGATTCAACTTAATGGTTATTTTTGTTAATTTCTTTTTGTGTAATTGTGGCACTGTTGAACTTAATTGCATTATTGAACGGTTTTTCTAATATTCAGCTTTCCCTCACTGATACAAAATACTGGAAAACACCTCTCAGAGTACAACAATAACAATATAATTCATCAGCATTGCAAATTACAGCCTCCAAAGTGACCATAAGGTTAAATCAACACTTCCTTTGTAACACAGTTTGTTCAGATGAGTCACAGTTACGTGTGGTCTGCAGAGTATTGCATCTGCTACATTACTAGTACTAATTTGTTCATTGAGACTCTGTAATGGTTCTGCTAATGTCTCCATGCAGAAATCGCTGCAGGACTTACAGGATGCCAGCGATGACCTGATGATGTTAGACGACGACGCTCTATTGATCCCTTATCAAATTGGTGATGTCTTTATCAGCCACACCCAGGAAGAAACACAAGAGATGCTGGAGGCTGCTAAGGTGGGTTTTTTAAATGTTTTTTTCATGCTCTTCAGACTTGTAATCATCAGTTAAATGCCCACATTAAGACAAAGTCATCAAGTTAAAGGACAGTGAGGGAAATTTAACATATAATGATAGATATAAAAACCAATTTGATGAGCAGTTAGCCTCAGATCACAAGCTGTGTTTTGTCTGCATCCTGGCAACGGAAGCTTGTGGTTTGTTTATTTGGTACTAACATTGTCTTAATGTGAATCATCTTTAATGTAATTGCTTTGAAGCAACATGAGCTCATGATCAATTTAAGCAAATGAAACATCAAAGCTATTTATTTAAACAAATACATTGTTTACAATAAGTTGTACTAAATAAAAAAAATAACAAGAAAGCTCTTTTCATGACCAAGTTGGACTGAAAAAAGAACCACACTACATGTTTTCTAATTGTTAAAGTTATATTGAGGTTATTTTGCATAGATTCCTGACTGGTGTAGGATACAAAAGAGTATAAACATTTTAAATCAGTGAGTAGCTGTTGATTACACACATTACAAGAGGGTCTAGGTGGTAGAACAGCAAACAAAATCTTATGTCATGTCTCACTGCGAGTGAGGTGTTCATGTAATTTTCTTGCAACCGAATATTTTTGAAATCAATGTGCTGTTTTTAAGCTGAAAAACTGGATTGCATTGAAAATAATAATTTTGGTCAAAAGAGTTACAGTTGCGTGTTATGTGAAGGACTTTGCAGCCACAAAAGGCTCTGAAATAAAAGGCGGTTTCACATGCTTCACGCGTCTGTTCACACACTATATTAAAATTTATTTTTGCTGTGCTTTTCCACTTGTGCTCTCATGGAGAGAGCTGTCATAGTCTTCCAAAAGAAATTCTGAAATAAAATAAGTAAGGTATGCACAACACTCCAAACCCAACTAGAATCTTTCACTGACAAATTTGGCTGAAATATAGTTGATAATTACTTTCATTGCAGGGACAGATACAGCTCAATGCTCATTCATTTAGACTTAATGCTACATTATTTATGATGATTTCCCTGCAGGAAATCGTGATCTGTTGAATTAAAAATGGTTAACACAATATCAAAACGTGTAATAGACTTTGTAGATTATAACAACTTGTTGCCAAAGTGAAAAACATATTTTCAGTCAAAAGTGTTTTGCAAAATATATTCACATTTGGAGATTGCTGTTTAGACCAATAGATACATAAGATCATAAAATGTTTTCACACACACACACACACACACACACACACACACACACACACATTCTTCATCTTTACGGATTGCATTACAGATTCAGTGTAAGAAAAACTCACACGTCCTAGCATTCAGTCCAAAGAGCTGTAATTGTAATTTCTGCCTGCACAACACTTTTGAACACCCCCCTAAAATTGTCTATATTAAGACCTTAGAAAAAGCAGGAGATTGTGAGTCCAGGTTGGCTCTGTATCAAGTACAGATGTTAAATTTGAAGGGAGAGTTCAACAGCTGTAGAGTCTTAAGCAGACAGAAATCACAAAGGTTAAGATGTTCCAATATTTCCAGATTTGCAATTGTGCAATATTTCAATTCAGTTCGTTTCTATTTGTATAGTGCCAAATCACAACATAAATTATCTCAGGGCACTTTACAGATTAAGGAGCGAGAAACCAAACAGCTCCCACAATGAACAGCACTTGGTGAAAGTAGAGAAGAAAAACTCCCTTTAACTGGAAGAAACCTCCAACAGAACTGGGCTTGTTAGGTAGAAATGAGAGAAATGGGGGAGAGAGGAGAAAGAAGGGGGAACATTTATCAGATGATATTTACTGATGGAAGCAGAATATGTACATACTGTGTATGTGCCCATAAATAGGTTTAAAGCTTCAACATTTTGTGAAAATTTCTTATTTGCTTTCTGGCATCCTCACAGTTACGCAACTAGACTTCAGACATCCGAGTGGTAACGATCTTCTCGTCTAACTCCTGACAAGAAAGCAAATAAGAGCATTTCACAAAATGCAGAACTGTTCCTTTAAGTGTACGTGAGGGTGAAATTAAGTAGAACAACAAAGTGCAGATTGTCAGCTCAGGCTTGGGCCTCGTTGTCAGAAGACATTGTTTAGGACAGATGGTCGTTTCCATAGAGGGGCGCTTGAGATCCTCCTCGCTGCACCTGTGGGAGAAGAGCTGGGCAGTGTCAGTGCTCCACAGATGTTAAATAGATATAGAGACGACGCACATTGAACAAGATGTATTTTAGATTAGACCTAGTCCTCCCTTCTGTCACCGCAGCACATCTCTGTTAGTCCTTGTGTTTACACCTTGATCACACAACAGAAACACACTGCACAAGCCTGTGCTTGATTGATGTGAAGTTGTCTGCTACACACAGTGAATGGCAAGTGTGTTGAAAACAGTTCACTCATTATATCTGCTGATTATAATCATGCACATTTCTATACATAGTCATTTTAACTTTTTTTCTTTCATCATAAAAGTTTTCTCTCGACTTTAGAATGTGTTTTTGATGATACAACTACTAAAAGTCATCTATTAAAACCAGTTTATGTAAATTTCTTAACCCTGTATTTTAGTTGCCTTCTGTGGGGAATTTGCAGTGGCTGTCGTATAATCAGAGTTTCCATGTTCTGTAAACAGGAAGCACTGGAGCAGGAGGTCAAAGGCCTTGAGGCGCAAGTGTCAGCGATACAGCAAGTGTTGGGGGATCTGAAGGTCCAGCTCTACGCCAAGTTTGGTAACAATATTAACTTGGAGGCAGATGAAAGTTGAGCAGTGAAACAGACATTGACAGCTGCCCCAGCATGGACTTTTTTTCATGCAGCTCTCACGTCACATCCACAGGACACATTTGCCAAACAAAGCGTCAACATGAACAGCTTAGGTTTGTAGCTTCTGGCTTTTGTTTACACTGATGTTGTGTGTATGCGTTAAGTTTTGGAAAATAAATTCACAAAGACAACAAAGGAGATTAAATAAATGCACATAATTTCTGATGTATTTTAATTGGCTCCTTATTTAATGTTAATGGAGTTTTGTTTGTTTTTTTTTAACTTGGTTGATCAAGATCAAGTAAATACATGAGGAACAAAAAACAGCTATGTTGCATTTTAACTTCTAGCAAATTTAACAGTCTGCAATATTCTGCCCAAGAACTCATTTCATTTGTGACCCTGTTGCATATTTGTCTACCCTAAAGGTTTGAATGAAATTAACCAAAGTCCTGTCTTTGACACAGCAGTGCTCTCTGCTTGGTGACTATGTTGCTTTAAAGTGAAAGTGTCAGAAGTATCCGACCTGCTCACCCTTGTTAAACATTGTGTGGTGTTAAGACTAATCAAGTTAACGTTGATTAAATTAGAACCCTTGTCACTGTTTAATTCATTTGGAGAAATCCTAAAAAAGTTTGAACCAATTAATATTTAGTCACAACCGTAACTTACATACATCCAGATCTCTTAAGGTAAGGTATCTCATCTTAAACTGTCACCACATTGTTTAATTATATGTGATTTGGCAAATGAAGTTGTAGAAACGTAGTCTAAAATAAATCTGAAATTACACATGCGCTTTTCTAGACTCGGTCATTTGTGCAGTTGTGGGTGAGATGGAGGCTTTGGTTTGTGGTGGACATTTTTTCTAGAGAGACAACAGTCAGTGAACTTCTTTTGAAATCTTCGCAGCTGAGTGGTCACAGGCACCTCATGCAAAACCACCTCATGACAGGCTGAAGGGGGGGGGGGGGCAGACGAATCTGGTGTTTTATCATGAATCTAAAACTGAATTCTTGAGCTGGAGAGTGACACGTGGGATCAAAATGAAAAGTCAACTTTTGTTTGTGATTTCAAACTACACTCATTTTACTGTGTAATTCTAATTCATTGCCATCCACGCTAAAACAAATGTGAAGATTACATGTAAGTGTTTGTCCTAAGACAAGTCGTTTATTAAACTAAACTGATCAACACATTTCCCGAAGGTTTTCTCTCACATTCTCATTGGGACTAATTACTCACCCTGTTGACAAAATCTTCATGAGTCCTCACATGGCTCAGATAAAGTGATGAGTTGATATCAAAGTCACCTTTAATGGTAAACTTGTGATACAAAGGGAGAAAAATGACTTCCTGTGTTCACATTAGATATAAATTTATCCAGGCTTGTGATTCTCAGTGAACTGCTAATGCTCACAGTGTATTACAGCTGAAATAATCAGTTAGTTGATTAACACAAAATTGATTGACCACTATACTATTCTGATCATCAGTTGATCATTTTTAATCATAAAAAATAAAAATCTGCTGTTTCCAGCTTCTCAATTGTTAATATTTCCTGGTTTTGTTCATCGAATGGGATATTTTTTGATTTTAGACTGTTGTCAGAATAAAAAGCACATCTTTCATTTTATACACCAACAATTTGCACCAGCCATAGAACAACAAATCACACACTAACATTTTTTTTTCTGATAGAGAATCCACTGAGTCAATGCCTTGGAAGAAGCATATAATTTCCAAATTTGTGTCTGACAACTGAAAATATGATAACCAAATCAGGCAGAAACACAGACTTGTAGTGAGAAATATGTTTATTTTAGTTGGAAAGTGATGTCGCAGCAATTCAGCAAATCAATCCATGGATCAAAGTAATGCTTAGTCACCTTAAAGTTCTTCTTACAAATAAAAGAATAAATAATTGTGGGGGAATTGTACACTGTGCTCTCTGAATATCTCTACTCCATTGTCAGATAATTCTCTGTATGCAGTGGCATGAATAAGTAAGCGAACCCCTGGGAATTATGTATAAATGTATTATTATATACATTTTATTTTCTAAACACGTGGTAAGATCTTCATCCATCATACAATTATGAACAAGCACAATCAATTTTAACTAATAACACACAAATTGTTGTATTGTATCTTGTCCATATTGAAAACATTCACACATTCACAGTTAGGTTGGAAACTGTGTGAACCCCTCGGCTAACGGCTTTGACAAAAGCTAACTGGAGTCAGGAGTTATCAAACCTGGTGTCCAGCCAATGAAACCAGATTGAAGTTGTGTGTTAGAGCTACTTGGCTCATTTTGAGTTTATTGTTCACAAGAAGCATTATTCCAAATGTAAGGTGGAGGGAGCATCATTGCTGCCTCTGCGCCTGGACAGCTCGACATTATCGAGGGGAAAATGATTTACAGGATAATGTCAGGGTGGCTGCTCATTAGAAGCTAGGTAAAGCAGCTCTGTAAGAAGAATGGTCCAAAATTCCTCCTGAACATTGTGCAGGTCTGATCAGCAGCTGCTGGAAGAGCTTGTTGGAGGTTATTGCTGCCAAAGTAACTTCGATCAGTTATTAAATCCAAGGGTTCACTTACTTTTTTCCACTTGCACTGTGAATGTTTAATGGTTGTTTTCAAAAAAAGACACAAAAGCTTAAAATGGTTTGTGTGATATTAGCTCTGGGACACTGTTTGTCAACATATGCGGATTAGATCCAAAATCACATGTTATGACCAGTTAAAGCAGAAAACAGGTCATTTTTAAAGGGTTCACATACTTCTTGCCACTGAATGCTGCATAGCTGGTGGAGCCCAAAAATATCAACAATGCACAAACCTCATTAAATTGTGCCCTCAAGTGTGGCCTGCATGAGCTAATAAAACATCTGAAAAAAGAAATGGAGAGCTTGAAGTTATAGCAGACACCTCTGGAGGATCAAGATCTCAATTATCAAGTTTCTCCTCCCGGTAGGTTTCCTGCTGAACATTCATAGCTATGATTAAGAGGAACTCCGCCCACACAGGCTTGTCTTTATGCACAGCTTGTTAAACCCCCAGCTCAGAGGAACACACATGGAAATGACTGGACTTATTTCCCTGATGGCCTTGTTTACTCTGTGTCTCTGCCCCCAACCCTCCCCTCTCTCTCTCTGTCTTTATCTGTTCATTTCTATCTGTCCTCTCACTCCCCTGCTTCCTTTGATGACACAGATGTTGATATTTATCCACTGTGCAGTTGGAGAGAGCTTTCAGAGCCTTTAAATTGGTATGATTTCCACTCAAGAAGCCAGTATCACTTAATTGTTAAATAAAGTGGGATGTAATCTGACGGAATATATTCTATATTTTCTAATTTCTTACAATTGCAGCAGTAGTAATGATAATAATTGGGCTAAAATATGATATAAATATATACACTGAACACTGTAATTGGATACTAAAGTGTATGTCAGTCGCTGCCCTTATTGAAATGTTAAGATATATTGGCTAAAGGAACAAAATTTTACATTTTATTAGAAAATAAAGTATATAAATGTGATATTCACTGATTCTTTTTAAGCCCAATCTGTCTGCAATGGCAGAAACAGACCAGAGAGTGTCTCTGTCTCCCCAGTAATATTACAATGAAGTCAAATAGCTTTAAGTAGCATGAAGAGAAGCTCTGAGTTTACTGGATATTTACAAATATGTCCAATGGGGTCAAGAATTATGAGTGAGATGAAGAGAAAATAACTAACAATTGTAAGATGCTTTTTTAATTATAGTAAAGAGTCACTACAATCATGTGATTTTGGATCTAGGTTCGGTGTGTGATTATTCCACAACCACGTTATTCACATCCAACTATTCCACTTTCTTAAGAAAGTATAACCTAGTGGTCGGCGCAGGTTTGGCCAGTGGGCGATGTCCTTCTCAAAGAAAGAGTTTGTGCTCATTTTGTCATTTTCTGCACTGGTGCTACAGGGAGGGATTGTGTTTGCTCACTGTCTCTGTATGTTAGCCTAAATGTCAGGAGAGTCAACCCTGAAGGTTTGAAAAATCCATAGCAGCTACAGCCATTCTTCATCGCTTTACAGCTGTTCTCTCTCTCTCTCAGCCAAGTTTTTATTCATTACAGGAGAAGAGCAATCATAACACTTCTCAAAGGCACAATGTTAACACTAGACCATTAATTGTATTTGCAAAAAAAAAACATGCATATTGGTCTTTTATCATAAGAATGCAGGTCTAGTTTCCCCACATGTTGATTCATTTTATTATCTTGCTTCATTGAATTATTAAGTCACTGTAAAGAATGACATGTGACATAAGGAAAGAGTTAAATGCAATGAAGACTGCATTGTCCAATTTCAACTGCATCGTTTAGCTTTGGGTTCACAGATTAATCGATATTGAACATTAGTTGCAGCCCTAGTCTCACACCACTGGGCCACCTGGATGCCATAGTCAGCTAGATTTGAAAACCCAGCTGAGTCTATGAGTGGTGGGGCAAGATATGAGGCTCCTTAGCCTTGACAACTTTAGTGCAACAATGAGAGAATGTCAAGTAAGATACAGTATATCATGGGGATTAAGAAGAGAATCCTAAAAAGCACAAAGCAAGATTGAGTGCAGTTTAGAGACCATGTGTCAGGGGCTGTGAGAGGCACAATGCAGCGACACATCATTTAGGAAGCAGATCTTTAACTGCAGATGGACCACAGGCCCGATAAGTTTTGTGTGAGACTTTTAAGACTGATTAATTTGTTGATAATGAATTCCTACCCTACACCTCCGATGGACAGGGACTCTGGGTTGCTCTGTGTGGAGGTTGCACACTATGCTGGGAAATACACTGTCATTCATTTCATTACTGTCCGTCAAGTTGATCAGCCAAGACAATAAAAGCACAGTTCCACTGCGGCAGTGCATGAATCATCTGAATGATGAAGACAAGTCTTTGTGTGGACTCATCCCTCTGTGAGCATGAGTGAGCATCTGTGTGTGTGTGTGTGTGTGTGTGTGTGTGTGTGTCATCAGTGTAGCAATCAGGACTTATAAGTGCTTTGAAAACAAATTGGTGTCCCAGAGCCAACATCCAGTGGTTTATTTAAAGATTTGTTTATCTTTCATTTATGAATTGCTGAATTGGAAATTAAAACATTCACCCGTGTTTCATTGAGTCCCTGTGTAGAATGCCTAAAAAATGTGTGGGAGTCCAAGCTTGTAAATTTCCATCACTTATCTACTTTAATCAGAGGCTCCTAAAACGCTGAGAATATTACTCCAGAAATACATTTCCATATCCAGCATGAAACAATGGACCAAATAACTCACTGTATGAAAGACAGTAGAATGCTTCAAAATATTTAAATGAATATAATTACATTGTAAAGAAACAGACACATCCATGCTGTTGAAAGACTGAATTGCTCTAAAATCTATAAGTGAGAAGCAACAAATGACTTAAATCTTACACAATATTTTTTCAGTGATGCTACATGAATTTTATGGAACCAGTAGACTACCTTTAAAACTCACAGCCACACTCCTGGTGGTGTTGCATACTTTGGTCCAGTCTCAATTTTCAAACTACCGAATGGCTTGCCATGAAAATTTGTATAGACATTAATGGAACCCAGATGATTAAGTACAGTGACTACAGTGATGCCCTTACCTTTCCTTGAGAACCACCATAAGGGTGTCATATTTAGGTTTTAATTAAACATCTCAACAACTACTTGATGGATTGCAAAGGGATTTGGTTTGGATACCCATTGGGCACAGAGGACGAATCCTTCAGACTTTGGTGATTTCTGACTTAGTCAAGCGCCACAATTAGGTCAAAAATTGTATCCACCTGGGTGGATCCTTCGTGGCCCAACCTGTCCCAAGATTCATTGCGCGCCGGTAATGAACGCAAAACAACGCTGACAGAGAACCGCTTTTAAATATAAGTATTGTGTTTCAGCTCAGTTCAACAGCTAACGGTACAACTATTAAAGCCAAGGGCCTTAAAACCTCAAGTTTTTTTTTTTAAATAAAAGTTGTTAAGGTTGCTAGGCAACAGAAGCCGCGTTTTGCGACGCAATGGCGGGCAGGACTGGTGATGCACAGCATTAATCCTCCACAGACCAGGCCATCTTATTTCAGTTCAGCCTTCACAGTCTTCAGCGGCTGCGGAGGGCCTCACCTTCGTAAACCGCGTCCTCCAAGGATGCCGTCCCTGAATCGGGACGAAGCAGTAGTGTAGTCTACGTGATACGCAGGTATACGCCGTATACCCACTAGAAAAGGTCCCGACTTACCGTACAACCACTAAAAAATGCGCAAAGACACGTATCAGTATGGGGTTTTTGACATAACGTTCAATTTCCCTTTAAAACCTGTGTCGCGAATTGGTCGCGAAGCGCGCTCTTTTGGACCACAGGGGCTTCCGTCAGGCGTGACGCGAAACCTACGTAAGTTGAAATTTTCCTGGCGGGAAAAAAAAGTAAACTAATGGGTGAGCATTATTGATCATCAAAGAAAAAGCAATGAAAGGAAAGAAGAACCAATTGACTCTGTTTCAGTGGTTTAATGCTCGTCCGGTAAATACTGCCGCCACTTCGGGGGATAGTACAGATGGAGCAGCAAACACATCATAATCATATAAATACAATAAGTCTTTCATGATCTCATGTTAATGCATACTTAACGCATTACCGAGCACGGTGGTTCTTGTTTGGGGTTATTTTGAAACAGCTGCTGCCGTATGGATGTGTGCGAGGGTGGGGCCTAGACTACACCACCGGGACAAAGTGTATCTCACTGGGGAACAGACTTTGACACAACACCCAAACTCTGAAAATTATGTTTTCATGATGTTTGTTGGAATACATGAAGAAGAAGAAGTTTCCCGACTTCACGTCGGAATATTCACAACCTGGAATACTTCTATGAAAAACGTTTTAAGCTTTTGTGAATCGGTGGACTCTTATGGACTAAAGGAATATTGACAATCCAGGAATGGACGGAGTCTAACTTTAAAGGTAGGGAGTCGCCGTCGTTACTCTGTTTTGCTGGTTTATGATGATGGTTTATGAAATCTGAATTAACGAAATCTTTGTGCTCATGTTTTCCGTAAAATGAACGGAACCGTTGAATTGTGGGTTAGAATCTGTCTGAGCTAACCGTGTGTAGTATGTCAATGTTGACAAACGTTTTGGCATTTATATATGTATGAACGTTGCTAGCTGCTTTGCACTAACTTTAAACTGGTCACTAGCAGCAATGTGGGTTTGGGGGGGCTTTGTCCGCTCATATATATTTTTTGATCCTTTCCGTTTGTGCTCCATGTAGAAAAATATCAAGGTCTACAAGGAACACGTCTTTTAGTAGGAATGGTTGGCTACCCTAGTTAGCAGTGTCAAAGTTAGCATGCTATGTGTTAGCTCAAAGTACTGTGTCAGAAGTATAGCCTCACAGCACTACTAGCATAGCTGTAGATACTTTGCCTTGTTGCTAAGAAGGTCTTAGAGTCATATTTTAGTTCCTGAGTAAGAGAGTGTTATTTTTAAACACACAGACCATGAGAAACCCCAGTCCAGTCCCACTGATGACCTCTGGGCAGTGGGACAATCAAAGTTCTGTGTGTTGCACAAATTACTCTAATGGCAATTACTGAAGACGGATGTCTCACATTCATACCAGTAGGATTTTCCCCAAGCAGACATTTAAACCAATGATCCTTCAGTCATATTAGTGTTGCACCGACTCAGCTCTGCTGTCGCCCAATTAGCTTCAATTTATGGTGCAACAACAGCGAATAACAGCACAGAAGATTTCATATAGTTATCCTTTAGGGTGACATTTCTGTGATGTCTTTAATCGCTCTGGTATCCCTCCCTTCTTTGAAACATAGGCATAGCTTAATTAATGGTGTAAAAAAGAAGGGGAATAACTAGGATGAATTATGACGTGTCTATTTTTCATCCGATTTAAATGTAATTTTTCAACATGCGGCCCAGATTTAAGCACAAACAAAATCAGCATCTGCATTGTGGCTGAACAGTAAAAAGGGTTCATCAAATCATAGCATTTCATTCATCTGCGCTGCTGAATTCCATTATAAATCCTCATTCACATGGTTTATGAATTCCATTATAAAACCAGACAATGTGGTGTATGTGGGTGTTGTTCACCTTGATCCTGCTGCCGAGTCTCTTCTATTAACATCTCAGTAGGTGCTGTGCTGTGTTTTCACTTTAGTTTTGGTTTCAACACTTCATCAGCTCCAAATGGCAAATGTAACTTTGATGTGTGCCAGTAAGCTAATGTCATCCTGCCAATAAATCGTCTATTGAAATCTTTCAATTAGGTCACTTGACCAACTCAGAGGAGAATACCATCAAAAAAGGGATGCAGAGGGATACATAATATTGCAGCACAATAAAGTCTAGCCCGATTGTAGGTGGTTTAGTTGGATAGAGCTCAATGGTTGAAAACAGTAACAATCTGGATTGTGTCATTGAACCACAAACACATACTACATGTAAGGCACTTGTGACATCTGGTGTATTCAATATGGTTGTATATATAATATATATAATCTGTGGTGTCTGGGGGTGGGGGTGTCATGCTCAAGCTCACGTCCTCTACCAGAATCCTGGGAGTTTGAGTGTTCTGCATAGTATAGCTGCTCAGAATGTTGTAACTGTAATCCGATGGGGCCACTCTCTCAGTTTTGGGGTCACAGTCCCTAATGCTTCTATAGCCACTGGGACCACTTTGGACTTAACCTTCCACATCTGTTCCAGTTGTTCCTTCAGCCCCCGGTACTTTTCGATCCTCTCTTGCTGCTTCTTTGTGTTGCTACTGTCAGCTGGGACTGCAACATCTATCACCACTGCCCTCTTCTGCTCCTT
Source organism: Seriola lalandi dorsalis (assembly GCF_002814215.2). Classification (NCBI taxonomy): domain Eukaryota; kingdom Metazoa; phylum Chordata; class Actinopteri; order Carangiformes; family Carangidae; genus Seriola; species Seriola lalandi. Next base: position 2,527,888 of record NW_019525479.1, read on the forward strand.
GTCAACCACAATGATGTCAGATTTTTTAGCCAGCAGCTGCTTGTCGGTGTCAGTGGTGTGTCCCATTGGGACTTGGGGAATTCTAATCTGTACGCAGTACAGATGTTCCTGTGCACTATCCCAGATATTTGTTATGCCTCTCAGTGTTCGCTTTCCTGGCTTGCATCTTACATCCTGCTGTGCTGGACTGTCTCATGGGCATCTTTGCACAACCTGCACCTTGGGTCCTGTCTGCTCTGGTCGACCCTCCATGGATCTGGTGCCTAGGGCCTGTTCTTGTGATGCTATGATCAGATCCTTTGTGCTGTCCTTCAGGCCAGTCATGTCAGCAACTTCCTTTATCTGCCAATGATATATCTCATGTATGCATTGTGCTTCTTCCTCCTTCTCTCTCTCTCTCTCTCTCTTCCCAATCTGTCAAGACAGATGCCATCCTGAGCCTGGTTCTGCTCGAGGTTTGTGCCGCTTAAAAGGAGGTTTTTGCCACTGTCACCAAGTGCTTGCTCATAGGGGAAATTGTTAGTCTCTCTGTAATAATGATATGGAGATTATGGTCTAGACCTGCTCTATATGGAAAGTGCCCTGAGATAACAAAACTGACTTGACATGGAAGGGCTTGGTCTTCCATGATATTTCCCCTTCTTGTTCCACACTGATTGGTGTGTGGATGTACATGACATCCACTTCTTCTCATGACTCAGCAAGAGGAGCTTTGATAAAACAGCAAAGCCAGAAATAAGTCATGCTAAATAAATAAATAAAAAGACAAATGGCAGAAAATCACATGTGCATCAGACCTGTTTGCTCATATTAAGAAGCTGATTTAGAAAATGCTTTTTCTTTAGGGCCTTTAATAAATTAAATATGACTTTATTTGTCATCCTTTCATGAAATACTGAGAAAAGACTCCCTCCACAAAAGATGCATTAGATTTGGGAATAATATCAATATAGTGGGTGTCCGTATAATTGTGACTGACAGTGTATGATTTATAAAGCCTGCTCCATGTAAAGGCTGAGTACGGTACCAGCAGAAGCACTGAAGTTGAGAAAAAAATTAATTTTCAGGAAGGAAAAGTATAAAACAGACAGAAAGGGTAATGCTATCATTTGATGTTTATTAGGCTGATTACACACAAAAATCATTGCCATAGAAACCGTGCAATACCTAAAAAGAAAAAAAAAAAAATTGCAGACACTGTACTCTGCCTTTGAATAATCTTCACAGGATGCTTAGACCATTTGTTCTCAGCTTTCTGATCCAATGTGTATAAAAAAAATGATAATATACAATCCATAACTTGTAGGAATCAAGTGTTTCTGTGTTTGGCCTTTATCCACCAGAGTACTATTAATATATATCTTGAAATCAATATCCTACAATTATTTGCGTTATCAAATATTGCGTTGTGAGATAACAGCGACAGAGATTTGCTTAGTTAGCTACCTTTAGCTAGAGTTTAGTTTTTCTTTCTCCATCATGTATTGATTTAGCTGCATTTATGTGCAACAACAAACTGACTAACCATAATGTTTGTTCATCAATAACCAAACTTAACTTTAGTTTTAGCTAAGGCTAAAACTATTTCAGATGATATAGCCTTTTTACATTAGCTGTCTAGTTAACTGTCATTCAGTCCTCCACCACACTGATTACCAAAAGTGCACTACTGCAGCCTGGGCAGCAATACAAAGTGCAGATATTGAATCTTGGTTTTAAAAACCTGTTTTTATGGAAATCACACATTTGGAATAATGTTTTTTTTTTACTGTCAGAAAGTCAGATACAGGTTGTAACTCAATTCTGACCAATATGCAGTTACTGTGTTTTTCCTTTGTATGGCTCTGGGATATAATGTTTTACATAGTATTTACTATGTTATTTTCTGTGTCTTATTTGATTGTATCTACAAGGAAATCTGTCATTGTTTTTCCAGATTGGTCCAGTTGGTCTGGATGTTAAATGGAACTATCTTCCCCTTGTTTTGTCTATCTGGCAAGCCAATGTAACATGCACTGTGCGTCTGTCCTTCAGCTTATTACAAGCCATAGTTGCGTTTTATTGTTGGGTGACCTATAGGGGCTGTGGTAATTATGATGGGAGGAAAGGAGGAAGTCAGGTCGACAACAAAACACCGGACTTTCTCACTGAGGACCAGTTCATTCAGTCATTTCCAGTTTAAAACCAATCGTCGTTGTTCCCTCTAACCATGATGGTCCCTAAAGGTCTCTAACCTTAAAGGTGTAATGTGTAAGATTGCACTACTTGCTCCACCTCCATAGGGGGCAGCATTTCACCTCTTCGCCCCTGTCCAGTTAATCATGTTGTTGTTTTCCCCATGTTCGTTATAGTTTATTATTAATATGTGCATTTATTGTTGATAGTTAAAATCCTTGAAAAATTGAAACAAATTATGAGTACTAGTAATACAAACAGTATGCTTTTATTTATCTATAAAAGTATGAAGGCAAGGGGATACTGTATGACACATGGGTGTCAGGCTACAGCAGTATGAGGAAGGGATGATGATATCATCACAAAGGCAGAATCAGGAAGTGAGGTGTATTTCCAGGTATGTTTTTACTTACAAGATATTTGGCTTGGTGTTTGGTGCAGTATACAATAAACATATAAACAGGAAATAGCAAAAAAAGGACAAATACTGTGACAGTCAAAAAGTATAAATGAATATAATAATAATTATATATATATATAATAAAATAATAATAAAATATAACTATATAAATCAAGATGGTTAGCACCATATTGCTAACCTATCCAGTAAAATTTTGCATACAGAAAAGTTTCTACAAAGTGAGGACCTGAACTTGTTGTGTATCACTGTATCTGTATATCAGTTGCACAGGCTTTTGTTGCAGGATTACAATTACAAGCCATCTCCCTGCTGCTGCGATTGTAAATGTTTAGACCTGACCTGCATTATCTGATCAGCAGTTTCCACCATACCAGGAAAACTGAGCTACTTTTGAACAGCATAGACTTTCTTGGAGATGCTATACTTTCTGTAGAGATGTAAAAATGCAAAAGAACCACTACGAGGACTGTATCTATGACACCACTGTGAATTCTCTAGCAGGTGAATCAGTTTATAAATATAAAAATAAAGTATGTAATATTAATTTTGGATGGAATGAACAACACAAGAGGCCTTTATGCTGTGGGTTGAGGCTGGAAAATTTTAGCAAGAGGCGCTGTGGTGGGCTTAAAGAAAAAAAAAAATGAGCCAGTGCAAGATTTGAATATGATCTCAACTTCATTAAATGAACTGAGAGAGCACTGTGAGGGCAGAATTTCTTGCAAGAAAAGCATTTCAAACTAAAACTTTGGAAAGAGTCAGAACTGAAGGTGCTGATTTCAGTGAGGGCCTGATAGTGGGACTAATGAAGTGTCTAAAGCTATTCTTGTCATAGCTTCAATGACAGTCATAGTTTTAAGGAATGTGGAGTTGGTCACATCACATTAAATATCTAAAAATGTATTGTTTTTTTTTTTAAAACAAAGTCCACTTGTTTTACTGCCTTTTTCTAGTTCATAATCTGTGCTCCTGTATTATTTTATGTCAGTCATGGGGGTGAGGCAGATTGTTTGTAGATTACTTGTCCAGGCCGTTGAATTGCTCTAAAACAGGTTGTTTTTGGTAATCTCAAAATTAATTATTTTACCATTTGTATTCAAATAGTGTATTCAATAATTCTAATAGTGACAGATTTACTACTGGAAATGATGACTGTTGCCAGCAGATCTTTTTCAGCTGTATTTAGCAACTCACAGTAACACTGTGAGCTGTGTTGAAATAAAAAAACAAAAAGTTTTTAGCTGACTCGTTTTGAAGTGAGAACAATGTCAGGAGGTCTCAAATGTGCACATGATGGCTATATACTTGATAGAGAGAATGAGACTAAAGCTGCTTGTATAAACTCAGTATTCTCACCAGCTAATGCTGTAGAAAACATATAAATAAGGAGCAGATTTGTTCCTGTATTTCTGACAGCCAGTTAGCCCTTGTATTATAGTAGCTATTTTGCAGGGGTCTGCAAGTTTTCTAATCCATTAGATGGTGGGCCAGAACATAATCAAAGGCTAGTTTAAGAAATTGATTCATAAAAATACCACACATCACGTCTTGGGCATTTCAGAGGTCTGTCAAGTGAGCAACAGAATCTTTTGAACTTCGGTCAGAACTTTTCAGAATAAGAGCTCTCAATTAGCTCAAAATAAAGCATTGCTGCAAAAAAGAAGTTTCTTTTGCTTTTATTTTGTAGGCAGAATTGCTAAAGAGGAAGTGATTCTGTGGGTAACTCTTGCCATGACGGCGGAGATCTAATTTATATATATATATATAAAAAAGTATCTAATTATCATAATAATAATTTGTTTGGCCACAATTTTGTGCCGGTGGGCCGCCAGTTGCCGACCACTGGTATATTGTTATTTTATTTTACTCTTTTACTTATGCAAGTAAGTAAAATGTATTTCATTGTAAAATAACCGTGTTTGGATACTTACCATATAAAAACATACTTCGACAAGCAACACACAGTTGAGCATGTATTTTTCTGACTAGAGCCCATCGCTTTAGCATGTATAGAAATCCAACTTTTGACGAACCTTGTGTGCCTGGTTGCTAAGCCATGATTGTATCATTGCTGTTGGTCAATGGTCAAAAGAGGAAATGGAATTGTAGTATTTCTTGAATTCCACACGAGGTCAAATATACTGGTCAGATACATAGATGTATAGATAATTCATTTATAGTAGAGAACAGGCTTGTCAAAAAAAAAAAATCGATACTCAGATACTAATAGATACTACATTTTGTACCACAACACTGAGCTGGCGTTGCCAGCACAAAACTAAAAACTGTTTTTGTTGAAAATGCAAAAAGTAAAAGTGCCCTTTGGAATTATTTTGCATTATTATTTTACCTGGCCGGCAGCACACGTTAACGTGAGCCGTTTAACTATTAGCAATTAGCCGGTAGCCACATTAGACATCTGCCAAATTATCATTAAGAAAGCGGCTAGTCGCTATGGCTAATAATAAAACGACTAACGTTAATGTGGGAGCGAGGCAGCAAACATCATCAGTCCTGCCCATCTGTAATATGAATAGAAAGTGTTAATTTAACAGGAAAACACAGTTATTTGTGTCTGAAAAGTGTTATGTTTTTTTTGCACTACCTCAGAAAACCTAAAAGTAGTGTTGTCATTGATGTTATTGTTTGTATTGTTCTAATCTTTATAATCTTAATCTCTAATCTTCATTTTTTTGTCATTTTTTTCTCGCCGTGGTATCGAAAATGGTACAGAGTATTGAGTATTTTCCTGGGTATCGATATCGAGATTGAAATTGTAGTATTGCAACAACCCTATTAGAGAAACGCTCGTAATTTACAACACAAAAAATGTATATGTTGTCAACTGATCTGAAGGCCTGTTCAGACATTGCTGTAGCTTCATAATGCTCATCTTTAATGAAAGTATTAAAGCAGCAGTATGCAGAGACTTATTGTCACTTACAATGCCGCTACATGGATGTTATTGTGTATGATTAGATGCAGGCTATAATAAAAGTCATTTGAAAATTTAATTTGAACTGAAGTTAACTGTAAAGACTTGAATGAGCACCTTCACATATTTTGACACCTATCCAACAAAGAGAAAACAGTGTTCCACAACTGATCATCACATCTGTTTAATTAGCTAATTTTGCCTTGTATCCTCAGCCTGAAATCTAAAGGTATTGTTAGTGTTTTGCAATACTCACAATATTAACAGACTGACCTCATTTGAAGATATGGGTTAGAGCGTTTCCTCCCTCCAGAAAGCTCTATAAAGGATTAGAAATGATCATGGGAACTCCACCCTCCTTCATCCTGACATATATCTTTATCTTTCAGTCGTGCGATTGTAAACCAGACCGTGTGATCTATCTGTGCGTATCTTTTGAAGTGGCACTGTGGCCGATGTGAACATCTCTCTTGGGAAGAGTGGATGTTGCATGAAAAGAATAGTTATACATTGTAATGAATAAACCAATGAATATTTTACCAAGTTTTTACATGTTTGGAGAAAAATGAAACAATTGTTCTTGGAAACAGGAATTCCCTTTTTTTAAAAAAAATATATAATCAGGGGTTTGAGGATGTCAAAACAAGTCTCAGCTGTCCAATTATGTGGACAGGAGAGACAACATGCTTAAAGACACACAAACTTGTGTCTGATACTTCAACATATTTGTGCATCAAAACCGTTTTTTTCCAAATCAGTACTCATTGCCAGGGAGGGGAGAGACTGCTAACCTCATTTGCTTTCATTGAGCCTATCTCCGTCTGAGTGTTTTTAAGTGTGATGTCTTCAAAGTCTTTGAAGAAAGACAACCCAGTTTTTTTTCTCTGGACTTTCTGGATAAGAGATTTGAACAGGTGCTGCAAGCACCGCTTTATATTGCCAACAATATAGAGAAAAATCATGTTGATGTAGGTGAGTGAAGACGACATATTTGAGAAGACTAAATGGTTGTTTGTCCCCATACGAACACTTGGCTTTTGGTTATTTGATCAATTGTTAATTTACACCACTTAAGTACAATATCAACTTAATGCATTATTAATTAAAGGAATGGTCATTTTGGGAAATCAGCTAATTCAAGTTCTTGCCCAAAGTTATATTAGATGGTTGCTGGATATTCCTAAATGAATCGAAGTCAATTACTGATGAAATTCAAGAATGAAAAGGGCTTTTTTTTAAATTAATAATTGATTGCAGTATTGAATGGAATGAAGAGTCCACTGTTAAATTACTGAGTCACTTGTCACACATTTGCTTGTAGCTATTCCAGAGGGAGACTTTCTACCGTTCACGGATGACATTGAATTAGCACGGCTCTTCTGTCCCTCAGTGGAGTCTTTCTGTTGTAGTAGTTCAGCCATTATGTTGAATGTGATGTGAATACTTTCATGAAGTGGAGTGATGCATAAACAGTCAGTGTTTGGTGCCCATGGGAAGTTTGCACAAATCTGGCTTAAGCAAAATGCAATGGTGGGAAAAGAACTAAAAGCCTCTATTAAAGCTTCCATATTTTACACTTTTCCAGTGTTTTAATTGATGTGTTGCTATCCATACAAAGATATATTTTTGGTTTTAAGAACCAAAAACCATCTCAGTGTAGTTTTACATCTCCTCTCTAAACTTCTCTCTGGAGCTCTAGTAAAAACAGGCTGGTGAGCCAATCAGAAGAGCCTCAGAGCCTCTCTTCTGATTGGCCTCTGGCCTCTGATTATATTTTACACTAAAGGTGCCTTACCATTAACCTGCTTAATGTGTAATTTTGCAATTTTTTTCCAAACTTTAAAAACGAGTAATGGAATTTAGAAAAAGCTCTAAAATGTCGCAAAAAAATTTACATTCTCGAATGAGGTGGTTTTTCTCTCTATTCATCAAAGCAATATTTTACAAAATTGAAATGGAAGCACTTTTTTCACATTCAAGTCGTGGTGCCTGTCGTATCATGACCGAGGGAGCCAGTTCCAACCGAGAGGCAGACGGCTGGAAATCTGTCGTCGTCGAGAGGAGAAAACCCAGCTTTATTCACACAATATCACTCAATGGAAACACAGACCATTCACATTTGTGTTTTGTCAACTTGTCTAAAAAAAAAAATGGCTTCTATGTTACACTAAACTGCTATGGAAACCCAGATACTGCAGCAGTAAAGGGTCTGAATCTTTAACTCCCCAACACTGGCCACATGAAGTCAATGATTACTGCCCACTGAAAGCACTTCAGCAATTGCCCTGATTACGATTTCGGAATTACCATTAGCAGCAGATAAACCTGATAATGTCGGTGCAGAATACTCTCTGAGATGTGTAGTTCACTATAACTGTGGGGATAAAATTCAAGCAGCACAACAAATTCGTTTTCTGGTACAATCTTAATTTAATTTCCCTACATGAAAATAACAATGACTACATGACCCCAGTGACCCACACCATCTGACAAACTGCTGCAGCGGTTGCTGTTGCTTCTGTCTCATTATAATTCCACTCAGAGGTGGAGGTTCAGTGTTGAAACTGGCTGGAGCAGAGGTCACTTGTAGAACTTTTACTGTACAACAGCGATGAGCAGCAGGATGCCAGTGTGATACTGTCTTATTTAGCTTTGTTTACTTTTTAAAACATCGCCCTGTTATTAGAGCCTTACCAAAACAGCAATGATTAATAATATTCTAAAAAAAATACAATAAATTAATAGAGTAAATTGTTTTTTTATTCTTATTTCAGTCCCAGAGTTCTATTTGCATTCTCAAATATTGCTTTCGCCCTTTCGAAAGAGAAAAGAGTTGCGCTTTTATGCATAGTGCATTATGGGATCTGCATTTGTAATATGCTTTATCAGATAAAATGATTTGATGCATAGAAACATTTTACACTTGAATCCTTTCTACATCTAATCCAATTTTAGGGGATACAGTTTGGTAGAGTCCATTAAAAAAAATCCTCTCAGTCAAACAGCATGCTGTTTACTTTCAGATGAACACCACCAGGTAATGGAAAAATAAATAATCTGAAAGTGCCAATAACTGACTCTACTTCTCTGTCGGCACGGCTGTGTAAAATTAAGACCTACATTACACAGGGCGTTCCATCAGATTGTTGTGCATTAACATCAGAAATGGAGGTGAAATGAAAAAGACAATATTTAACTTTATGGGTAGAAAGAACACGTGAATAATAATGACGTTAAAACAGCCGAAACTTTCACCAACAGGATTTCTGTGGAGAATCGAGAGCTGAGCGTAGAACTGAAGTCAGAAAGGTTAAGTTCTTGTTAAGTTGTTCAGGTGGTTCAGGTTAAATAAAGCTGAGCAGCACACATCAACACACTGCAGTCAAATTATGTAAAAACATCTGTAAATTCAAATATGTGTGCAGCTGGAGTCTTGCTTCTTTGATAAGATGTTTAGTTGTAAACTTGCTCTTGCTCATCTACAAGAATACATGCATCGTTAATTCTGGTATGCAGAAGCACATCTGTGTTGATTTCTCAGAAACTGTGTCCAAAAAATAAGAGAGAAAGGATAATAGAAGAAATGTTGAAGAGATTTCAAATCTTTCTGCTTTACCTTGGTCAGTTATTCATTTCAAGGGTTTTCAAGTTATTCCAGTATTTAGAACCGTGGTGTTAGCAAGGTCGTATAGGAGTAGTGCCTGATTCTGTCTTCATTTTACCACATCACACTGACTTGAATTAAATATTATGTGTTTCTCTCTTCACCGGCATATTTGGATTTATTTCGTCCTCAGTACTGCATCCTGTGTATTATCAGGGTTTCCTCTTCAAAATGTGCCATGTCTGAGACAAATCAGTTGTTTAATATTGCCCACAGCCATGCAGGGACTTGTATTCTTCTGAGCCATGTCCCCAAGTCAGTAATTAAGCTTAAACAATAACATCTTCTCCTAATGAAAAACAAGCCAATGGTTCTTCACAGCTTTATCTTGCTACAAAATCCCTATATAATCCCCCCCCCCAACATCTCCTGGCTTATTGTGGCTAGGTAGAGGTGGGCAGCTTTTTAAGTGTGATAGATGGAGTTTAGTTTCAGGCTGCTGCTGTTGCAGCTTCCTTCTCTGACCCAGCCGTCCCCAGAGAGCCCAGGATGAGCCAGAGCCACAATATAGTTCTGCTGAAAAGCCTTTTGTTGTCATTCAATCTGTATTCAGGCTAAGAGCACACAAACCACCTTTACTCAATGATTTTTTTAATTATTATTATTTTCGGATTGTGGAGTTTATTCATTTGTATTTAAATTCCATTAACAGTAGTCTTACAAGGAAGAGACAACTAAAAAATATCAATGTCATGTAGATCCTTTAGCTATACATATCCTGTGTTGCTCTTGCACTGTAAAAAGATACAAAAACACCTAAGTAAAATAAATTTCTCTAATAAGGTTGATTTTGGCTGACACACACTAACTCAAATCAGAACAATAGTCCATCATGTGGTTTATTATGTAAATCTAAACTAACATTTCATTTACAACAATGAATAGACAGCTGTATATATCAAAAAAGCATCCAGACCAAGAACAATAACTAGAAACTGCAAACGAATGTATCAGAATCTTCTCTATTTTTGTTACATACCGTACCTCAGAATATGTAGCGTAAAATATACAAAACAAATTGATGCCATCACATAGCTTCATTGTCCTTGACCACCACAATTTAATCAGTTCGTTCTTGAGTCCAGGTGAACATTTGTACTAAATTTAAGTTATGGAAATATCATGTTCACAAGAGTGGTTCCGGCCCTGCTTGTCAGTGGCGCAGAGGCATAAAAGTGATATCATTATTATTATTATTAGATACTATGATATTTGGTAGAGATATTCAGGGTCCTGAGGGGATGAATCCTAGTGATTTTAGAGATTCCTTGGTGCCACCAAAAGTCAGAATTTTTAACTCGGCTAGCTTATTTACAATAAAACATCCCTAAATGATCCTATTCCCTCAACTGACATTTGCTGAAGGCAGTCGTGCTCCCCAGAGGATGCATAATGTTACACATAATATTTTAGAGCCGACAGCAACAGTATATGCTGAGCCAATGTTCCCTGAAGCAATGAACTGTGATTTTGGTTGCCTTCTGAAACACACTCAGTCATCAGCTCCACTTGCAATAGAGGAACTGATATGATCCTGTTGTTATTCTCTCTCACCACCCTGAGGTCACACTTCTTTTACCTCATAGTTGGCTAAGAATAACAAACATTTACCTACATTGTTTAACCATCCAACTCTCTGGTGTGTATAGAGAAAACAACCTCATGGGGCTGTTGCAAGCTTTAGAGAGAAAGAAGCCTGGTAATATTCAGTGACGATCTGCCATTCGCACATTGTTAACAGGTGACCCCATCATCACTATACCATCATATGTCTAGACGTATTTATGTTATTATGCAGTGGAATTTAAAATAGTGGAGACTGTAACATCTTGAGGGAGTTTGGTGTCTGTCTGAAATCCTTTTATTTTCAGCGTGAAAATTACCTAGGATTCTCACTTTGAGGTGAGACAATCACTTTTGTCTGCATGCACTGGGTGAAGTGTCTTACCAGTCACAAAGAAGCAGGCATGACTTGGATTGCGATTAAGTCATATTATCATAAAACAAGATTTGAGAGGAGACAGCCTTGCGCTGCTCTTGGCTCTTCTGTGACTTCAGACTTTCCTAATGAGTGTGATATCTCTTAATCTAAAAACAGTGTTATGAGACAACCAAAACATAACAGGCTCCCTGGTTTCTCACTACAACCACTACACAAACTGTGGGAATCTGCATTCAGGTAAAATAAAACTGAGATGTAAACATCCCAATTCTTTCCCTCTGATTTGTTTTTGTGCCGAAACTTGGAGGTTGCAGCCCATAATGTACAGATAAACCAACCTTGTCTCCTACAAATTACTTTTCTATACTACTCATTGGTATTTGTACTGCCTGGTTTATTCCCAATGTCAAAGTGTTTTCGAGTGAAGGGAGTTTGCAGGGAGGTAGTCTGGGTGGAAAAGAAAAAGTGCTGGACTCAAGGCCTCACAGTCTGGATGTTGTTCGTAAACATGTTGTGTCTTCTATACATAACCTTAAAGGAGTAGTTTTAATACATTTATTCGCTAGAGTTAGATGAGAAGATAAATACAACTCTCATGTTTGTACGGTAAATACAGTATGAAAACAGCTGCCGGCTAACTTAGCATAAAGACTGGAAACAAGGAAACAGTTATGGCTTTGTCCAAAAGCAGCCAGCAGAGATATCAGAAAGCTACTGCTCCCAGAGAAGGAATAGTTCAATACATAATCCTCTGTAAAAACAAGATACATGAGCTTTGGGTTTAGGTGGATTTTACGATTGCCCTAAAAGCTTAACGCACTGCAACTTAAGAAAACACATGCAAATTCAGAAAACATCTTCATCAATTTGACAACGTGTCATGCACTGCAAATAATCACAGCACAATGGAAGTGTTTTCAGGGGACATTAAAAAGTGATGAACCCAGCTGGGATGCACTTGTTGTTCAATGCTTTGGGACTTTTGAGGTTAAAAGCATTGAAAAACAAGTGTGCATTGATGTATTATAATACAAATAATACATTATATGTATTATTATACATCCATGCAAGTCCAAGCCAGGTTCATCACTTTTCTGTGACACTAGAAACACAGCCGTTATGAGTATTTGTAGAGCGTTTGTGTATTTGGTTGTGTTGTGAGTTGTCAAATTGATGGAGATGTTTTCTGAATTTGCTTGTGTTTTGTCTATTAGCATGTGTTTTCTTAAGTTGCAGTGCATTGATCTCTCAGGGCCACCATAGGATTTTATTACCTATGGACACAACCAGGTTAGCTGTTTCCCCCAGTCTTTATGCTAAGTTAGTTAACGATAGTTTCATACTTAGAGCACAGACATGAGAATGGTATCAATCCTCTCATTTAACTCTCGGCATGAATGCGAATAAACATAACTGCCAAAATGTTGAACTTTTCCTTTAACCAATAGTTGTGAATGACTAAATATAACCATTAAAATGTTTAATATGTTGTAGAAAAATAAATCGTACATATTGACACTGTACATTTTGGTGATCACAGATAGGATAATTAACTGCTAAGTCGTTAATTAATCATCATGTTCCTTTCAAATATAAATGTGATTTCTAGAAGACTGGACCGAAACACAACATTTTGAATGCAGGCCTTCCTCTTCCCATGGATCACAGAGGATTTCAATCTGATTTCAAATATTAATGTTTTATATCTCCGTTTGATGTCATTATGGAGTTTGGAGCCAGATTCATCTGTACAAAAATAATGTCTTACTTGATGGTTTTGTACAGTGGGAGTGAGACATGGTGTAAAAATAAATGTACTGTGTTCTCCCATTGACTCCCAACATAGAATTTCATAGTGAATCACAAACACCATCAAGATTCTTCATTGCAGCAAATATTGTTGTATAGCAGAGAGTTTCTTTTGTTTTTGCCAGATATACAGATAGCCTATGTCCTGCAGGGAGGAGGTGCCATTACTTAACAGAACTACATAGCTGAAAATCACCAGTGTGACTCAATATCCATGTTTTACTTTTGGGTGCTTTCAGGAATGACCACATCGTAAATGCTGAGGCATTTCCAAACATTTATTCTATGCAAGAGCAAATGCATTACTATAATAATGAAAGATGGCTGGAACTAAATGGAAATCTCTGTGGAGTGTTTTAGCTCTGTATATATGAAATCTTGAGGCACTGGAAGCCACAAAGTAAGACAGATTCAAATCAGAGTTTCTGGGGAGGCAGTAGTTTGGAAATGAAGTTGTCTGAGGTGTGTTCCAATGATGGTTTGCCACCATATGAGGGGGAAAAACTCAATAATGTAATGGTTTAATCCCTTAATGTCTTAGCTCGATGACAAGCATACTGAACAGGCTCTGTCCCCTTACAATCCTTGTGTGAGTACATGTCCATGAATAAAAATGCTGCTCACTGGGTTCTCATGGGCCCATTAAGTGGAGCATGTAGTTAGCCTACCGTGGTTAGTTTCCAGGGCAGCTTTAACCTGTTTTCTTGTGACTTTTTGTTCAAGACAATTTGCAATCAACTGTGAAGCACACTTGGCTAATTTTATCAAGTGAAATTAATATAGCCTGTGATGATTAGGTATAATGCACTGAAGCAATTCATACTAGGACTCATTCATGGTGCTCAAATACAACTTGATTAATGTTACAGCCTGTACTTTACTTTGAGTTTACAAGTAAAGCTTTTGACTTTTAGTTTGGTTTTTAGAACTTACTTCCTTACTTACTTGACTTCTAGTGAAATCATACATCCGCAGTAACGTCTCTGACATTAGACTTCTTTTCCCTCCAGTAACAAACAATCAGCTTATTTCAAAGTGATCAGCAGTAGTCAGTTACCAGCTGACTACTGCTGCCGGCTCAACCTATCATGCAACAAAACCAAGTAAGACGTGGGTGACTTTTGCATAAATGTTCCTTTTGGCTTTATTCAAACATGACGGGGCAGGAAAGAGCCAAGAAAAGATTTGAAGGAAGACAAAGAGGTTCTCTGTTTTCGCACAGGCTGCATTAGTGATGGATTAAATGGATAAAATTCTTAATTAATGATGCCCACTCTCCTAATAAATTTCCTCATGAGTTTCATCAGTTATTAGACAAAGAATTCTGATGCCTTCTTTATAAAGTGACAGTCCAAACAAATAGAAGCAAGAAGTCAAGTTGGTTTTTAAGTCATTTAATTGCTATCTGCCTACATGCTGTACTAAAGTGTTTTGATGGATATTCCTTCAGGCTGGTCATTTGTTTGAATGAAACCTTAACTTTATAAGCTGATCTGATTATTATTGGAGCTCTAAAGGTTTCTTTTTTCTTTCTCTTACCTCATTGGAAACATTAATCATTCAATTCAGATTTGTGCCATACTGAAAATTTTACAAAAATGTTATTAAGTTTGACGAGATCTCCACTGTGACTTTTATACACAAGTGTCATTCAGAAATGACACCAATATTTAAGGCACCAGTATACATTCATCAGAACTGGCTGCCAGCTGGTTGAATAGCTTCACAAACCTCCTCCTTACAGACAATTTCTGTAACTTTCTGAAACTAACAATCCTACATTTACATCCACTGTGATTGGCCAAATGTACAAATGTGAGAGAGTGAACTGGGTTTAAATTTTTCATTTGCTACAGAACTTTCTGACATTTTTTTTTTTATGTGAACAACTGAGTTCAACACTACAAATGTCGTTCAGGAAAGACTGTCTCTCTGTGACGCTCATCTTTTACTCCAACTTCAATTGTGGCCGTTTGAAGCAACTATAAACACTGTTTTGGACGTGGTCGCACAACACATTGTACAAACCACTTGCTTTCTAGAATAAACCACCGTCTACGTACCGCAGTGAGGTGCATGTCTGAAAGGGGCTTATGGCTTTTATCATACAGCAATACTGTCTCCTCTAAATTACATTTCTTCACTCAACTAATTTGCAACAGCAAATACATTTTGAAAGAATGCTGACAGGATTACATTTTCTATTGACATGATGAGGAAATGCTGTTAATTCACGCATTTGGGAAGTTGCAAAAATGTTAATATTGAACGTATCACTCAGATGTTTACTGACGACGTATGTCCGATCTCAGTACAATATCCACTTGTAGTGACTGCAGCACTATTGAACTTTTCTATGGGGGTTTTCTACATTTTTTTATTTGTGCGTTTAACCAAAACCTCTATCTTTCCCTAACCTCAACCATAATGCTTTTGTTGCCGGGTTAGATTTATAGGCAACTGGTGGGCTCTGGTGTAATAGTCATGCACTTTGTAAATTAAGTGCTTCATTCATTCAAAGAAAAAAGAATTGCCAGTTACCTTTGCCACTACAACGTAATCGGAGAGAAATTTCATAATATGTGGTTGCAGTGGTCTGGGGAGGTTTCATTTTATCGGGTGTAAAATTCAGAATTCACCTGGTGGTTGGGAAACGGGCTGAAAAAAGTTCCCGAGTTGCTTGACCTTCCAGCACTCACAGATTCATGAGGCAGCACTATTGATTTAAACAGGTGTAAGGGCCCTTCACCTGCCGAGGAAATTGAATCATGTCAGAGGGCCGGCAGGTTATTGCACAAGACACCGTCACCGACACCACAGGACACTTTTATGTCAGGAGGGCCAGACAATATTCATTTTACTTTCACCTTTATATTGCAGGGAAAGAACCGGTGTGGAGATCCACAGCAGATTTCTGAGAGAGCACCACTGAAACTGAAACACCTAAAAAGAGGTTAATAACATTTCATTCTTGGAGATATAAGGGCCAGGACGAGCGCTGAATTCACATTCTGCTCAGTTTTCTGACTTAATATATTCAGGATCTGTGCTCATCCTCCTTGAGAAATCCAATGATATAGTTCTTTACTCTGTTGACTAAGCTAATTAAGTTTTTTTTTTTTTAAGAAAATACTCTGCGTTTCATAATCACAGCAACCTTGTGATTAATTTCAACTAAACTTAAAGCACAGTTATAGCAATCTAACTAAAAATTCTTATATGAACCCTGCTATTTTATACAGTGAGCACTTAAAGTCATTTAAGGTCTACAAGTTCTTGCTGCGTGTGTGTGCTGTGTGTGTGTGTGTGTGTGTGTACTTATAGGTGAGCATGCTCAGACTAATTTCAATCCCTTTTGTGAATGGCTGATTATCACAGTCTGTAGTTTAAGTTCAGGGGCAGCAGCAGCAGCAGAGTTAAAGCACTTCAGAGTGAGCGAGAGACGAGGGGGAGAGAGTGTGTGTCGGCATGGCCCAGAAAAATAACTGTAAGTTCATGTTCTGATTAAGTTAATCTTTTCTACCTTCTTCTCTTCAAGTAGTCGAGTTGATTACAAACAAGAGCACTAACAAGACAGCTAAGGGTGTGAATGAATAGCAACGCTAATATGCCTGGATGACACATTGCACATTTCACTAAGACTTAAAGGCCTTTTGTTTGTTGCCTCAGGATTCTCACCTTGATTCTAATCATTATCACGTTTGAGACCTAATTGTATTGCATCGGGGAATGACTCTCATGCTTGAAATCTTAAAGAGAAAACAATGCTATAATAATTTTAATTGCGACTTTCACCTCGGGTTGTCATAACCAAATGGCAGGTTTTATGTATTCATGTGGAATAGAGTTAAATTAAAACCGAGAAAGGTATGATTCTGTAAAAGGTGTATTGATTCATTTTTCTTTTTTCTTGTTTTTTTTTTTTCAACAAGTTACGTGAGTGTATTGAGCCTGTTGTTAAATCCAGCAGGAATTTCTCATTGCAACAACAGGCAGATTAGTCTCACTGAGCTCTCATTCTCTCCCTCCCTCCCTCCCTCTTTCTTTCTCTCCCCCTCTAACATGCAGTTCAGTTCTCCATCAGGGAATACAGAGCTTCAGATCAGCATGTGGTCATGTCACTCTTCCGTGATGGGATACTCGAACATGTGTACCCAGCCTTCTTCAATGCCATAAGCAATCCAGACCACGTTGGCATTGCTCTGAGTATTTCCATGGCCGGCTATGTGCTAGGAGGCAGCTCCTACTTCCAAGCATTGCTCTTTGGCAGCGCATGGGCCGGCCTCATTTATTACTTCTGCCACGATATCTACGAAGGCTACATGATGAGGCGGCTGAGCACAGACATGGCCAACATTCAAACCAATTACCTGGAAAAACCAGATAATGGTTTCTGGGTGGCAGAGGCAGATGTTAACGGCCAGTCCAAGGTGGTGGGGATGGTGGCAGTGATGGGGAAGAAGGGGGAGGAGGAGGAAGGAGGTGAGAGGTTTGATAACTGGAACGGAGGAAGCCCAGAGTCTGCCCAAGATGCTGAAGACAGGAGTTACGGTGAGATGTCCCACATGGTGGTGGCGTTTCCGTGGCGTCGCCGAAACCTGGGTTCACAGCTGATGCAGAAGGCGTTGGACTACTGCAAAGAGCACGGCTACACCCGCCTCGTTCTGGACATCAGCTCACCGCAGACAGCGGCCATTTCCCTGTACCAAAAATTTGGCTTCGTTCAAACTGGATCCCACAGTAACACGCACGCTAATCGCTGGTTCTCCAAACTGGCTAGAATAAATGTGATACGAATGGAGAAGTTCATTTAACCCTAAGTGGACTTTATACCTGAGCGCCTAATACAACCTCAACTGTACAGCACATTTAGAATATTTCAGTTAATTTATGCTTCTTGTCTCGTTTAACGCAAAAAACCCTCTCTGCTGAGTGAGATCTGGTCACTCGTGTCTCCAGCCTGCTATCATGCTAGTTTGAAGAAAATACATTAAATTTCATGTTTTTTCCACAAAGCAGCATTAATGATCCGAGTTTCCTTGTATTTCTTCTCGCCTTGATGTATTATGTATACACCTGCACCCCTGACAGACCAATGCCCACAACCACAGAGAACAATGAGATTAGTCAACTTCTCTGTTTATTTATAATTTGCATATGGAAGAAAAACTAATCTTAATTTCTTTCTTTCTTTTTATTAAATTAATTATTGCGCATTAAACAGAACAAACTGCATTCACATTCAATTATCTATTGTTCTCCTGTCCACCAAGGAACATAATATATATATATATAAATATATATATATATATATATATATATATTTATATATGAGAGGAGAAATGTAGTCATTCGGAGGCAGAAGAACTTTCTTTTAAGCCTCTTTCCAGGGAGAAGTTGAATCCCTCTGCCTCAGAGGAATTAATGCCAGCTGACTTCTAAGACCTCACAACTCTTTGCTTAAAATACCAATGAAAAATGCAATAGTATCAGGACATTGGGAGGTTTAAAATTCTTTGGAGCTAAAAGAGCTGTGTGTGTGCATGTGTGTACGTGTGCGCCATAAAAAGAGGATAAAGAGTTCAGTATACCGCAACGCTCGAAGGTCATCATACACAAGGCAAATACTGAGATTATCGACACCAAACAATAGAGAAAAAGCTTAAGTGTTTCCACATTGGTGGTCTTATGACATATGTGAGGAGGGACTTGACAAAATAGGGGTGAGCGTACCATGGGAATTGATCTTTACAACACTGAAACTGTGATAGTTGGCTAGTATTTGTGAAAGCAGTATATACTTCCTTTAATAAATCTAGCATTGTGCAGCATCAGCTAAACAATGTAGATTTACAGATTTTTTTTTAACCTACATTGCCTTAGAAATCCCCCTGAGGTGATTACAACTTCCAAAATATTATCTGCACTGCACAGTAGCAGCTTATCTTGAAAGAGTGTGTGCCCGCTGACAGTGAGCCTATAAGGGAAAACATCAAGCAGCCAATGTGCGCGGTGACAGGTGTGGCCTGAATGAGTTTCAAGAGGGAGTACTGTATGGATGGAGCAGCTTGGCACCGAGACACACACACACACACACACACACGCACGCACGCACACACACACGCACACACACCATCAGAGGCCTTCAGGCATCAATCATTCCTGCTGAGGCTGTCGGAAAAAAATTAGGCTGGTGGCCAGCAGGCAGGTGCTGAACTAGCCAGAGGAAGATGAGCCTTAATGCTGGCCAACCTGTTGTCATCCTCTCACAATTACCAGTACAATTGGCCTCAAGGTAATGACAGCTTGATTGTAATTCCTCTCATACACATGCTGCACGAACGAGCCAGCTGCCGATTTGAAGGTGTGTTAGATGGAAAACCTTTGCAAACACTCTTGCACAAGTCAGAATAGATGAAGCCACAGTTTCAATAAAATGTAATCACTGTCTTAGAAGTTGTCATGTTTTATTTTCTTACAACATTGAATCAAAGTAGATTTAATATGGCTTTTTAACACTATTCCACAAAATAAAAGCCTTTTCAAAGTAAAATAGAAAATAAGATTCTTCCTTCATCTTCTCAAAGTCAGTATTTAAAATTGTATATGTACTTCTGGGCCTGTGTTGATAGATATCTATCATCTTCGTGCATCTGGTGTTGGTCAGCAGTCAAAGACTACGGCTTAAATCAAACTAATAGACGTCTACATTCACCATTGCACAAGGCTTGATTGGGAATGTAAGACTTTTTTTTAGAATTACAAAAACATGGCTGACTGAGAAACTGCATCAAACCGCTCAGTTCACTCCACCAAGGAAATGTTTTCCTTATTCTGCAAAAATTCTGCAGATATTTTGCAGACTGACAGCTGCCATCTTGAATTGTCAGATAAACTGAGCACTCACAAGTCAAAAACACTGAAATCTTTCACTCACACATGATGTGTATGCAGTATTATATATTTAGTATATATTTAGGGTTAGCTCAAACTCTGTCAGGTTGCATTGGGATTATGAGCGAACAGACTTTTTTAAATGCAGCCACAAATGGACTGAGCTCTGAACTCCTGAAATGAACATTATTGTTTTAAGCGATTACTGTGTAACTTTGGCTTTAAAAGTTTCACCTTCCAGATACAATCAACTGAAACCCCTCAAACCTTCACAGGTGATCTCCATTTAAAAGTCCCATATTGTATAAAGTGAGATTTCCATGTCTTTTTTTGATTATCTTCTTATGAATATCAAAACTTAAAACACCAGAAAAGAGTAAAATATGGGACCTTCAACTTAATTTGTGACTTCTAAAACCAGTTGGCAGTGATTATTCAACTGTGTCCTATTAAAGAAAGTAAATACTTAACTTGGAAATATTTCCTCACCAGAAAGTAAACATGCATTTTATATTTCATATTTGTAATTTATTTAGATCATCTCGCAATGATGTTTCAAATAGTTTTTTTTTTAATGTTGATCAGTGTAAAAAAAAAAAAAAAGCATTAAATCTGCTTTTATTCAATGTTGTAAAACAATACAACATAACAACTTTCAAGTGAGGTGAACTATGGTGTGAAATTTCATTTTTGATGGATGCATGCATGCAGCAGTTGAGAGATCATTGGATTTATTAGCATACGTAATGAGAGAGCAGACTTCATAGAGGTTTGTAGTCCAACTTCAAAATCCTTTTTCTTATCTGTTTGTGTCTTCTTTTCTTTTAGATTGTGGTTTATACATAACCAGGGACTTTTAATCCGTCTGTCATTATTGGACCAGAGGTTAAGATAACATATGAGATCAATGAAATAGGCAGACTCTCATCAAAGGATGAGCTCAAGAAATCCAATTGGAAAACATTTCTTTGTCCACTACTTTTAGGGTGGGGCAGTGAGTGTGTGTTAGTGTGAGTGTGTCGGTGTGTGTGTGTGTGTGTACTTGTTTATTTGTGAGCAGGGATTATCTGGAGCATTCCTGTGTGCATTGATTCTCACCATAAGGTATTTCTTGTGATATTGTATTAATCAAGCCTTGTATCAAGACTGAAGCCATCAAGCTTATCATGGGAAAAGAGTTAATATATCTTAAGGCAAACTTTGGTGCCACTTCCAAAGCAATAACAAAGCAAGTAATCAACATTACAGGCGGCGCCTGTGTGTAAACGGGTCTGTTTCTGTTTCTGCATTAGCGCTCTTATTGAATGGGCAAAGATTGTGGAGATTAATTGCATCAGGATACCAGTTGCCTATGTGCTGTTGTCTGAGAGCCAGAGGTAGATTTGTTTGGATCATACATCATCATATGCTGCTCACCACTGGCTTGCATAATCACTTTTCATCTTTCTTGCACCACAGGAAGTTATTTTTTGGCCGTGCCGCTGAACTTCATTGCAGAAGACAACACCTGGCCAATTACTCTGGGTATTAAATCACAAGTAACAAAGGCATGGCAAGCACTTACACAAACAGATAGCTTATCCTGCACTGTCAATTTGCTGTATTTTAGGAACATGACATTATGCAGACTCTGCACTTCCTTATACTGAATAATTGGTCAATTATTCGCTGCATGGTTCGAGAATGATAAATATGTTTTCTCATAAGAGCAGAGTATTAGACCATACTGCACACTCTGAGACACTAACAGGTAAAGTATGAGAAACAGGGGAGATGTGCTAACTGGATCCTTTTAAGTTATAGCTTACAGTACAACACTGGAACATATACAGACACATAATTAGAGTCTCATTATCATTCAAGATTGGAAATCAAATTATGGGATAAATATGGAATTAGATGTAGCTAATGAGTTGGTATTGAATGTGTTTACACCACAGTGAACCTAAACATCGTGGATAAATGTTCCAGACAGTATTAGACAGTGGCTCGTTTGCTGAGCTCCAGCTCCAGTGCAAGAGGGCTGTGGGGACTCAGTCAAGGAAGTAATTGGACACAACAACAACCGAAAAATTGATCACAGCTGTTGTAATTAGGAGGAATATGGTACAATCAATTTTTTCACATTTCAGGCTTGAAGCTGAGTTACCCACAGTAACTGCATTCCAATATACAATATACAAGGGGGTAATGGTTATAGTGTGATCCTCTTATGGTATACTTAAACTGATTGTGTAATATTTTTGTTTAATGAAACAAGAGACTCAATCAAAGGGGACTATAAAAATATTTGGTTTAGGAGAGGGCTGGATCTTATCTTTCATTTTATGTGTGTGCGTGTGTGTGTGTATGTATCTATATATATCTATATATATATATATATCTATATCTATATATATATATCTATATATAAGACTGCAGTTCCTTGAATGGCCACTTGAGGCTGGCTTGCCATAGACTTCCATGTTAAAATACTTTATTTATATGTTAGCAGTAATTAGCAGCTTGTGGTGCTCGCTCACCATACTTGGCTTGTTAACTAGCTAGTTAGCCAGCAAAGGAATTAGCCTTGAGTTAACCGTTGAGCAAGCTATAGGTTACTCACTCTGCCAGTAAAAGGCAGAGTCAGGCACTGCCAAGATGGCAACAGTGGAGCAGCCCGGTCTGAGCTTCAACACTGCTATTCAGAAACCTTTGCGTGACGTCACAGAGCTACATCCATCTTTATATTACCCTTTCATAACCTTACATGTGTTTATTATTGTTACTATGATGACAAAGGTCCCCTAACGTCAAGCAGTCATTCTAACTCAAACCGCAG
The DNA here is from genome assembly GCF_002814215.2 of Seriola lalandi dorsalis. Taxonomy (NCBI): domain Eukaryota; kingdom Metazoa; phylum Chordata; class Actinopteri; order Carangiformes; family Carangidae; genus Seriola; species Seriola lalandi. The sequence goes on from NW_019525479.1 coordinate 2,550,549, forward strand.
TGTTTTCCTAAGCCTAGACAAACCGTAACCATAGTGTTCTCATATTGTAAAATGGGTTTACTTTTTCCAACAGTGGTTTGTAAAAAAAAAGATTAATGATGTCCTTTTGATGGGGGTGCCAGATCAGAAAATGTCTTTCTTTTAAAGGGCACGGACAAGCTATGTATTTTGTCATTTGATTTGGGATATGTGTTGCATGGGTTAATGTTATATGATGCTTTACTGTACTCATTCTTTCGCTTATGATGCAGATAGAAATAAAAGTGGGAGCAACTGTAGGCAAGTGAAAAATTATGCACTGTACTGAGAGATACTATTCAACCATTAATAACTATAAAGACCCACATGTATTCTCTTTCACAGAACCGACATATTGGTTCCTATAGCTGATCTTGATGAGACGGCCTTATACAGACACAGAAACCTCTGGATAGGGCCAAATACACCTTTGTTACCTGTGTTTATTGTGTTAAATTAAAGAGTTGTGTTTAATAATAACACAATTTTACTATTTGATACTTTTTTTTTTTTTTTACCATAAATCTTCTAAGTACAGGCTGAAATAAAATTTTAATCTACCCCCTACTCACCTCCACCCTCAAATACTTTTTCATACAGTCCTTAATTAACAATATTTGACAAGTGTAAGTCATGATCCAATATATTTAAGAAATCATTACTTTCTGATGACATACAGAATAACTTCATCATGTCTCTCAGTTTCCAGACGTATTGAAGGAAGTAAGGAAAATAATCCCCATCACAAATGGCCAGCAGAAACCATTAAAATCCAGCTTTGATTGATCTCTATATTAACTAAAGACTTCTGAAGTTATTTGACAAGGAAGCTGGAAGACGGTACTTTATCACGCACATTCAATGAGTCATGGATTAAGTTGTGCTGCAGTGAGGATATCTGGCACGTGTCACAGTACTGGAGTGAGGAAAGGATAATGTCTCAGTCTGGGGTGATGTGATTTGTGCTTCAAGAAAGAGAAATAGACCTGTTGTGGACTTCGATTTCTCCTGGAGGAAACGGCTGCAAGGATACACGGCCGTCACCCGGTTTTGCAGCACTCGCCGCCATCTGTTGTGTAACTCCATACATGCCAGCTGCCATATCAAGACAGATTACACATTCGTTAACAATGCTGCTACTTGAATTAGATGCTACAAAACCAGATACCTCAGTATAACCTTGCTGTGATGTCTTCAAGGCTTCAACCCTACTTCCTGTTCTCATTTTGGTCCATTTACATGTATGAACAATACTTACCCCTGCTGCATATTTCAAAAAGACTATTTAAGTGTCAAATTGAAGCTATTATTGTCTGGGATTCTGACATTTTGTAAATTATTGGCCAGAAAAGAGCACAGTGGGATGCGTATAAATCTGTTGGTGAGCTTTGTGTTTTCCTCAGCCGAGTGTCACAGTCTGCAGTGAGCAACAAGACAAAACAGTGTGACTGGAGAATGTGCAAGGTGAGATGAGATGTGATCTCTGGAGTGAATCAAATGGTTAAGACGCTGGGTATTGGCTGCCTTTGGAACCTAATAGGAGATTTAATAGGCCCAGACAGAGAAACAACTTACATTTTTCATGATGCAATTTCTCAGGGGTATTAGTGTTTGGACAAGCTGACAAGCCTACACGATATTTATAAACCATCTGTTGTGGACGCTGCGAGTCAGGTGTCTCTGAGGATCATTTTAGGTTGGATTCTTACATCTCGAGCAGAGGGCCGAAATGGATTTCTCTCAAAATGAAACACAGACACACCTGCTCGAAGAAAATAGGATCTACAGTGCAGTGCCTTCAAAACGCAACTCTTTGGGTAAATACCTTTGAACAGTTTATCATAGGGAGCCCGCAATGGTAGATTACAGGTTCAGTATAATTCTCCTTACTCAGTCAAATAAGAAAAGACAAGACACAGTTAATGCACAGTGCAGAAAGTGGAGGATGGATGCCTAAAATACATATATAAATACTGTATATAATTTTTTTCAATTTATTTTGGGGGTAAGTTGTTTTGCTGTCTTACTGGGGGTTTGATGGAGGGTTGACATCAGTTTGGCGTGTCTGCATTCAGTGATAAGATGTGGTAACCCTGTCTCCTAGCTGAGTTTTGAGTATATGTTGTTTGTTAAATCTGATTGTTGCTTGTTTAATTGTGGACATTTAATCTATAGAGAAATTCTTAAGATTTGAAACCAACTTTTAAGAGGCTTTCACATGTCATTTGTTGCCTTAAAGACATGATGTACTCAGGATGTAAACCCTGGTCTCTGATGTCAAAGTGCTGCATTTTGTATACCTACCATCCACCTCAGTGACCTCCTAACAGCTAGCATGAGGTACATGAGTGTACCTGATAACACAGAACACAACCCAGGCAGCAGTTATGTTTCCCTACTAGACATAGTTGCTAAAACAAAATAGCATTATATTCTTCATTTCTAGAAGGCAAGATTTGGGTGTGATAGGCAGTTAGCCTTAAAAAAGAGGAGAAATGTGCCCCCTAAATGTTTCTTAATTGCATGTTGTGTCTTCTTAGCTAGCTTCCAAACATTTCCTCTGTAAGGCCTTTGTTCAGGTGTCATCTGGGTTTTCTTCACAGTTTTCAGGGCTTGACATCTTAATGAGGATGAGACTTGAGGAGTGTTGCTTTGTGCCTTGACTGGGGCTAATATTAAGCTAGCTGGCTAGCTGCATGTGAAACCATATAATGTCTCGTTTTCTATTTCCATGTGTGTTTTGTACAAAGGTCCGTCTTCATCAGCTTTGATAGAGCTGGGATGAGTAATGTAACTAATTACTTTATAAGTGTATTTGTACGGAGTATTGGGGAAGCTGCTTCGTAAACATTGCTTTGCAAGTTACCAATAACTGCACTGGAAGAAGTGGAACTACAGCAAACCTATGCTATAGGAGAAACCTAGTTTGGTTAACTAAAGCTACTTCGAAAACATAGTTCAAACTACTTTGTAAAAAATGATCAAATTAACAATTTTAACAAAATATAATATAAAAAAAGTCACACACCAGCTTATTGCAGCATATTGCCTTGTACACAGGTCATCCAATATTCATGAGAAAGTGCAAATAATGTCAGCTTTGGTTTAGTATACAATTACTACTTAAATACGTCTGTGGTGTTTCCCGATCGGGACATATGGTGGTGATGATGACGGTGTCGCTGTGTGAACACTGAGCAATACCACCACCCTTGGCTTCTGCACATGAACTACACAAAAGTCAGGTATGTGGTGGTGGCTGCCTGACGAATGCATTGCCTGGGCATGCCTTCACAGCAGTCAGTGACAGGGGGTTCATTTTAGTAGAAAAGCAATGGTAAAATGAGAATAAAAAACGTTCCTTTCCTTTTATGGCCCAAAATTGTTCGTAGTTTCAGTGGTTAACCGCACAAAAAAATGACCAACAAAAGTAATTTAACTACTTGAATCACAATGCACATATGAATGTAGTTGATCTACCACCAAGCTACTGCTAAATGTAGTTAACTGTAATCAACCGAACAGATAGACGGATATGGATAGCTTCACAAGGTGAGTATCAGAGAAAATGAAATGCATCCTGTGTGCAGACTCGCATCTCTGTGGCTGAGCTGGCAGCAGCCTCAGCCATCCGATGCACTCTCTCCTGAGGGAATAGATTTAGTTGGATTTTTAATTATCCGACTCTGATTTCTAAATTAGTTTTTTATGCCAAAACTAATAATAACAATAGACAGTGACAGATCTTGGGAGACTTGAATATGCCTATGAAGAGACAGATTGTTCTCTATCAAGGCCATCGGAGATTACCAACCCCACTTAGAGGGCTATAAGCAAATAAAAATACTTGTAAGACAATGAAATGACACAATCACACCAAGGTCTTAATTATTATTCTTGTCAGGCATTAGCATATGAATCACACTCGTTCATGTTTCATTGATACCCTCTTTGCTTTGTAGTTATTTTGTAGTTTGAAGCACTCAGCTGGATGTTTCCTGCTGCACCATAATTGTTGAATGACAATAACAAAAAGGTGTTTTTAGTAACTAGGCTGTAAACTCACACAACGAACGAACACACACAGACAAATAAATACGATGATATTTAGGAATGTAACACTGGAGTCTGCAAGTGAAGCAGTCCTGGATGGTGGAGACAGTGTCTTCAAATCGCAGCAATAAGTCTTCCTCTTCAACTCTGTGAAAGCCCACCCATCCGTCCACCCACGCACAGGCTCACTGTCACCACTGTATCTCACACACACACACACAGACTTCTAGACAAACCTTCATCCTTCATTTAGTGGCACTTCCCCACTGTACAGCCGAACCGCCACACCAATATCACTAAATTTGACCAAGTTACACCTCGAGGCTGTCTCCACCAACGCTGCGAAGTGAAAACACATGATTATTACTCAAAGACAACACACTGTATCCCGGCAGCTTAGACACCAGCTACAGAGTAGGATAGACAGATGGATATTTACTAATTCTGTGTGCTGCACAGAGACTGAGCAGTCTGCTTCGGATCTCTCCGGGTCTGGCAGCAGAGTCCTAGCTGAGACCCTCTGAATAAGCACATCTTCCTGCTCCCTCCTCAGGAGACTTAATTGTTGCTGGACATTGTTTGTGATTCCTGCCAAGTTGCCGGAAAGTTTCCCCACTCTTGCAGCTTTTTGTAACCCCCACACGGCAGGGTCCCTGTGCTCTTATTCTCATCACATCATCTGATTCATGACTATGGAAAAAGCTGATGAGACCAAAATAACCAGCGTCTGAGGGGCATCATCAGTCACATTACCTCCTCAGGGTCAAGCACGCAAACCACGATGTCCTGACCATGCTTGCATCTTAAATTTGCCCCAATCTGCGTGTCTGGCTGATGTTCTGTACTACAGATCATGAACTGGCAAAACTTTGCTGAACTGCATTGTATTTCATATCTTGTTCTTCTGTAGTATTTTGATCAGGATTAGGCTGATCAGAATGTTTAGCTTTTAATGATTTAGTAAGAACATAATAGAAATATATCTCAAGTATAATCTCAAGAGTTCACCATGTCACTAAAGCTTTGCTGCATAAAAGCCTCAAACTATTTGTCAACTATTAACAAGAATTAAGGCCTGCAGCTCGGTGAGGCTGTACTTTAAGTGGTAGTTTGGGTTATTTGAGGTGGGGTGGTTTAGAGCAGTGGTTCTCAAAGTGAGGTCCTTGAGGGGGTTCCTGGGGGTTCGCAGCAAAAAAGGGAGTAATTTATTTTCACTTGCATCTATAAGTAACATACTGACAGAATGAATGAGTATTTTTGTCATGGGTTTGAAACACTTTCTGTAATAAAACATCTAAAAGCAAAAATCTGATGGGGGGTCTATGGTCTAAGTTATGTCAGTTTAGGGGTCCTTGATGTGATAAAGTTTGAGAGCAAGTGCACCTATGCTTACCTCTGTCCAACTCAAACAGCTGATATGCGGCGTAATACAGTGCGCTGTAGGTGCACTTGTGCAGAGGAATACAATCAATGGTTGAGAGGCATTTTTTAAAACTGGCTAAAATATGTTTTTGCAGCTGGCCCCGCCCACAGCAGCACATCACTCTGCTTCTGTGACTGTGCTCGTGGTTACTTCTCCAAACTGCAAGGGCGCTAATCCAAATCTAGAAGTACCTCATGCAACCCCATCAAATAACCCAAACTATTACTGACGTAGCATGTATAATGTTTACCATGTTCAGCGTATTATGTTAGCATGCTAACATTTAGTGATAAACACAAAGTTCAGCTGAGTTCATTTGACTTCATCACCTGTTTTGCAGGTTATATGCCAGATGGATGTCTGTACAAAATTTCACAGCTGTAACATCCAGCAGATGTTGAGATATTTCACATCTTTAGGTTTCTCATGTCACCATGGAATCTCAATCAGAGAAACTTTATTGCTGTGAAAAGGCTTTGAATGTCCATGTTGGGGTAAAAAGAAATTTAGGACATACGCCATCACAATCTCATTCAGCTGGATAAAAGAACTGAGGCATTCCAGCTGTTTGAATTGATCTCGATCAGTGTTTCAGTTATGCAGTGACAATGGAAATACATGAAGAATCATTGTGGCACAGAGTGAAACCGACACACGCTTTTATCTAGTCTCATAAATATCTCTGTGGAGCGACACAGGGAAATGAACTCTCAGCAGCACAGTAAATAACAGCGTTCAGTGTCATACCCGACCTGCATGCACAGTGCTCTGCTCTCACCAGTGAGCCAGACCTTGAGGAGTTTCTTCTGTCAGTTTCCAACCTTTTTGTTATCTTGGTATATCATGCTTTATTCTTTTATTTATATAAGCCAATGTTTCTCTTTTATTGCAAAATTTAAGATATCTTTCCAAGAGCACAATTATTGAATATTAGCTACACACAATCCCAGTCCCATACATATGGAAACAACCCTAAAGGCTTCTTTTATTATCTATTGATAATAATGAAATGCTGCAGCTTTGTCAGTGAAAGCAGAGCCACTAGCCTTTAGACTGAAGCTATCCAAGTGTTTCTGACATTATATTTTGTATTGTACAAGTCAAATCCCAATTGGATTGCAGTTTATAATAATAATGATCTGACAATATGTTATTGGTCCCAGCAGAGAGGTTCTCTTTTTGGTTGCCCACTCTACAGGGAAGGAGTTAAGGATGCAGCGTGCTGCTGAAGGACACTTCAGCAGGGAAGGATGATTGTTAATAATGGAGTCTGAACCCAGATTTCCAAGATGATAGTGCTCCCTTCTTGCTAAGCTAACCTGCTGCTCTTGGTGTGCAGATAGAAAGATAGTGGGTGCTATGTTTTCTTGTGCTGTTTCCCTGCACTGTGAGAGATAAGGTGCTGTGGACCATTAAATTTAATTCTCGATTAAACACAGAATCTGTTTACTAGCGCTTGTAATTCAGTGCATGGTGCGCCAGCAGCAAGGTTGCTCTAACCCTAAGCAGGTGAGAGAAAGACAGTGCAAACTCCTTTACCAAATTCCAAATGGACATCAACCTATTTTAAGAGTTGCCCAGGCGACAACTTAAGATAGTCATCCCAAGGGTGTTTCAGATTGAGACGCTGTCATGAATGAAAGGAGGTATTCATGAGGGAAAGCCTTCGGCATGATGAATTAATACTCCCGGTTCAGGGATTAAATAGTTGTGACATGCCCATCTCAATAAGGGTTTACAGAAACAGCTAAATAAAAAGGAAGTCTGTTCTTGTAATTATTCACATTCTCATTTACATTTATCTTTTGTTGAACACTTAGCAAGAAAAATCCACAGTATAGTGAGATATGGTGAAACGTAAATGCAGATTCTGATACGTTTTAACTCAACAGGAGGTGCAGTATAATTAGGCTGAATGTTACTGTGCTAGGGACTGATTTTTTAGCTCCCATTAGAAAATATGAGCGGTGAGCACCACAGGAAAAAAAGTCCTTTGGAGGCAGATGTTTCTGACTAATTGAGAATGAGCACCAATGGGAAAATGTGTGCTGTAAGTGGTCGCCTGTGGTGAAGTGATTCTTTACTTACCATAAAGATTAATGACCCCCGGCATAAAGGTGATCAAAAGGCATGGACTCTGATTTATTCAACTTCACTGGAGACCATTGTACAACGGTCTCATCATTATAATCATGTTCTTTTAACAATGAATTTATTAAGTGGCTTATACAGTATCCCATTTAAATTTGAAGCCCTCTTTTTCAGTTTTGTCCATAAGAGCTGGCTCAAAGTTCAGTTCACACAGATTAAAAACTAAACTAGTTCACATTCATTTCTACGTCTAGAGCTGCTCTGAGCTATTCCTTTTCAATAGAACCTCCTCCTGCCCACCCATCCCCAGCCCCCAATCATTGCTACATTACTGTATACGACTATATAATCCCAGACAGAGATTCATATTAAAAGCCAAGAAAAACCAATGAGTATTTGTTTTATGTGTATATGGTGTGATTTAGACTTAGGTGGAGGAACTTTTTGGCTGTTCACTCATAGTCTTACCCTTTCTTAATGATTTCTTGTGATCACCATTCACTCGCAGATATTTCGAAAGCCTGGTCGGATGCTTCAGCTCCATGTGTCGTTGTTAAATTTGTTGCAGATGTAGCTGATGATCAGTTCTCTGTTCAATGAACGGCGAACATTTAGCTTGTGCACAACATTGACATTTAGAATTGCATTTCTCATAAATTTCACATCACATTTCCATGTTAAGCCAGGTAAGTCTGTTATTTATGAGCAAGCAAGCAAGCAGGGCTAACTAGCATCCACTTGGATAGGTTTAGGAACAGAATGGAAGTTAATTAGCATAGCTTGCTAGCCTCCACTTTACAATTGAATACAAACTTAGCACAATGACAGTTCTCCCAAACAGCTTAAAGAGGACATGACCAACACTAGGTGAGATTGTTGAAAAAGGGGAAACGTTTGTAGGACTATGACATTATTAACAGAAGTTAACATCTTGCACAGTGACGCTGGCTCTCAGATGTCTGTCTGCTTAAATGCTATTTCTACAAATGCATCCTAAAATTATTTAGTCCTGGTTTGAGAAATGAAAAAATATGTAAAATCCCAGCAGTAGTTTATTTTTCTTTCCATAAAAATGATAATTCACATTTCAGTTCAACTTTAATATTGCACCTAGATTTAGGTTTAAAATTGGCTCAGTGTGTGTAGAGTTCAGAAAACACTCAAGAGACACTCTGTGATCTGTGTGCGCATCAACACTGGACTTCAAATAAAGCTTTACGAAGCAGAGCTGTTTCGACGGGACACTGAGCGTCTTTCAAACTGAACACGATTCTCGTTAATGAGGCATTGAGATTTAGACTGACAAATAAGTCAACATTAACAACTAAAGCTACAAAACAACGTGATTTCTCTATTCAAAGTAGATATGAATGCACATGATGAGGCGAATCAGATGGTTTGACAAACAAAAGCTCTGTTCTCTTGGTAAATATCAAATCACATGAACAAAACTTCAGTTCCTTTTCTTGATTGAATTCTTCATGGGGAAAAATAATTAATTGTTGGATTTGAGAAATGTTACAGCAATCCACATATGACTGCTTTTGAAACATTTTTCTCTAGTTTTCAGAGTGATTAAGAGGCACTTTGAGCCCTCGCACACAAGCATTAGTAATTGCAAAGCACATGAGAGGAGTAGTGTTATGCAGGTCCAAAGAATACCATCCCTTAATTTAGACTTTTGCACATTGAAGCAAAGATTTCAGATATTGTTTTAATATTCTAAAATCATATAATTAAAAACATCACAAATCACGCTGACCTATCTGACTCTCACACAGGTGCTGTGTAACATCACTAAAATAAGTGAAACCCATTTGGCTGCAGCTACATGTAAATGAGGTAGACTTAAAGAGCTCTCTGTTTTGTGAGTGATCTCTTCAAGGCAAAGATGATTATTCAGCCTGTAAAGGAATCGGTGAATTTGGTACAGATGACTTTGATGTCTGTCAAGTTCCATAGCAACATCAGCTAAATAAATGAGTCACAGTTAGAAGTCTGGATGGTGTGTTTTCATGCCCATGTAAGACTAAAAAGTTGATTGATTGATTTCAAATGTTGTGGAGTGGTATTAAGTAAATTATTACCACATTAAGACATAAAAAGAAAGTGTAATTAAATCAAACCATTGAAACTACAATATCATCATACATATTGCCAGACAAGAACATCAGTACTGAACAATTCTGCAAAACCACAGATTACGTTTAACAACAAACAAATCACTGACACGCAATGCCGGAGTTTACAATGTAATAAAGAAATAAAGAAAATAAGCTTTCTACCCTGAGCACATGAAATACAGTACCAATCAAAAGTTTGGACACACTTTCCAATTCAAATAAATGGGAAAGTGTCCATTTTTTATTTATTTGGATGACGACATTTTTTTTTTTTTTTTACATACAATTCCAAGCTTTTTTAAATACTCATTATCTACAATATCTGAAAGTAGGTTAGGGAGATGTAACAAAGACACTTGGTTAAGGTCAGGAAATATAATGGTTACTGTTAAACACAAGTGATAATTGCAGGTGTGTTACCAGAGGTGAAATCCTGTCTCCTCTTGGCCATTCCACCCATCAGTCTGACATCTTCCACACTGTTTCTTTGCACCTCCCTTCATCACTGATTTCTGCACTGCCATTCACATTGAATAAAAGCTTTTTAACTTTAAATATGTCTAATTATTGCTTGTCAGCTATGATGAGCGGGATGTCCGCTAATCAGAACGTCAGTGGTTTGATCCCCCGGCTCCCTCAGTCCGCAAGTGTCCTTGGGCAAGATACTGAACGAAAGCGTGTCCAGTCTTGTTCAGTGCTTTTAACTTCAAAAGTCACAAGATACTGAACAAGAAGTCCCAGCTGGGTTCATCACTTTTTAGTGTCCCCCCTGGAAACGCTTAAGTTGTGTTGTGAATATTTGCAGCACATGTGTTGTCAAATTGATTAAGACGTTTTCTGAATTTGCTTGTGTTTTGTTGACTTGCATGTTTTCTTAAGTTGCAGTGCATTGAGCTCTCAGGGCCATTGTAATTTTTCCTACACATATAGCACTTTTCTACCATGCATGCACATTAACACACCGGATGACACATCGGAGGCAATTTGGGGTTGAAGTGAGTAGAGCTCTCAGGGCCACTGTAAAAAAGCGCTGTTTGTGAATGGGTGTATGAAGCTTCTATGGTAAAGCCTTTTGAGTGGTCGATAAGACTAGTGAAACGTTATATAGCCTTACTGCAGTCTGTTTACCATATGTACAAGAAGAAAAGCAGGAATCAGTTGTTAGACTTCCATCTGGCTGTATGTGTTTATAAAGTTATTACAAGCTATTTGAGAATACACATCAAACTCTGCTTCTACTCGGCTGCATCCTAGTTTCAGGAAAGTCTGAAAGGTCACTGGCTGATTGGTCGATGGTATTGCTATTTGCTCATATTTCCATCTTCAGACTGTGCGCATATTCGTCAGTCTTCTCTGACTGGGAGATGCTTTATATGTTCATTTCTCTTCACAGCTTACATGCTTATTGTCCATCAAAACCACTAATGCACTTTTGATTTGAGTCATTCTTGAGCTGCCATGCCAGTAAGTACCCCCTCCACCACCACAACCACCCCGCCCCACCTCAACCCATCTCGCTCTTCCTTGCTTCTGAGTTTCACAGCAGATGACAAGACAATGGCAATTCATCTTCATCAACCCGTTCCGAATTGCCATTAACGTGCTGCTCTTTTTCCTTACATTATGCAGCTCGTCTCACTCACAAATGCATTCAGGGGAAAAGTACAATATCCTGAGAGGTGGGCATGTCATTTGTGGTTAATATCATCAAGACATTGAGGAAGAGTGGAGAGGAAGATGATTGGGCTAGTTTTTCCTGCAAATTCTCCTCATGTTTTTAATATGAAATTACCTGCTCTATCTATTAAATCACATCACAAAAGAGGTTTTAGAAATGGAATGTCAAAATAACCTATAGGTTTATTTCTCAGGTGTGAAATGTAATAATTCAACATAGAATATGGATTTATTCTTTGGGGAAAAGCCTCTGTGACTGCTCCACTCCCACACTATTTTCATATGCCTAACTGTGTGCCAGCGTAGTATACAGCCTTGAATTTAGATTAATTTAAAGTATAAAATTTCCAATCAATAGATGTAGGTGTATGAGTTTTAATGTTTAATGCTTTTCTATTTGTTTTTTTGTTTGTTTTTTCTTTCCATTTTTGATGTAGTGGATCTGAGACACATGCAGCATGTCTCCTGTGTAAATTATATATTTGTACACCTCTCTGAAACACAATAAAACACTGGAGGGCAATCCAATATACTGTATGTTCTGCATATGCTGTGATCACTGACCAGGTAAATTGTACTATTTACATCCACACTTCTGCAGACACAAATAATACCATTCTATAAACGCCACTGGGGATTGATGGACATATTTTGATTTACCTCTTCTATTCTTGCTTTTCTCTTCCTGAGAAATGCTTTGCCAAAAATATCTAGCTTCCTCTCTGCAGCACTCCAGTCCCTCTGGATACTGACAGCTGCCTGAATTACAAAGGTAGCAATGTGAGTAATGAACCAACTGAAATCTCATCATATAGAGTGACTTTGAGTTACCCAGAGCAGCCCCCCTGACCCTAAACCCAGCCTCTGAGCCTCACCAAATGAGCTTTTCATTTACTATTCAGAAATCAGAATGAGGCATGTTGCAGGCACAGAGGTGCTCCGAAGAACTGCACTGCATGCAAACGTGGTTTTGCATTCCTTAAGCCCAACAAATCAGCAATTCTGTTCCAAGCTTATTTGCATACAGTACTCACATATTCTGCCTATGTGCACGGCGTGAAAGTACAAATTTCATTGCAGTCCTGTTTGATGCTGATGAAATTGTTTGGAACTTAGTTGAAGTGAAGATACATGCTTTCATGAAAATCTTTTCTGGATTCCTGTGAAGAAAAACATGTTATTATTTAATGACCAACACTTTGATCTGGCTGATATATAATGCAGCAGTATTAAAGACCAAGTTTAGCAGAGCTGATTAGAGTTGTCTGGAAAATGAAACATTGAACATTAAATTCAGGTTTTGACAGAAAATACCAGATTTGAAGATAGCAGGGACCAAAGAAGATGCCAAATAAAATGGGTGACAGCTTGAAATATGATGTTGTTTGTAGTTTGAACAAATAATTCAGTTAAAAAGTCTGTTGTGAGAAGACTTTAAGATTACTCTACCTACTCAGCAGCTGTGGAGATGCAAGTGAAATGTGCTTTCAACCTGATCAAAGATTGAATAAGAATATATGTTCGTTGGACATGGACATTGTGTGCTTAACAGAAAATTCACTTTTTTACTACCACTGAAGTTCCAGTTTATAGTGTGTTTATTGTGGAAATCATGAGTATCCCCACAGATTCACTTGAACTCATGTGATTAGTTGTGCATATAGTTGCCGGGACATAAAGCCACCGTCACTTAAACTCAAGGCCCAACTCACGAACCCCTGCATTCCTGAAAGTCCTACTGGAGGTTGTGATTTGTGATTCTGTCACTTTGGCGGTTCTTTTGGATGTTTGTCTGCCCGCCCTCAATGCTGTCTTCTGTTTACGAATTGTATCGCAACCAATCACACTTCTTGCTTAATTCATATGGAGTACTCATTTGGACAGTGCTGTTACTTATTTATAACAGAATTATTATATTATTATTATACATATATTATGTAGGTGTTTTAATTAGAAAGTTCAGTCGCTGCTAACCAGCTAGCCCCGGCTTGTCCCACTTCGTCCTCGTCCCATGGACGTACTGTAACTCCATCAACTTGGACTGCATTTGGTGACGGTAGTTCTTGTTCTGCTCCAGCGGAGAACTGGTACATGTGCCACTACATCAAACTCGAAGGCCGCAGAGCACAACAAGGACTGCCGGCGCCAGCTGCAGTTAGCGGGCTAGCTGTTAAACAATTAACAATGGTCTGGTTAGCAGCGATTGAACGTTGAAAATTAAAGTAAGGTCGTCCACCATATAAATTCAAATCGCCCACCCCTACTACACGGTGTCAATGTTTTTGACACTGTCACAGGGCTTGTTTGCAAACAGTTGCCTATTTACACAAATAGGAGATTTGGCGAGTTGTGTTTCCAACCACCTTTCAAATTAAGTCCAATGTTAACTCTCGTTTTTGCTCTAGTTTTGCCCTCAACTCTGAGGGAAAATATCTGGCTCTTTAGCTTCTAAATGTTCCACCATGTTCGCCAGCAAATTGATAACTGTCTGTCTGCCGTCTGGCAAAGTACAGTGGGTTTTTTGACCATTTCATTGAAAACAACTTCCTGCTGATGCTGGAAACGGTGCTGATGAGAGCAGCAAGAGTGAATCAATACAGCTGCAGATTGTCAAACCGAAACAATAAGCTGAAAGATGTTGAAATGTTCCATAAAGCTGTGGGGACACGCAGAGTCGGGTAATCATTTTCTTTAGGTTCAACAGTACAAGTGTCAGTAGACAATGCACAGGCCAGGTGTCCCACTGCAATTTACTCAAAAACTGCAATTTTCTAGTGTAAAAATATTTATGATAGCTTTTAAATCTGACCCATCTTCAATACTCTTACTCAGGAGGACAAACTATTTAAATTAAAATGTTGTTATAATAAATGTTCTTTAAATGCATCATTATCACTACAGCTACACTGCTATTAAAGGAAAACATCTTGGGAGCACTTTGGTGCAGCATTGAAGGTCAAGAGTTACTGAGGTGAAAACTGTGATTATCCTCTGCTGTTTCGTCCTTTTGTGTCACGTTGTGTTTTATGTCTCTTGAGTAACGAAGCATCCACTCTCGAGTCAGGTGTCGTACAGGTTGATGCCATAACAACGGCTGCGTAGCAGAACTTCTTTACTCCACTGAGGAGGGAATCAAGGGCTTCAGATCTCATAATTAGCCTGGGACCTTCTCTATCAATGAATGCTTGAAGGACTGGCTGTCAGTTATTTATTTGAAAACAGGCCATTTCTTGTCTGGGTGTGTTCAAAATGTTTTTCTTTAAGACAAGCAGTTAGCCAGACAGATAGGTGAGTAATTCTGAGAGCAGAGCTGTTATTGTGTACACAATAAAGCTGGATCAACTTCTCTCTTGCGCAGTGTCAACAAAAAGCATTATAAGCTTCACAGAAGTAGTTGTTTATGGCAGAGCTTTTATATTCAACTGTACAGGCATTGTTGCTGTTGTCCTCTACTGTAAAATATATTGCTTAAGTGTCCGCCCCCCCCTGTGTAGCAACAAAAAACGGAGTGAATGGAAAAATTTAGACCCAACTCGACTGTCATCTTCATCTGTTGCTACCTGAAGCACGTAGCACGTCTTATCTGCAGAGTTGTTTACTTATTCAACACCTGACTGCTGCCTCCAGTCATACAAAGGAGAGGATTATGAGGAATTAACACTTTTTTAAAAAAACACCACTGTCATTGTCATTTTTGGATTCAGTCGCTGTGTTTGAAGATGTAACCTGAAGCGAGAACAACTGCCACGATGTTCACATAGGAACAATAAACACATGTCAAGGCTACTGTCTCACGCAGTGTGAAGCCAAAAAGAAATGTGTGTCTTATGAAAGTGGGGGAAAAAAAGGATGACGGTCAGTTGGGGTCATTTTTAATAAAGGTGTTAGAATTTCTGTGGCATCAAGAATATGCTAATTGACTAATTGCTTAACACCGCGGCCGTTACATTTCATACGCCTGTCAAGCTTTCCAGTACAGCACAGTTTACAGGTTACAGTCATAACAGTGGCAGATTTACTAGTCTGAACTGGCAGTTATTTTTGAAACAATGCATTTTGAGCTTTTGAGCATTCATCACATGCTGTTTATGCTGGTAGTTATAGAATCTCACCAGCACAGATCGTGGTCTCCGGGTGAAGGTGGACTCTGGGGCCAGCGAGCGGTGTGCTCCCTCCAAATTCAGGCGGCAGTTTTTGGGAGCCAGGTCTCAAAAAGCAGCGTTGGATCATTGCCTTCAATGCCCTCAGGGAGTACGATAATGCAAATGTTTTTCCTTCTCCCACTGTTGAGTTGTTCAGGGTGCACAAGCTGTGATAGTGCGCCCAGCTTGTCCTCAATAACTTTAGAGATGTTAGCTGTAATTTCATGAATTGCCTCACAAACTACTGGTTCAAGTGAGCTAACGGCACTAGCTCCGGTGTTAACTCCAGAGGTTTGTTGGCTCGGCTCGTCCGAGACTTTGGAGAGTGGGTGTTTCCTGCATGGCATGTTGTCAGCCTGCCTCAAAAAGTAGTTGTTAAGGCTCATTGTAGGCTATGAAGTTATGAAAGTTTGTAGAGTGTTGGGTAAAATGTATGAATCAGTAAATTGGCACACCAGCTCTCCTGAACAAGACCGTCCTTCAAGCTGCCATCTTGAAAACCCCAGCTAGTGTAAACTAACGCTGTCATTCTCCAACTCCCAGTTTTTAATGTTAATTGTTAAATATGGGGACGTACACGTGAATGGTTGTACCAGAAATAGTTGTGTATAGACACTAAAAGAGAGTTGGAGAGAGAAACTTCTTTCTCACTTCCACATAGCTGGAGTGAAGCATGTGAATATTGGATTTTCAGTTTCGGACAGTTACAGAGATTGTCAGACACAGTCTCTCCCCCCAGTTCTGACATTGAAAGGTGTGGGATTGAGGGGTTTCCAAAGCTATTTGACCACCTTACAGAAGCATACAAGCAGACTAACACAAGTGTGGCTGGAGTTGCTGGAGTGTAAACTTTCCCAAACTAAATAAAGTGCACAACAGTGTCCGTGTTGTTACAAACTCTGAAATAAAAGTATCTTTACTTCCACAGGGTGGATGTTCCAGTCCTCTATATAACCTGTAAGCCCTCAAAATAATGCCGTTAGCTAATGGCAAGCTGCTTGCTTGTGGAGGTGATGCTCAGCTCCTGTAGGTAGTAAGTAAGCTACCCAAACATCCTATTTGCACCTAGGTGCTTAGATTGAACAATTTCAGCTCATGATTGTTATTTTCGTGTAAAGAAAAACATGTAATGAAATGTAAAGTACAAAAAGAGCTTTGAAATGTCTGCACCTTTTACTTAGTTGCTGTTTAAATACATATATTTCCCTGCAGCTGACTGAATGTTTTAGATTTACATGATTTTTTTGGTGTTGTGTAGCTATGAGAGCAGAGTTGCATGGTACTAATACAGTATGCAGTATCCACTTGGCAAGATTGTTGAAAAAGCAGTGCAAATCCATAATGTAACACAGCACATGCAAAATAATGTGTTTTTTTTTTTAAGTATGGGTCTTGTGAATACCTTTCACCACGTCTGGGATGAATGTTTTGTTCTGTTTAGAGAAGGCTGGTGTTTTGTTTTACTTGGATTACTGAGTTATAATTCAGTTCAGGGGGTTATGTGTCCCACTGGATGCAATCAAAGTGAACGGTGCTCTGCATATCTCAAACCAAGTGCTGGCAACAATCTGCGTGAAGTGCTACACTGTTTAGAGACAATATATTCAATCACAATTCGCTGTTGTCCTCTGAAATGCCAGCAGAAAGGTCAGAATTAAGTTTGAAATTCCACCCAGCGCACCTGCCATCATATAGCTTTGAGGACAATGGGAACTCATGTAGCTTAAATCCTCCTTTTCTGCAGTAGAGTTTTGTCCCACAGCTACATGACCCAAAAATCACAGAGTGTAAAAGTTCCCCCGATAACCTTCTGTTTGCCGTCTAATGAAGTTCATATAAATTTGAGAGATATGCAGTTTACTTAAAATGACTTTCTTGCAGGATGGTTCTTATCTCGTAAACAGTCTGTCTGACAGCCTAAACACACCCCGAAACAAATCAAGCTGCAGTGGCAGATAGCCCCCCCCCCCCGCAAATGATTTTAGGATCAGATTCATTAACAAAGGGTATTATTGCTTTTTCAAGACATAATATGACTTCACAAAACCAGTTTCAACCCATTTACTGCTGCTTTAATTCCAAAGAAATGCAACATGGTAGAAAAAAAAAGGCATTTTGAAACCTGTGTTCATTGATTATTGGTAATTAATAATGACACAGTCACATTTTTTTTTTTATTCCAAATGTTTGGTATTCATGGAATTGTAGCATCACAGTATATCCTGCACATATCCATGAGTGGTGGGCAAGTATTTTAAGGCAGATACATGCCAAAACACTGAGCTAGAGCCATGTTATTGTATAATTATAGATTTATTTTATTTTGTAAGTAGTGATTGATATATGATATGATAATATGATTTCCAAATTGTAGTGATACAATTGAATGAATGCAACCAGCTGTGTTATACACCATCAGTTCAGCTTGCTTCCTTAGAACTTCCCTCATGGGTTCTGATCTTGTGTTTTTTTTTTTTTTGTGCGTCATCAATGCCCAAAGTCTGCTTTTGATGATTTCCTTTGAAAGTTATCGCCATACTCATCGTACTTTCAAGTAAGTCAAATGGGTCAACATCCGCATCATGTGGCAATCACAACATACAATTGTAAACATATAGTGTTCATTTTATATTTACACCATTCTGTGCATTTGAAATACTACTCTGAGCATCTCTCCCAAAAATAAATAAGGAAAAACTGCCCAAGGAAAAAAACCAACAACTTTAGGCTCATATTAAAGGCCTGATGATAAAATCAGGTCTCTCTGGTGAGAATATAATGAAAGTACATAGTTAGAGTTTCCACAACAGTTTCCACAGTGGATGAGCTTGAGTACCCACTTTAGCCCCACCTCTACTGAGCAGTGGTTGATTTGCAAAGAGACAGAAATCAAAGAACCAAAATCAAAAAAGAAAGATTATATGATATTTAGATATAGATGTATACAAAGGCTGAAAAGTAGTTCCTGCAAAAAATGTGTAAATTTTTAAAATTTTTTTGAACATATGAGACAATAAATGCTAATGAAAATCTTAGACAGATATGCAAATATAAACAAACTTGTTTTAAGACTTGAATAAAGTGTAATTCTTGATACTTTGGGAGCCATTTGACATGTTTCAATAATCAATAATCACAATAATCAAGTGAAAGGTACCAGGTGCCAGGTAGATTTGACTGAAAAATCCGGGTTTTTATGGTTTTACAGTTTCTTTTCTATTTATTATTATTCATCATTACTTTAACATCCAAAATTGAAAATATTCCAATTAAATTAAATCATATTATAAGTTTAAGTCAAGATGTAACTCTAAAAATAATAGAAGTAATAATTTGGAACTTTTGAAGCATGTTCATAAGATGATTTAAAACTCTGTTTTTTGTTTATAATCATTTCAGTCAAAGAAAATACATTCCATCACCTCCTGGCACTTGTTTTTTTATGTGACATATTTCTACAGGAAGCTGAGAAAAGGTTAGTCAGTGTCCTATTTGCAGTAAACTGGGACTGAACAATACAGAGAGAAAACAGGGCAAAACAATCGACCTTGGTCAAACTATAAATAGCATGTGCCAATGTGAATAGCAGCATTCAAAAAAGAAGCATACAAGACAGACCAACACATTACAGTTCTGAAACTTCATATGACCAGAAGAAACTCTTTTCGAAATAGCAGCAAATATGACTGACGATACTGACTCTGTTTTAACTTTAAAACTGAAAACTAAACTGACTTGATACTGCCGAAAATATGGGTTTGACACATATTTATTCACAATGCAGAATTCCCTATATGTTGTGTGCTACAATAAATACATGTTATAAAGTATATACTGCACATACCATATGGCCAGCTTCAAAAAAATGAAATTATTTTAAACATCATGTTTATATATCACATACCAGCACTTGGGGGCTGGAGTGTGATATAAAGGAAAGTTATTTCACTGTTTATTAGTGTATTAGAATAACAATTTATTGACTTAACCAACCACTTATGGAAAAAGTTTTTTTAAATGGTCATTAATGAATGATGAATACGTTAATTCATATTGAAAATAATTTACAATAATTTCTGTTGCTTTATTTACTAACGGGTGTTCTTGTCATATTCTTTTGTGTTTTGTAAATGAAAGAAATTCAGTTAGCTTGTGTGCTATCCTAAAAACGAAATAAGTCCATCTAAAAGAAAAAACAGGACCTCTGATTGGCCAACTGAAAAGGGAATTTTGCTGACTAGCCAATGACAACTGAAATACCCTTTTCAAAAATTAAAATTTTTATATTTTATTTAAGTCAGAATTCTCCAATACATTAATTAATTGGGACATTTAATGTTCACATTAAAACATTTTAAACCCATAGATTACCATTTGCATCATTTAAATACTAAATTAAATAATAATAGACCTATCATTAACTACTAATGTGAGCAGAGACAAATGTAAGGTAATGTAGACCCAAAAAACAAACACTATTTCACTATTATGACTATTTCAGTTTAGCAAAAGAAATGCACATAGTGTCATAAAAAATTGCATTAAATTGTTGATTTAATAAAGACCGTCAGTCTTGTTTTAACAGAGCTGCAATATTAACATCAGTGTTCAGTTTTCAACCTTGTTTCCTTGTGCAGCTGTTGGTATGAAGTGTGACACATCCATAGCTGTAAACATTCAGGAGGCTGATTGAGCTGCACAGTGATTTCATTTCTACCTTTACGTCTTTATTCACATCCAAAAGCTGAAAAATCACTTCTCTCAGAGGCTTTCATGGTCATGAAAATTGACAGTGATGCCAAGGGCAACTTATCAATCACTGACCAAAAAATAAATAAATAAATAAAAAATCTAAGCAGACAGCAAACAACACTTAGCAACATAAATCTGACCAGTTAAAGTGAACACCCAAAACACATCAGAGAGGAACGTGATAGGGGTGCGTATTATTATTTCAGGTTGAAATGATCATTTAAAATAAGCTCCAAAAGAAACAAGCCTCTGCAAGCTTCTGGGTTGATTTTTAAAAAGTGTAGCTGCACACTGCACCAGCAGCACATACTGCAGTAAGGCCAGCAGTAACTCTGCTGTAGACATGAAGGGGACAGCCATCACATACTGTAAGAGCGCACACCGAGCTCAAGAGCAACAATTAAACAATTTATTCATTCATCATTTATCCCAGGCTGCCCAGTGAAAGCTATATATGCTCACCAACTGTGACAGGAATAGGTTTATTATCAGCCTCTTAACCAGTTAACATTCTCTGATGGCCATTAAACTTTATTAAGATCCATAAACCATGAGTTGACTTGTGCAAGATTTATTATAAATACACAGGTTGAAATTACATTTATATACCACACATTTTCAGCAGAAGATAACGTTTTAAGAGAAATGTAATGGCGCCTGAACAAACTGTAAATTGTTCAATAACAACATATTTTATTTGTTTTCCCCATAATATCCACTCTTGCAATAAAATATCCACTTGTACTGTAGCAGGTCAAGCATTATTAACATTTTTATAGTTGTATTTATAGGCACAATGTCAGGGAAAGATTATGGTATTTGTTGAATATTGAAAAAGGCAACAGTGACTTGAAAAATTATTTACTTTATTAACATGTAACCAAAAATGATGATGATCTTTCCCTAACCTCATACCTGGAATCACTGATTTTTTTTCTGGTCACTTGGAGGCAGCAGAAACGCGCTGTAAACACAACACTAACATATATTTTCACCTTTTAAGATGACGTGGTGAACTTGTTAGCAAACAGTTGCCTATTTACACACCCAGCAGGTACGGAGCAGCATCAGCATTCATTTGGATTTTTGCTTCTGGCCACCTGATGGATGTTAAATGTATTATTCACTCTTCTTTTATAGCGCTGTTTTTGGTCTCCACCAACTCTTGCTCCACTATGTTCACCAGCTCGTCAGTAACATTGTGCTGTTTGGTGCTGATGAGAGCAGTGACGGTGACAGTAGCAGGCCATAAAAAAAAAGTGAAACTGCATAGCTGTGGGTTCATCACTACGAGCAAAGAAAGAATTACATTTCCCTTAATATGCATGTGGCAAAACAAAATGGTGGAATATAAATGTAACATCAAAGAGACAAGGTGGACAGGTAAGATAAACTGACCACTAGAATTCATCAAAAGCATAACACTAGTATCAGTAGTGAGTCTAAATGATCAGACACGGTGAGACACTATGGGCCCCTGGGCATGGACATGTTAAAGGCCCCACAAGTCCCTAAATAGGAGCAAGTCCCCCATATTGAAAGAAACTCAAAATGGCAACAAGGTCAAATTTTGTGTCTCTCTGTGGTTGTTTGGCGTCTTGGTGTCTCTCTGTAGTTATTTAGCAGCTCCTTGAGGTTATTTTGTGTGTCATCTTATATCTTTGTGGTTATTTGGCATTATTCTTCTGTTAGTCAGTTTATGTCTCTTTTTAGTTGTTTTGCATTTGTTTATAGTCATTTAGTGTCTCTTTGTGGTTGTTTGGCATTATTTTATAGTTATTTTATGTATCATTTTAGTTCTTTTGCAGTTTCGTAGTTATTTGATGTCTCTTTGTGATTGTTTGGTGTCTCTTTTTGTGGTCATTATGTGTCTCTTTGCAGCTGTCCTGCATCTATTTTTAATTGTTTGGTGTCTATTTGTAGTTGTTTTGCAGCTGTAGTTATTTGATGTCTCATGGTAGTTGTCTTGCATCTATTTGTAGTTGTTTTTATTTGTGGTCATTCTCTTTCTCTTTGTGGTAATTTTGCATCTCTTTCAGCAACATTTTGGAGGTGAAGCCTAGGGGGCCCCCTGATCTGTTGGGGCCCTGGGCCTGTGCCTCATGGGCCCATTCAGTAATCCATCAGTGCCTCTTGTCATTAATCACTCTTGTCATTGATTCTTGTCATGAATCCCCCTCAAATTCAAATTAATTAGTTAAATCAAGTCATCCTCCATAAACATGGATCTAGGTTATCAGTGACCCATCATCCCTCTTGTTTGACTTGGGACAAGTAGCTCCAAAGAAAAAGAAATACCCCCCAATACTAAGCAATGTTAAAACTTTGGTGATGACAAGTCACACAAATAACACAGGCATATAGAATTTACACCCAAGAGGCAGATGTACTAGAATGCAACAGTTGTCATGAAAAAAATCAGTATGCTAAACATATTCCAACAGGTCAAAGTTTGAAGAGTACTTTTGGGATGTTTTAGTGTTCCTCTCTGAGGCTGCTTGAGTGACAGGAACATAGAGCGGGATAAGGAACATTTCAAGTCTCTTTCATCTGGACAGGGACTCAGCACTTCAGAGAATGCAAACGATTTCCCAAAGTCTTATTTCCTCTCTCTGATGTTATCCATTTCCATTTATCATAATTCAACCATTTGTCAAGATCCGACCGATGCAGCAGTAATGTTTTGATTATACAGTGACAACACATTATGAAGAAGTCAGTAAGCTTACAATCTTCTTTTCTTACAGAGGGAACACGAGAAAGCCAGAAAACGTTGAGTACTGCCATCCACCGACTAGGTTTCCCTTCTCCAGCTTTAGATAGACTTTGTCCTCCTTTTCTAGATAAAGCAGAACTCCATTGGTGGCCGCCTCGCGAGTCACATCTTTGTCACCCGCAAAGGCAGAGATCACTGGTTTCCCATTCAACATCAGGTTCACCTGGACAATCCAAAAAATTAACAATAAGCAACCGTAATGGAAAAGGAATAGTAATAGAAGATCTGCTTATGCATAGTTTACTTAACAACAACAGCAAATACGTACAAAAATAAACATATTAATAATAATGAAAATGATAATAATAATAAGGATAGTCGTTTAAAATACTTTTACAATATGCTAATACAAACTTTGAATTAAAGTTTAGAAATTATTTGGTGTAATTTGTGTTTTTGTTATTGCTGGCACATATATTGATTTTTCGAAATATTGTTTTTTTTCTGTGTTGTGCTGCTGATAAATTTCAGTTCAGTTTTAGATGTGATTGGTTTTTCTTTTGGTGAGCTGTCTTTATGAGCCCTTTGGGGTTTTTATAAATCTCAATAGCATAATCATTTTTTCTATAATGCATTATAATGTTTTTGTGTGAGTGCCTTGTTAATTGTGCAAAAAAACTAAATTAAATTGTAACAAAATTAAAGCACTTCAGCACTACATTTAAATGAAATACAGCAAATAAAAGTATGAAATAGAACAAAATAGCCAATACCCCAAAATACAAGAAAATAAGATGAAAAAAATTATACATAAAAATGAATAAACCAATTAAAAAATTTTGCGATTAGCAATTTTTTACATTCTTTTTAAGAGGTTTTGAAAAGTATGTGCAAAGTGAGAATATGTCACTAACTTTTTTTTAATTTGCAAATAACTTTAACAAAATGATCAAATACAAAAATAAAAAACAAAAAACCTTATTATAATTAGTATTACATTTACAAATCATGGTTCAATTTTACATTGTCTATGCTTTATCTCTTTTAGTTATTAATGGTGTCAATACTAATAATACTAAACTTAAAGGGAGGGTCCAGATAAAACAATGATTTGCTTAGAGAGATAGTCGCCCCCCCCGCCCCCAGTCCCAACAATGAAACATTTTTCCAACTCAATCCATTGTACTGTAGCTGTGTGAAGTAAACAGAAATGATACCTGTATGGTTTGACTCTGGTACACTTTAATGACATGGAAGTTAAAACTGTAGATTCCTTTTCTCGGGGACAAAAATACTGATTCAAATGTGAAGTAGTTTCCTATATTCACAAGAACCTATGAGAGGAAGACAAAAAAGACACTGTGACAAAGGTGTTTATATAGTCAGCACCTCAACAAAGGTTTTAATTTAAAGTCGCACAGGATTGACTGTAGTGACTACCAGGCTTCCCCCTTGTTCAGACACAAACTGAATGCGACACAATTCAAAAGACATTTAATTCAACCTTTTGTCTGAATGGATTAAAACACAACATTTAACTATTCTACTTCACGAGAAAACAATATGATGTTTGATCAAAGAAATTTGATGAGAAATGAATCTTGTTGTTAGATTTTATAGACAAAAGAGGGATTTTCCCAGACTTTACCCTGAAAAGAATCAAGCTTGAAAAAATCAGAAGCTTTATTCATCCTGCTTCTTTAAGTGGCACATGCGGAGTAACCTAATGCATATCATAGACTTTTAAAAAAGCACATATTCTTACTGTTACTTAAATGATGCACTCTGTATGTAAGTCAGAATATACAGCGTAGTACTTAACGCTGTCTCATGAGGCCTACAGTATTTACACTGATACAGAAAATGAACTCCTTTTGGTCATGATTGATGGAGGCAGGAGAAGCTGCTGTCAGTACCTGCAGAGTCTCAAACACACCAGTCCCACCTGTTCAAGACACCCCT
Organism: Seriola lalandi dorsalis; assembly: GCF_002814215.2. NCBI lineage: Eukaryota > Metazoa > Chordata > Actinopteri > Carangiformes > Carangidae > Seriola > Seriola lalandi. The sequence continues at coordinate 2,575,506 of NW_019525479.1, forward strand.
GCAGGCTCAGCCAGAACCTTTGACAAATGTTGCTTTCATAGCAACAGCATGCACATGATCCACACCAATCAGATTACTTGCAGTGCGTTATGACACCAAAAACATCACGTTATGTAATTTAAATGAGAGGGCAGAGGATCAGTTGAGTGATATTGTTACAAACACCTTTACGCGCGGCCCACCGCTGGGTGACTAATCAAATCCTTGTTGTTTGTGCTGTTGCTTGATTTGTTCGGGTGTATTATGTTATGGTGATTGAGTGTGCGCGTGTACGTGCGCGTGCGCATGGTGGGGGTATAGCTTTGAGGCACAACTGATAGGTTCGTGCAGGCTCTGCGGGAAGCCTGCCCTCAGACATAATCCAGTCACTTTCCAACCTGCCTGCATGTGATTATGTGCACTTGTAGGCTATAGTATCCTCATGCCAACTGCTGCCAGACTCAAACTAAACTCTTAAAACTGCCATGACACTTTAATGTTTTGCATTACATCTCAGAACTGAGCTAAAGGTGGAAGATTTATTAGAAATCAAAGGACTGAAATTGACCAAGACAAAGTATAAGGTTTTGACAGACAGGGAAATACAGAAAAAGTGTTATAAAAGGCAAACTTAACCACTTTTTAACATTTGTACTGTTCAATAAAATGATCTTAACCTGATCGAAGTAGATTATTCTTGTTTTGTTGCTCATCTCCGAGGGCTCATGGTTGTTGCTCCGGACTGCAGAGAAAGCCACCTTGGAGTTGGCGGCGCGCACTGAGATGCCTAGCGGAGAGGACGAAGCCTTCCAGTCCGTGGTCGGGTTCGAGTCGCACACCACGAGGCATTTACCCTCCAGGACGATCGGTTCCGTGTCATTCTGACCACTCGCCATCTCAAAGATCACAGTCCAGCCGAGCATCAGTATGAGGGAGTTCACCATGGCGCTCTCTCTCTCTCTCTCTCTCGCTCTGACAGCTGTGCCAGCGCCGATTCGAAAAAGAGAGACCGTCTCCTGCACCACACAAGTTTCCGAGTCCCCTCCACTGGTCTCTCCCGCCGCAGACGTGTCTGACGCTGTTGGATTCTCTTATTGGATCCTTAGATGTGCCATATCCGAGTTAGACATTAACAAAAAAAAAACTAACGAATCCTTATTAAGTATAAACCTTATTTTGAAGTCCACGGAGTGAGAGAGATCACTGACTGTTGTCTATGCGTCTCATTTTCAGGCAGACTTTATTTTAAAGCTCGAGGATGAGACAAAAGTACACCATGTGAAATGTTTTAGGGGAGACTGGTCCAATCTGAGAGGCGAATCAGTCGATGAATCGTCCATAGCCCTCACTCCCACTCCGAAAAACGCGTCTGACAGCAGATGTTCTCCGCAGTGATGTGCTGCATGTGTGCGCGCCCAGCCATCCACTTTACGCACGCACGTGGCAAAAGTTATAATTAACTGTCCCCTTGTAATTTGCTTAAAGATTATATTCCTCTAATTCTCTATAAAATAGCCTCCAACCAAAGTGTACATTCATTAATTGGTCGTAATTATATGACTATCAGAGGACACACCGGATATAATCTGATGGCTCTGACTTTCCATCTCTGAGATTCAGGAGCAAATCCACGAAATAATTATCCCCAAACACATTTCTATTCATTTCCGGTTTTGAGTGATTCTGTAATCTTTAAGTACAGAACTGAATCTGCCCTCAAGCAAGAGTTTGACTCTTTTTTTTTTTTGTAAGAGCTCCCTGTGTCCACTGTGGCTGTAGGTTTCGCAGTGATGCAGTGACTCATCATAATCTCAGTGCACAGGTGGGCTGAAAAATCCTCCAGGTTTGACTTGCAGTTCCACGGCGCAGTGGTGTTCCACAGAAGTCAGTGATGGGGACCTCTACTCTATAAATGCTTGTCTTGGTGACGTCTCTGCGTTTCTGTCTTCACTTTACCTGAAGTAAAACTTCATGTGTCTGCAGCTTGTCTCATTAAAACCAGATGGTGTAGACTTTTCTCACCTAGTTGAAGCGACCTTCACATCAGGTTCATTAATCTCAGCTTTAAATTCCCCAATGTGGCAGTTTCACTCTGTTATTGTCATAATTGGATGATGGGTTCATGAATTCATCAACCACTGTAAGATTCACTGGTCTATCCTTTCAACACGTCGCCCAAAGTGTCCTACAAGAATATTGACAAGAGATTAGAGATGTGAGCACATCACCTCTGGCCTTGTGTCACTACAGGCTCCCATAAAACTGCAGATCAATTTTTATGTCCTTTCTCTGACTTACAGACTCATACATTGTCTGGCTCCATCAGCTTTTAACCCAGTTTAATGGATGGATGGATGGATGGATAGGTTTGTCTACAGTCAATCCATCAATCAACCATTGATGGATTTACTTAAGTTCAAACAGACCCGTAATTGCATAACTCATTGAATCAATGTAATTAAAATGAAAAAGAATAAAATGAAATGAACTACAACTATTTTTCTCACAACTGATGCCACAAACTGTTTTGAATAAACTGTTACAAAAATATTAGGAAATAACAAACCTTTGAAAGAACTATGTCATTAGCTACAAAGCCTCCCAATAACACACATACACAATACACACAGATGTTAGACGCATTATAAAGCATTAATCAGTTGTTTATGTAGAAGTTATTCGCAGGTGGTTTCTAGACTCTTTCTTAATGTGATCAAAACTCATTGAGCTTGAAGATTCGTTCATGATCTCACAAATGGTTTGAAAAAAAAAAGAAGACTAGCTTGTGCATAATATTTCTTCTCAGACCATCAGTCAAATCTCATATCTGCATCAGCAAAAGGACTTTGCTCAGCTGTCATGGAGAGTGAAATATGTATAAATAGATAAATAATTCATAAATCGTAGGATGAGTTATAATAGTTGACATATACATGACTGAACACTTAACAATCTTATATTAGTGTGTGAGAAAACTATTAATTAAAGGATTCAAAGGTTTATTTGTCATGTAATCATGCAGAAGGTTTAGAGAAAGCTTATCTGACATGCTTTTACAGCTTTGCTAAAAGAATAGTGAGAAAAACAAGTTAAATGTCAAGCAATTTTAAAGGTCCCATATTTTACACTTCTCCAGTGTTTTATTTGAAGTGTTGATATCGATAAGGAGATATATTTGTGGTTTTAAGAACCAAAAAACCATCTCAGTGTAGTTTTACATCTCCTCTCGCAGGCTTGTCTGTGGAGCTCTAGCAACAACAGGTCGGTGAGCCGATGATCAGAAGAGAGGCTCTGATCCTTTCTTCTGATTGGCTGACTGTTTTCTGAGTGATAGCATAAAAATATAGCAGATTTCAGAGAAACCAAATTCTGCAAGGTTGGATGGTGGGTCCAGGCGGGCGGGGCCTGGGGAATGGCTGACGGAGGTGGCTGCTTTGTTGTGACATCACAAAGTTACAGGAAGTCCTGACGGCTGGTTTTAAGGCTCAGTTTCTGAATACAGGCTGTGTGCATTTCTCTGTGGACTGAGGCTTTGATACTTTCACAGTATTAATATAGAATCTACATGGAAATATCACCCTCTACAAAATGGGACCTTTAAGGAAAACTGTACAATGAAGTGGTATACACTCGAAAGTGTTACAGCGAATATACAATGCAAAAATATGCATGGTGCTTATAAGTGCTGAATGGGCAGATGGATAGATGGATACATAGATAGACTTTGTAAAGTGTGGTCTGTGCCGTTAAACTAAAATAAGCCTGAATCCTGAATCCAGCACATTTGTTGTTCGGGTTTCATTTTCTTTTCTCATTAAATCTGTGCTCATGACTGCAGCTTTTTGATCTTTGTGGCCGAACAACAACAAATCATTAGATTACATCGTGTTAAGTGCTAAAAAACAATGTGAAACAGCCAGTGACCAAATGGACCTCAACCACACACAAACTGACCTGTGCCAATACACAATGTGCTCCGAAGTGCTTCACATATGAATGTTTAAAAAAAAAAGGACATACTGAGAGCAGGCTATTGAGTACAGCTTGTCAACAACAGATTTCAGGTGGTGTTGTGTGCATGGAAAAAAAAAAACTGGATATTAGTTATGTCAGTGCCATTTTTTGTAGTCAGAGTGACTGCCAATATGTGTGTGTCAGGAAAAAAAAACCTGAGCTGATTACATTTTGCACAGTTCAACAGGATTTTAAAATACAAAAGAAAGATATCTATCTATCTATCTATCTATCTATCTATCTGCCAATTCTCGAACACAGCAGTAAAATTCTGACTTCGCTTGTCAGACACCATGTTGTTGTTGTTGTTGGGGATCAATCCATCTGTAAACAGAAGACAATCTGAGGATATCATCACACCAACCTGAATAGCAGCCATTTTGTGAGATTTGTGTCATCGCCCAGCTCTAACAAACAGTTTGGTGCCTAATGTCGTGCATGTCAATATGTTTCCATGGCAATAAGAGTTTTCAGAGCTGAGAGGTGATGGCATGCCATGTGCCAAAAACACACCTCCGTGGAAATTTAACACTTACAGATTAATTTAAAGAGATAAAAGAAAAAAAGATCCTGGAAATACAAACCCTGTGTGTCATCTTGTGAAGAAAGCAATTGTGTGGTTTTCCTCAATTTTCAATGTGTCACTTGAAAACCTTTTCTTGTTGTCACAGATAAAAAGTGTCAACAAAGAGAGGGTGAATGTGCTGTGTATGGTCAAGCTTCAATACAAAGTCAGTGGTGGACGAGAACATTTGCTCAAGTATATATTATGTCAACAATGTACTTCAGTGCAAACAGTATTTCCATTTCATGCTACTTTCTGCTTCTATTGCACCAGATTTCAGAATGAAATATCATCTGACAGCTATAGTTAATTGTCACTTTTCATTTCAATATATGTATATATATATATATATATATATATATATATATATATATATATATATAATGTTTTAACATTTTTAAAATGATATGATCTTTAAAAACACTAAAAAAGTTGAAAAACTCTTTTTCTTGTATTGCCTATCACTGTGGTAAGCCAATGATAGGAAGTTGTTGTTGCCGGCCGGACCACTTCTTATACTTATTTCCTATCTTAATCTGATTGTGTGCTAAAATTTCGGGATGGAAATTGAGAATCAAAATGGATAAGCTTGTTAGCGAAAGGAAGAATTTAAAAGAAAGAGAGTTCCCTACTTAGTTACTCAGTTCAGTCCTGAATGTTCAATCATTATCACAAAAACTAAATGTGTTCTGAGAACGTATTATTTAGCCTCCGTATTGTTATGGGGCCGGATGTGGGTCACTAATTTTTTGTTGCCAATACTTACCAGTACATTATTTAAAGGAATAGTTATACATTCTGGGAAATATGCGTATTCACTTTCTTGCTGAGAGTTACATGAGAAGATCAATACAGCGCTCATGTAAAGTAAACATATAAAGCTACTGTAGATCCAGCAGGCAGTATCTTAGCATAAAGACTGGAATTGGGGGAAAGCAGCGACATATTTGTAGCAGTAGCAATGAACTGCTTTATCTGGCGGCCAGACTGTCACACCCTCTGCCCCCTCTCCTTGCTAGGAGCTTCTCTCCCTCTCTCCGTCTGTGTTGTGCTCTGATTACAGAAGTGGGATCAGGTGCACAGGTGTCACATGGCAAGCTACTAATCATCTCCAATCTTCTCTACTTTAAATACTGGGCTTCAACTCCACCGCACTGCCATATCATATTTAGTTAGTGTCGGCCTACCCTTTTTGTTTTTTTAGCTTTTGCGCTTTTTTGTTTCTGACTGCCTGCAGCATTCCTCAGTCAGACTTCTTTCCTCCTGCTCTGCCTGGAAACCGCACTGGATCAGCTCAGCTCTCTGGACTCTCTCTGCCTGGCTTCCCTCTCCCAATTCCCCTGCCTTGCCCTGCTCAGCTCCCCTGCTCCTGTCCCAGCCTCAACCTCCCCCAGCCTCTGCTGTCCTCTGGCCACAAAGACTCTGCTGCCCCTTCTCAACAAATAACATCAGTTTGTTAATGAATCATCCCTGGTTCCAACTCCTAGCCTCTGTCTCTGTGTACTGCACTTGTAGGAAACCCCGTAACACGTGTAGTACACAGAGGTAGAGGCTAGCCTCGTAGCACGGACCTTAAACAAGCTAACTAGCCGGGAACATGATAGTGCTACTCACTCAGCGGTTCTCTGAGCTTCTTCCTATTTTCTCTGTGTTGTGTTTTGCTCTCCTTCCTGGCATTTTGTTATCAGGATTGTTCATCATGTCATTAAATCAAGAGTTTTATTAAAAAAAATAATTTACATTAAATATTTTATTAGAAGAAAGAAAAAAGCTCTTCGAGCAGTCTTGTAATGCTCTCTAAGTTTCAGCTGGCAAGTCTGTTAGATTATTTGGAACAATAAGTTCACAGTTTATTCAAAATACATATATTTAGTGTTGTCTCAAAACTGTCTGCAAACCATTTCTCTTTTATGGAGCTATTTATACACCAGTGCATTCACCGAAACGACTAGAATATTGTTAAGGTTACTGCTAATAAATAATTTTGTCTACTAACTAATGTAGGTCAACCTTCATGGACAGCAACTAACATGTACAACCTAATACCATATTACAAATTAAATGTTAGCAAAAAATTGTTATGCAGTAAATGAATTTGCACCATTAATCAACGGTTTCTTATCGTCAACCAAACATTTTCTTTCGTCCGCAATATTTCTGCATCCAATTTAAAGGAGCAGGAGCTGGGAAGTTATTTTTTGGATTATTCTGACAACACATGAATGCAGCACAATTCTTGACCGACTCCCCAAAATGCTGAACTATTCCCACAAGTAAACTGAGTATTTTGTTATCTTTTGGTTTTGCTACTTTTACTAAAATTTATACTTCTTCTACCACTGTACAAATTAAATCTGTTCTGTGTCTTACATGGAAAAAGTTCTTGAACATTTTCAAACAGACAAAGTCTAGTCTGCTTCTTTTTTTTTTTTAAAAGGATCCATATTGGAAATGTCTGTCACTGTCTGAATCACAGATCTATCCGTGCAATACAAAATTATTTTGGCAGGAGTAAACCCTGTGATTACTGTCATTCACTGTCTGACAGAGATGATTCCTAAATTGTTTGTGAGAATATAAATGCTTGCTTATTTTGCCGGACACCCACTAAAACGTTCAAGGGCAACGGCAGCAGCATAACCAGGACCTTAAGGTAAAGAGGCGTATGCCTTTTTCATTCACATTCACTGTAACTTGTGATTTTTATTGAAATCTCATTTTAGAGTTTAAATGCTGTGCAAAATTTCAAATTTTAGAAAATGTTGCAGCATTCGTTGTCTTTTTGTCAGCATCTTCTTTGCGTAAAATGCACCTGCTGTTATAAAAATACCTCAAACGTGACCCCATTATCCTCGGTGGTAGTACCGGCAATGCTGCTCGGGGTCCCTGTGCTGAAAACCAAGGAACACACATGACATCATCTCAAGCACAATCATGTGTCACAGTGTCAGGCTGAGCTGAAGTTCAGAAATTCAATGATTAGAAATGCAGTCAAAGGAGAAATCCTTTCATCAGATCGTGTGTCTGTGTGTGTGTGTGTGTGTGTGTGTGTGTGTGTGTACAGCGATCTATGTTGCTACTAAACCTACCCTCCAGGTGAAACGATGTCTCTGAAAAATATTTTTTCTTCTTATCTGATAGGAAATAAATCACATTAATATTTTACCCGATGCCTCCAGTAATTAGTCCCTCTTAAAATGCATTCTGACTTGGAGAGTTGGATCATTTTATCATCTGTAAAGTACAAAACATGAAGACCCACCACTGGGTCTTGATAAAAAGAACAAGTCTCTAAAGAATTTAATTAGTAGTCAAAAGGAGAAAATGCACTCTTCATATAACACACTGACCATGTCGGACAGCTCTGTCGCACATAATGAGCGGCTTTGGTAATCTTCAAAAAGGCGCGGGCTCATTTTAATGCTGTCATTGTATAGACTTTTACAACTAATTAAACTTAAATCTGAAGTAATGCATGAACCGCTTTTCAAAGTCATAAAATAAGCAATAGGTAAAAATGAAATCAGAGACACAAACTGTCAATCACTGACTGAGGCACCTGGCATCCTTGACAGGGAAATTTTAACATTTCAGCAGTGCAGATTTTCAGAGATTGGCTCAACAATTTAGAAGTGTCCCAATCAATATCACCCAGACTCTATTCAATTTACATTTGAGTCTTAAGCCTTGAAGACCTAAATGGTAGCAGCAAAATGTTGGCAGATTGCTTCCTTGTGAAGATTGCAGGCTGTGATCAGCCAGGATTCACAGCAGTTACAGCAGAACAAAACTTTTTAAAGCAGAGAGAAATTTATAAAAACATCCCCCAAACCGCTCTCCATCATAATCTCCTCTGCTGGCTATCTGTGCGCTCATTATATGTATTTCCACCAAAATATGGTGAAATTTACAGTCTCTGTCGCAGTCCTTGTACACAACCTCGGTGAACTGAAGCAGACGTTTGCTCAGGTTTGTGCACATCAAAGAGTCTTTCATCATCCATTGAGCAAAACACACTTTTACTGCTGATTCCTTAATCAAATAAATGATTTTTTTTTTTGGTGATTTTTGGGGGACATGCTGTAAATATAACATTGAGATATTAACTCTTAGCTGCTAAACTCTCCACTATGTTCACCAGCCAGTTGCTAACTTTATTTGGTACTGTTGGATTTATCAGAGCTTTTTATTTTTGAAAATAGCAACCTGGAAGTGGAAACTATATTAATGAGAGCAGTAAGAACAGGAAGGTGGCGGCTGTGGAACATCTTGGTTTTTAATGCAGTGCCCATGTTAACGTTATAGTTGATACTGCCTGCGTGAGACGGGCGTCTCGATCTAGAGGTTCGGCGTCTCACCTACTTTTCATGTGTGATGCGTGTGGTTCCAAGCAAAAATAGACAGGGAAAATACCTGTTGGTTAGTATTACTGACATCATATGAGCAACATTACATAAAAAAATTCAGTTTCAATGTCTCAGTTAAATCTGAATGTTTCAGTGATATTTTATTGGCATTTTCTGTCAAAAATAAATCAGAAATGAATTTATAATGAATAGAAATCCAACATTCGAGTAGCCTGCTGATGCCCATTATTCAAGCCAAACTCCATGGAGCGAGCCGCAGGTAGTGTGTTCCCAGTGTAGTGCAGTAAAACAGTAAAGTTTTGCCCGAGGAAGCCGAACACACTAAACGCTCCATAGAGCTGAGGTGATAGTTCTCACTGGGTTCATTACTATAAGTGACACATTTCACATTACATATAATCATTTGATTCATTATCAATATATAAAATATTGATTAGAGCAGCTTTAAAGTAATAGTCAGGTTGGCTAAAGCTGTTGAAATGTGACCATGAACAAGTTTACTTTTGTTCAGTGTGAATATGTTTTATTCCGTCAGATGCCAATTAAGAAGCAGAATACTCAGGACAAACATTCCCCAAAATAGAAATGAATTCAAACATGGCAGCACAAACAGTTTTGCATTCAGTATGTGTCTGTTTGTTCTTAAGAAACTATATAAAGTTGGTTTACAATTCAGTGGACTCACAGTAGGAGAAGTACAACATTAATGCAATTAAGCTGCATTGATAAAAATAATTTAGCTGCTTCGGATGCAGGGTCCAGGTATTGTACATGCTGGCTCACTGTTGTGGCTTAGTGGGACAGATAGAACAGAGCCACAATTGTTGGTCTTAGTAACATCTGTGCTTCTATGACTGCCTGCTGTGAGAGAGGCCTCTGGCTGCTGACACAACTGTATCGTAAGCTGATTGAAAATGACGATTTAGAAAATAAAAGAGAAGAAGAAGCAAAAGGCTGGTTGGAGAGGTCGGCGTGCAATGAAAGCATGAAGGCATGAACAAAAGCTGGAGATGAGATGAACAGATGGTTCCAAGCAGATGTGAGACATATTTTAGATCAGTTACACACATTCACAAACCATTAGAGGCGGTTATGTGTGAATGTTTTTCCGCGGCCAAATTTTTCTCTCACAGTCGGAATTGTAATAATGAACGCAAACACCTTCACACCAGCAGCCTCCATTTCCAGCTGCTGGCTAATGAACTTTCTCCACTGGAACACAATAGTCACAAGTGGCTTGCTCAAAGATGAGGAATTCAATCCACTGATGTTGTTTACACATCCTGATTGTGTATTAAAGGTCCCATATTTTCCACTTTTCCACCAGTGTTTTATTGTGAGTGTTGATATCCATAAGAAAATATATTTGTGGTTTTAAGAATCAATAGTCATCTCAATGTAGTTTTACATCTCCTCTCTCAGGCTTCTCTCTGGAGCTCTAGCAACAGTAGGTCAGTCAACCAATCAGAAGAGAGACTTTGAACCTCTCTTCTGATTGGCCGACTGTTTTCTCAGTGATCAAATAAAAATAAAGCTGATTTCAGGTAAACACTGAGAGAAACCAAATCCTGCAAGGTTGGAATGGTGTGTGCCGGTGGGCGGGGCGTGGGGAATGGCTGAGAGTGGTGACTGCTTTGTTATGACATCACAAAGTTACAGAAGTCTTGGTAGCTCGTTTTAAGGCTAAGTTTCTGAATACAGGCTGTGTGCATTTCTCTGTGGACTGAGGCTTTGATACTTTCACAGTATTAATATAGAACTTAGACTATGCTTTATAATAAGACTAGAATTACTGATTCAATGCGTTACTGAGATATGCCGTTCACAAGAATGGGATGTCCGTCATGCAAGAGAGGTAATAAAAACAAATGAAATGATGAAAGTTATAGTAATGACATTTAAGGTGTATCGATAGATTTCCAAACGTCATTCATGGCGGTCGCCCGTGTGGAGGCATAGAAAATACATGAATCTCATATTACATAATATGGAAGCTTTAAAAAGGGAAAAGTAATTTAGCTTTTACAATGCATATCAAATGGAATAAAAATATCCTGTCATTTAAACAAACTTGTACATGTGCAGGGAAAAAATCAGATATGATACCTTGTTTTTATACAAACTAGTTGATGACTTGGAGAATCGAAAGTAAAAGGCAGTGTCGAGTCCATACAAACAGAGGTTTAACCCTCCTGCAACAAAATGCTTGAGAAACAGAATGGCTGCAATACTGATTGTCACCTATAACAAAGGGGCAATGATTGCATTTATGTGTCTGTGATTCTCTTCAAAAATGAAATTAATTCCAAACTAAGAGAACATGGAGATCTGTAAGATTTGAAGTGACTTTTAGCGTTGATTTTGTGTACATGCTCAAGGTTAAGCTACTTATCTGTTTTTAATTTCAAAAGCGGCAACAAAGACGTAATGTCTAGAAATATATAAATAAATAAGCCTTAATGATCCATCCAGCTACAACTCTGACAAATTGGAATAAAAAAAAAATAAAAATAAGATAAAGCTCTGTGAGGGAAATCATTTATTTAATTTAATGAAATAGTTTTGAGTGCTTCCTGCTCAAAAAAAAATCACCAAAGTTTTAATTAAAATTGGTGGTTTCTTCTGGCTTTTGCATGAGAAAATGTGCAACTTTTCCACAGTGCAGATGTGGTCCTGAATCAGAGGTGGCCTTGGAGCTCCTTCTGCAGCGCTGGGAGAGCAAATGTCCCTGACCACAGCAAGATTACATATTCAGAATATCTCAAGTGTTGTCTATGTTAACTCCTGTCATAACTCCTATGTATAGGAGTTTCACATCTGTCATAACTGATTTGTCTCAAAGTAAATATGAAGTCAACTCAAATCAAGCCCATCTCTGACATGAAATAACTCAGCATTGATCAGTTTTATATTCACAAAATTGATTTCAGCATCTGTTGTTCAGGTGCATGAGCATCACTGTGCACTTCTTATGTCTATACAATTAATCACATCCAGGGCACATTGTAAGATGAAATATCTGTGCAACAAAACAGGGGAAAAATATAGAAAATATACTCTAAATCCAATCCAACCCAGCTCATCATTAATTATTTCTAATATCAAGTAATATTCTTATTTTGGAGTAGTGACTATAACTTTGTTTGCTCAGTAAGCTTCACTGTAGTCCCAGTGGTCACTAATATTTACTTCATACTGTGTAACTCATATAGTTTCAGCATGTGCCCTCTTGAAGTCGAGGACGAATTGACAGATCAACCCAAAGAGATCCTGAGAGTCTTGATTCGCTGGTTCTCCAAATTTAACCTGGACGAGAGGAAAAAAGAATGATTGGAAGTTAAAAACTTTAGTCTGATATCAATTACACCTCCCAACACCTTTGAACTTATAAAAATTATTTTTACAATTAACAACTGAAGTCACTTTCATCAGTGAACCAGCGCCTGGGCCGTGCATATTCTTCTTAACAATGGTCTTTAGATATAATTACCTCATGTACTGCCTCAGCATGCAATCCATTCATCGAGTCCACTCATACCATGAGGTATACGTGTACTGCTGAATTAACACTTACACCTCGTGGTTAAGGGTCGCCAGCATAAAAATGTTAGCAATTCTCAAGTCAGACTTTATCAGAAAGGGTCGCGATGGCTAAGTGAACTAATTGGCTTGTTGTATGCCGTCAACTGTGCAGCCTGAAGCTCAAGCTCAAGCTGCTGCTGCCGCTCGCTCCTCAGTTTCTTTACTCCTTATTATGTTTTACAAATTTAAAAATGCCATCACATACTACATTTTCTTAATATGTGGATATGATTGCTGATAAGTAAGCATGTACTATAAAGTTTACAGTATGGTGCAATCGCCAAGGTGATGATATTTTACAGCCTTAAAGGAATAGTTTGACATTTTGGGAAATGCACTTATTCACTTTCTTGCCAAGAGTTTAAAGAGAAAAAACCGTACAACTCTCAGGTCTGTTTGCTAAAACTATACAGATTAAACAAACAAGACATAACATGCTCATTAGGGAGGTTTAGAGTTGCACGTTAGCAGTTTTTATTAACCTTTGAACAGGCCAGGCTGGCTGTTTCCCCGTTTCTGGTGTTTGTGCTAAGCTAAGCTAAGCTAAGCTAACCAACTGCTGATTGTAGCTTCATATTAACTGCACGGACCCTCTCGTCTAACTCTCAGCAACTCACTAAATGAGTATGTTTCGCAAGATGTCAAACTGTTCCTTTAAGATTAAGTATTCATCGTCATAGCAGTTAGTTTTGGACAGATTGAGTTTTTCTTGAGGCCAGGATCAACACCAGCGGTCAAGGTTTCAAAGGATCAAAGCCCATTAGAAAGAGATTCTGGCAAATCAGCCAGTTTGCCGCAGTAGCTTGGTATCGGCAACGGTTTTGGACTTTTTGCAGTCAAGTCTGGAATTTGCGCACGTGGTAGTTTTAGTCTTTGGGACTGATCTGATGAAGCACAGAGTTTAATCAGGCAGAGCACTGACGCTGATCTTGCATTAGCTGATTCATTCATGCTTCACAATCATTGGCTATCAGCAGACTAGTCAGAAACAATAATATACATGCAGGTGTACATTGCTACTATTATAACCTGACACTTCCCATTGTTAATCTTCTCCATTACTCTGACTTTGTGAGAGCTCCCTCAAACAGCAGAGCCTCTTGCTGCCAAATCTAGCCGTATAACTGTTTGCTGTAGATGTTCAGTTCCCATGGTTTATGCAAACAAGAGATGGCAACATGTGATTTGTTTGGACATTTGAATTTGAAAGCTTTATTGCATTATATTCCATTTTATGAGGCATTTCCACCATAAAGTGATGCAGGAAAAGGCACAAATTGGTGCATAAAAATTCAGCAGAATGCAGAAGTGTCAGATGCTCCAAATTTCCTGGGGGAGGACGCCCAGACCCCTCGCTTAATGTGCCCCTTTCCCCAGTGTTCAAACCAAACCTACGCCCATGGCTGACAGTGAGTATGTTTCTATTCCTGTGACTCCTGACATTTCTGAAAGGTTTACACAGGTGTAAAACGTCTGTTTTGACAGCAAGAGGCAGATGTTGATTATTAACACTTTGTCCTCTCTACAGTATATTACGCTCTCACATCAGATATCACATATTGCATTATATTCCCAAAATATCAAATCTACCATCACACTTCAAGTAAGGCTGTAGGAGACATAAAGGATGTGCCTGTTGTACATCTCAATGTGTTTCCATTTTAACGAGTGAGGATAAGAAGGATAATTAGATTGACTGCTGGTTGCACTGGTTGCATGTGTATTGTACCGTGGCGGTAGACGCTAAGCTACAAAGTAAAAAGAAAAAAAAAAAAAGGTTTGTGATTATTCGGCGCTCCTTTATCTCCAAGCATCAGACATGCATAATTGCTATACTGAATCCACCAATGTCACTAGCAGAATGTGTTAAAAATACATTTAAATTAAATCAATTATATTTTCACAACTACAGTCAAACATATATGCAAAAATAAAAGTTAAAGCTACACTTTAATCCCCCCCCATTAGTATTTATAAGCACTATACAGATTGAACATTTAATAAATGGTTTATAACACACTATAATGTAGTAAAATAAAATGTCTCCTTTCATTTAATGCTTTGAGTGGTTTTTAAAATCACGCCTCCAGAGTAACAACTACAAAAAAGACCTCTCCAAAATCGACCCCTCAAAAATTCCATGAGCCTCATCTATGTTTCATAAATTTGCATGCTGGCTAGTCAAGGACATCATTATGAATTCTCCCCTGTGACAAGATGTGACTAAATATGACGCCTTTTCCCCAACCTGCTGCTCTCCCGCAAAACACAACAGCCCAGTCAGTCTCAATCACTTTCTCCAGTGTTGCTTAAGGGGGTTTATTGTATATTCACAAGGTTTCAGACACACACACACACACACACACACACACACACACACACACAATATTAGAACAGGGTCCCCACAAAGTGATATCAAAGGGGGGCAAGGGAATTTCCATCTTCATGTGCCAGTGGTCAGATTTTGACTAGACTTTGAGGACTGATGCTTGATGGCACTCTGATATTTAATGTAGACCCAGAATGGCCCAGTAGGGATGCTACAATTCAAAAAGTAAGTTTATTATTAATTAGAATAAAAAATTAAAAAAAAAAAGGAAATCAGCTGAACTATATATCAAATATATCATGATTCTATAGGTCCAACTTTGGCACCACTGCCTGGTGATTAAAAATATAACTCCTAGCCTGAAGGGGCAGGGGACACTACAGTTAAAGGTCAAATTGTTAAACTTTAAAAGGCCACAGCCAAGTCTGCTTTTAATAATACTTGGAGGAGTGGTTTCTGCTAAGAATAATGAATAATATGGAATTTAACTTGTGGAGATATTTTACTTAAAAGGTATAGTTTGACATTTTGGAAAATATATGATTGTTTGCTTTCTTACCAAGAGATAGATTGGATATTATTCCTGCAGTAAATAAGATGCTACAGCCAGGGACGGAAGTTCACTCATCAGCATGTTAGACACGTTTCCTCGAAAATTTAAATAACAAGTCCTTTTTATTTACAGATGCGTTCATACATTAGGCTGACTGAACACAGATCCACCATGAGGATATACCACTCCAAGGCCTCGCCCTCATGGGACCCAGATTTCCTGCCCAAATTGAATGCTAACCTGCATCTACTACAACATTCCTGACTCGTAACAGCTTGAAATAATACTAGTCAACACGACAGGTAATATTTGTGGGCAAATACACTTTGATCATCCACATGTCAGCGAGGGTCCGCTAGAGTTTTCATCATCAGAGGGTGCAAAGCTCTGGACACTGAGTTTGAAGAGACTGTGTCTGCCGCTAACCTCACCTCTACAATTCATCTGTAAAAGAATACAAAGACAATTGAATGTGTTGTAGTTCTTCTTGCATGGATGTCGCCATTTTGATAAGATTCGTAATGCACATGCGCGGAATACATGGACACCATTTTCCGTGGTGTCCACAGCTGTCCAAGTACACATCTGCAAGCTATTTTAAAAGACAAATGTGAGGACTCTAAAGGGAGTTCAGTGAGAACCAATACACGTCTTATTGGAGTTCCATTCCTCATTCTAAACTAAGCTAACCATCTTCTGGTTACAGCTTTAAATAAGTGCATTTCCCATAATGTCAAACTATTCCTTTAGCTTGTGAAAGCCTCGACAATAGACTTAACATCCCCTACATTACCCCTTATTTGTGTCTCTTATTTAATCTACACCAATGACATTGATGGTTGTGACAACTGGGCTGCAACTGAGTACCAGAAGGCGATCCCTATTATTTTGTACTTGTGCTTTATAGCACATTGACTGTGTTCAGTAACCTCATCCCTTTGCTTACTTGTGTGCGAGTTGTGGGGAAAATTTTGCAGAGCACACAAATCTAATTGTGGGCATGCTATAACACAATTCCTTACCAGCCCTAAAGCTCAGATCTCATGCCATCATATCTCAGTGCACAAACACAGCAAGAAGGATAAGTGGACTCTCTATGATGATGGATTGTCCATAGAGATATGGGAAAGGTGAGAAAATAGGCACCACTTTTCGTATTGATTGTCTTTGGTGGGGACTCTATAAAAAAAACATAGCAGCTGTTAAGATGTCAGAAAATAGGCCTCAGCTCTATAAACCTAATCTAACCAGGATAGTGAGCAAAGAAAATGTTCTCCTTCATAGACAGTGTGATAAAAGAACAGGGACCAGTGCCTCCACTAAATCTGATGATATGTGGAACAAAAGGAGTTTTCAGTCTGAGAGATCTGATGTTGAGACTAATGCTTAGTTCTCAACAAAACTCAGTAAAGGCTGTTAGTAAGTTTAGTCTCAGAGAATCCAGCCAACATTAGAGAGCACTTAAATCAAATAAGTATTCAAGTATGAATTAATGCATTGTAACATGATACAGATTTACTTTCAATGAGATATCACTAAATGGGAAAAAAAATGAGTAACTTCTCCAAAAAAGAAAAAAAAAAAACTTGCCGTATGTGTCCTTGTGCTCTAATACATTGCTTTTATTAAAACCATATCAGAAAGCCACCACAGATGTTCTTACAGTCTCTCGCCTTAAATCATTCGTAGACCATTCATGGAAGTGACATCGCACATTAAGAGTAAAGATGAACTCGTCTCTCACACTCTCTGTCTACAGGAAACAGTGGAGATTGTTCACTAATCCTGAGGAAATTATCCAAGGGACTGAGCATAACATATTTCAAAGCTGCAAATCAGCGGTGCTTGCTGTGAAATGATGTGTAGGACATGGGTATACATCCTCTAACGGATGCATTAAATCCCCACGTAATACCTCAAGGACACCTGGTGCAAAAGATGTAACCTTGGGGACTTCTTCCTTTGAAATATATGTACTCTCCCAGTGAAGGGTGGGAAGATCAGATCACAAATAATTGAGGAGGGCCATCTAGACACTACCGGAACAGAGGACCATCCATCTCTGGGGCTGTGCAAAAGAGATATTGAAATAATAACTCAAGAATTACCAGTATGACAGAGTAGAGTTTCTTCATCTCCTCACAAGTCTTTGTCAGTGCTGCGAGATCCGTGTTGTACTTCTCAATCGCTGTCTGGGGTGTAAGAGAAGAGCAAAGGGAACTCCTGGTGAGATTCATTCATATATTCATTCATCCAATCAATCAATCACAGCTCAAACTGATTGTGGTAGTCAAAGGTTTAGAATACAGGGGACCTACTGTACACAATGTATTTTTGGACTGGACATAGCTGTGTGCTTTATATTTTATTTACCATGAAGGAAGGCAGAGAAGGTGTCAGGTCAGAAAAATAGAAGATCACTTGTCTGGAAATGTGTTCAATTTTAGATTTTTAAGATTTTTAAATGGTGACAAAGTCATAATGGGCTGCCAACGATCAAAACAAGTAGATTTTGATTTGCATGATTTATACAGTATACGTCTTTGTCATGTTTTGTAAAGCACAATAATGTGAAGCAGTATTTTGTCATTTTGGGAAATATGCCTCTTCGCTTTTTTCCGCCAAGAGTTGGATGAGAAGATCGCTACCACTAAGCTAGGGACAGGGGTCGATTACCTCAGCTTATCGTAGTTTAGGAGAAACACAGAGGCAGCAGGAAACAGCTAATGTGGGGGTGCTATCAATCTTCACAGAATAAGAGTATATCCAAAAAGGTCGAACTATATAATGAAAAACTAACTAACTGACCCAATAGTACACCACATTTATATCATTAAATTAGAGCTTTTGACCACTAGCAGTATAGCACTATAGAGCAATGTTTTGATGAGGATTAAAACACAAATTCATGTAATGGATGTAACAACTGAATGTAGAGAACAAAATTATTACTCTATCTCTCGTTTGAATTTACTGGGTAATAGCTACGGTTATTCTAACTTATGTTATTTTAACTTTTCTTTATGTATTTACAGCATTCTTACTCAGACAGCTGTAGTAACTAGTTACTTTGCAGATTTCGATTATTGGTACAAAACATCATCAACCATTAAATTATGGTGTATTATTATAGATTAAACTACCCAGCAGTGTATAAAGTAGTTTAAATTAGCCTCACCTTTAGCAGCTGCAAGAATAGGGTTGTAAGCAGCTTGTTGAGTGTGAAACATGCCATGTTTGTTTACAAGAGACCTTTAAAGTGTTTGCTACTTCACCTTCAGGTCTTTGGAGAAGTTTGGGTGATGAGCTCCAGCATTTCTCTTCTTGGAAGTTTTTCTGTACTGAATGACTTTCTGCAGTTCATTCTTCAGGACTGAAGCAACACGCACACACACACACACACACACACACATTGGTTACCATCCATCATATTTGAGCGCTGAAGAGAATAGCTGCTTTAAATCAGATGCTGTCTCCTATGTGATCCCGTGAAGTTTGTGGATTTGTGCTTGTGGCAACTGTTTGTAAGTCAACACATAGACAATATATTGGATTGAGCCTGAATAGTCCCTGGACAATCAAAAAAGTATACTGAAACTACAATTACAGAAAGATCTAGTAAATGTTGCTATCACACTTCCTCACAAATAACTTGAGTTAGCACAAAAAAAGGAGGGTCAGTATTACACCGGTCTCAGCAAATTTAAGAGCAACAGTCTTTGGACTCAGTAGTAAAATGTGATCTACTCACCATCTACTTCTGCGGTCAGGCCCTTGATGGAAGCTATCCAAAACAGAGAGAAAAAGAACAGATACACACACAGAAAATACACGTTTCACTCAACAAATCTCGATTGAAAAGAAACACACCGATTTTTTTTTCGGATTTGATCAAATTTTGATTAGCAAGTACCTCCAGGGACAGTTTCAAATTCTGCCAGCTCTTCGGTGAAAGTGGCCAAGCACGGTTCATGCAACATGATCTGCTCCACAAGGGCATGGAGCAAGGTGAACTTCCTGTCTGTCCCACGGAGCTGGGCGAGCTGGTGATGGAGAAAACACAGTGGAAAAAAAGGGTGCAGCCTATACAAACCTGTACTCCCCTGCCACACAGCACAAGGACTTACAACACAAAGGAAAGAAGGCATATGTGCACTCTACATCTATGCCTGTTTGTGCTGTTGCAAAAAATGCAGCTTCTTCACTGAAGGTCGGGGAAAGAATAGGGTGACAATTCAGTGGTTACACTTACTCTGTACTAATAGTAAAGGAGCTTGTAATTCCATGAAGGTTTTTCTTATTTATCTATTTTTATTATTACTCATAGTGGCAGTGGACAGCAGTAAGTGTAGCAGCAGTAACTGTGACTGCTTTCATATTATATTATATTTGTATAAAATGGTAATGACGACTCTAAAATTCTGGCCTTGTTGCACTTGATGGTGCCACATAATTGAAATGCAACAGGGACCTCTCTAATCCTGTGATAGGCACTCATAGTCTTTTTCTGGGTTATGTTGTTTACCAATTTAAGGCTCAGGCAAAGCCTCTGAGGGCTACATATACAAGACACGCACCAAGTATTGATGCTCAAGTAAAAAAAAACACAAGAACCCCTAACAAATATATCTGCGCTAACCTCGATGCATTTTTCTTGGAAGCAGTGAGCCTTTAATTTGACGAGTTTGTCTCAAGCAGCAAAAGTTCTCTCCTCTCAATTAGACCTGGAAATACCTCTGAGAGTCACGAGGCCTCAGCTTCATTAAATGGGGCACAGGACGTTTTTCCTCTGTGCCAAGAGCACTGGCCCTTAAAGCTTTTCAGTAGATAGTCTTGCACACAAAAGAGTGGTTCAAACTACATTCAGAGGAAGGAAAGAAAATACTCTCACAAGCCCGTGACTACAGTGAAAAAAAAGGAATAATTTGGGGAAACATACTTATTTGCTTTATTGCTGAGATTTAGATGAGTCAATCGATACCACTCTGTCCGATGGACGAGACTGTCCTCTAAAAAACAAGCACACAGGTCGTCTGTGCAAGCAGCTTATTAAATACACCGCACGTACTGTATGTAGTGCTTTTCTAATCTTAACAACCACTCAAAGTGCTTTACAATATAAGCCACATTCACCTATTCACCCATTCACATTCCTACAGCGCTTTAATACCATGCATGCGCAATTCACACAGCAATGACACATCGGGGCAAATTGGGGTTCAGTATCCTGCCCACGAAATGTGGACAGGGGGAGCCGGGAATCTAAACACCGACCTTCCGATTAGTGGAAGACCGGCTCTACTTCCCGATGGTTACCAGCCATATTACGTTTGATTGTCAGGCAACCTGTCGTGGCCGCATTGATTATGACTGCCGCAAAGGAGGAAGTCAGGTGATGTTTTAAAAAGGAGTCTGTGTCAGGTCGATGGATGAGTCAACACAATATAGGACCTTGAGGTTGGGAGACCTCTGTTTATTTCCCATTTGAAACCGATAGCTCTCATTTTCGTTTCTTTGGACCACAACTGCTCCATAACCTTAACGGTGTGTTTAATATTGTAACCATAACGACAAAGGTCCTCTAACCATAATGAAATACTTACTTTAAAAAACCACAATCCTTCCCCAAACCTAATCTTACATACAAAATTTGAGGGAGTGAAAACAAGATGATGTGGTTTTTTGGTGATAATGTTTCTTGGCCAGACGCAGTGACTTCCTGTCACTGTGAGGTTACTCAATAACTAGCAGAGACTTCAGGAAATGACTGATCCTGGCCAAGAAATAATCTCCTTTATACCTTGATTTTTATTTTTTTTTTTACAGATTAATCAAATGAGATTTAACTTTTTAATTTGTGAGGTTTGGAGGTGCTGGTAAACAAAATCTGCTTAGCGCTACTTCTAAAGCTCACTAGTTCAGTGCTTCTCAATTTTTTTCACATCAAAGACCCTTAAACTGACAAATTAGATCATGGACCCCCATCTGATAAGATTTTTACTTTTAGATATTATGGTTGTTCAAAAACTGATGTATAACAATAACAAGTTACGGTATTACATCAAGGAAAGTTCTTAAAGGTTAGCACTGGCTGTAGCTGTATATTTACTGGACAAACACGAGAGTGGTATTGATCTTCTCATCTAACTCACCAAACCATATTTCCCAAATTGTCCAACTACACCTTTAAATAAACCAGAAAACAAGACTTTATGGCTCAATGAGAATCACTGGCTGACTGTGCAGTTAATGATGGATCACTTCGAAATGATTCTAAAAGTTATGGCCACACTTTGGCCAAAGTTTTCTCGTGTGAAGACGGGCAGTGACACGATCACACATCTGTCCGAATGATTGTGTCAAAGTGTCATAGACCTGAGTGAACCTGAGTGACGGGAACAGGCAGAAAATTGAAAGAAGATGCACAGAAGCCCTGCTGTGTATATCAATGAGTAGTCTTATCAGCCTAGTGCTGTAACTCAATCAAAGGTCAGGCAACAGTGGTGGAGTCGTACTTTAGTTAAGGAGGAGAGGCGGAATCCCTTGGCCTTTTCCTTTCCGGCATTCTCGTTGAGGTAATTGCCAATGGCAAGGAGGTACTCCAGCACGGAAACAAATGACCTGCAGTTGTACAGCTGCATGCACATTCTGATCTTCTGGTTAATCAGCTGCAAGACAAACACAGGGGCACAGAGCAAAGTCATTTTGTTTTGTAATCCAACCGCATACTGGCTCCTGCATTCATTTCTCCGCGCAACAACTTCATGAAATTTAAGTGGAATGAGGCTGAAGCTTGTTTTGGGGTTCTCTGTGCTGACAGCGTGGACGAAAATAACTCCAGGCTTTAGTATTTTACATTATAAAGATAAACAGCCCTCTCACAACACCTCATTTGACCTCATGAAATGAATAATCAGGGCCTTGTTGTTTGGCAAGATTATTATTTGGTATGCAATTGTGTCAAGTACAAGTATCCCTCTAGAATATCACACAATTTCCCTGCTCAACCAGCTCTGAACAGATCCTGTTGAATATGGATAGAAATCATACTGGAAAAACTGAAAAGAAACGAAAATGGGATTTTTCGTTTTGCCAGTGGTGTGTTGGAGAAAAGATTTGATGCTATGGGAATCGTAGTCCTTGACAAAGAGTTAGCTATTCCAAATAAGGTGTGTGCCAGCCAGCTACAACACCCCCACCATATGCTCCTGTTTTAAGAATAACTTCCAGTGCAACAGTCTCAATTACACAGAAGAGAAAGTAGATATCCAGCCACATTATATCAACTGGCTTTGCACAAGAGCATCTGCAGCATCATGCCAAACTATTGTAGTTTGTATAAAAGATAATTGAAACAGTGCAGCCCATGTAACCTTTTTTCAGGGTTTTTCTATCAAAATCTCACATAAATGCATCCAATCAAATGTGATGTGATGTGGATGAACATGTCAAAACTTGACTGCTAGCTCTTTGGTCATGGCAATGCATGGTCTAAGCTAGTGAAGTAATATCATAGCAGGAGGTGTGTGTTTGACATTTCATTTGGCAGAAGCAATATTACATTTCCAAAAGAGCATGGTTGTGCTCTAATTTTTTAATATCTCACTCTTTCTCCAACTCTTGATCTAGCAGTACGGGTTCAGAGAGGTGTGGGGGGAGACTAACTGCATTTGTCTCATCCATTGCGTGCAGACAGTCCCTGATGGGCGGCTCTACACTGCTCTTTACTTGAGGTGGGGAGGTTAGTGAGACGTGCATTTGCCAAACCAACCAGTTAGTCCTCATCTTTGAAGTCTTTCCTTTTAAATATTGTTTGAAATCACGTCCAGTATAATAAATGTAAATGAATGAAGTATGAATTTCCCCACCTTTGATAAAGAGGAGCACAAAACCTCTTCCCTGAGTGTTTCTATGGCAACCATCCATGACACAGTCCCAAACAGGGCTAATGAAGATGGAAGCCAAACCACAGATCCATGACACATCTGTGTCACCCGGTTTGACTGTTATCAGGCTATTGAATAGGCGTTACCATTACACATCTGTCTCAAATATTAGTTAGTTAGTAAGGGCATACTAAACCTACTAGTAGGTTCACAAGGCTGTTATCACCCGAGCCAGTGCAGGTGGATCCTAGTAGGCGCAGAAGGCCTGTTATCAAGCATGTGCTTTGGTTGTCGTTTTTTCAAAACATTATTTTCAAAAAACTAAAAGTTGTGAATGTCTAATCAAAGATGTTTTTTTTTTTTATATGTATGCCTATGTTTATGTCTACAAAACATATGTTTATGTTCAGTAAAAATGTGTATTTGTGTAAATTTGAAAAAAATTATTTGGCACATGCGAAACTACATAATCTGAGCGTGGGCACTCTCTTTGTGTCTCTCACTTCAAGCCCCAATTAAACAGATAATAGAAAATATAACCCTTTTGACATTAAAAGGCTGTCAGATTATTGCGACCTTGCTGTGACACAGGACTTTGGTTGCCAAGCAACTAGTAAGCGACAAATGTACCTGTGAGCAGTGGTAACCTGAAAATGACCGTGGGCAACAGGCTGACAGCAGGGTAGTAACGTTAGCTGTTAGTTACTTAGCTAACAAAATGTTAACAACATAAACAAACACAACAGTTGCAAACATGGTATAAATATAAGCTGTGTCCCAGTTCAGCAGCCACATCCTTTGGAAGACGCAGTCTACGAAGGTGTGGACCTTCGTATTCGTCGTAGACCATCACGGCCGAACCAAAATGAGACGGTCCAGATTACGGAGGATTTTCGGTTTGCATGAGCTGTGCCCACCTTTTCTGTTGCGTCCCAAAGCGCAGCTCCCTTCGCCTAGAAACCTTGACAACAGAACTTTTTTTCACAAAAACTTGAGGATTCAAGGTACTTGGTTTTTTAACAGTTGTACCGTTAGCTTTTCAGCTGAGCTGAAGCCTAATACATTTAAAAGTGTAACCGTCAGGCTCTCTGTCAGCGTTGTTCGCTCTCATATTATTTTAATTACCAGCACAATGAATATTGGGATAGGTCGGGCCATGAAGGATCCAGCCGTTGGAGCCTGTTGCCCGAGAAAAGAAGGCCAACTTTGAAGGAGCCTTCGAAATGCAGCCAGGACACAGCTACAGATGTGTAATGATGACACCTATTCAATTGCTTGATAACAGTCAAACTGGGTGTGTTAGTTTAAATCTTTTAATCGCTTACAGCCGGACCACAGATTGCGTGTCACAAAGAAATATGTGACATTTCAGAGGCTAACGATGATCTAACTTCTGTTTCACTATGACTTTTAATGGAAAATGGAGGTGCGATTAACAAAAGTGCTGAATCAAACTTCATTTGCTTTTGCTATTCAGTACATTACAGCTTCAGGGGATACCTCCCTGTGCAGTGCTCTTCCTGTCTACTGCATCACTGGCTTCGGTTCTGTGTCTTTGATTCTCTTATTTATATTTTTGAAATGGGCGCAGACAGAGCGAAGCAAAGAGCTGAAAGAAAGGAGCCAGGTCACGGTGAAATCTGTCATCCTGGCAGTGAATCTTAGCACCAACAAGCACCACTGCAGGTGAAAAACATTCCCCAGGTGGTGACTTCTACTTTTTCTCTCCTCAAGCCCTGCCTGTCAGGTGGCGAGTAAATCCTCCTTAATGTTCGAGCTTTAAGAAGCCTGTCATGTCAGAGAATCAAAGGATTTATAAGTATTCTGCGACAGAGAGGACCCTAACCTCTCAAAGAACATGCACTGTGAGACAGTGGCTCTCCACAGTGTGGATTATAGAGCGCAGCATGCATTTTGTGTGAGCATTTGCACACAAATACTAAAGTTTGATCGAAAAATAACCTTTTTTTTTTTTCTTTAATAAATCTGAGGCTGTAGAAAGAGAAACAACATCAGGAAGAAACAACCGAGAGTAAATTGAAACTTAATGAAATTGCTAATCTTTCTTGTCGAGTCATCTCGCCGACACACAATATGTTTGTCTCCGTGTTTTAGACAAAGAAAAATTACTGTCGCTGTCAATGGATTACAGTGCCATCATTCTTATCCATTGTTTCTCCTCGTTCACAGACAGTCAGCAGACAAGAGATTAGGACTGAAGCACTGATGCTGAAAGAAACAGAAGCTTGAGAGAATCAAATAAAAAAAACAACAACAAAAAACCAACAGAGGAGCTGAGAGGTATTCTTGTCTGACTGCAATATCTTCACACCCTGCAGTCCCCAATGCCCATAAACAACAATCCTCTATAACAGTGTTACCAATTAGTCTGACTAATGATATATATAATGATATATATATATACATATATATGTTGTAAGCAGTTGTAACCAGTTTTTTTGACTTATTTCATTTTACCTGTATTCATTTAAGAATGCCTGTCTTTGTCAAGAGGCCAGAACTTTGCAGAATGAAGTTAAAATGTGAAAAACCCAAAATGGGTTTTCATTGGGTTTCTGATGAAGATAAAAAACTTCTGTATGTTTTTCACCATCTACAGGAAAATGGAACTTGATTTGATTAAGATCCATCTTTTTCTTCTCTGCGTCAAATGAAGAGAGGTGTCTTAAAGTGCCTCTCAAACCTTTTCTGCTTTCAAGACACTTAACCATCCTGCAAATAGAATAGAAACGACTTCAGTCGGCACTTCAAACGTAAAACTCAAACTGGAGGCGAAAAAATTGTTCATGTATTAATGTCACTTTGTCCCCAGATGTTCTTTTCTAAATGTATCTGAACATTAGTATTTGCATTATGGAATAAATTTGCATGTTCGTGTTTCATCATGTGCCTGTGGTTTTAGCCTTTTTTTTTTTTTTTCAGCTTGTGGGAATGGGCCAGACTTTATAGCAGCTCAACATCTGATTAAACCTTTGACGTTGCCGTTGCAGGTGATCGAGTAAACTCACGGGCTGCAGGTCGTTCATGCCGATCGGGAGCTCTCTCAGACTCAGCAGCAGGTCGAGTTGTGTGCTCAGGTAGGGGATGTTGCACATCTGCATCGGGGAGGGGGGAAGAAAAAAAGATGCGAGTGTAACAAGCTGTGTGGATACAGACGAGAGCACGATTACCACATCGTCGCACAAAGCTATTTCCATGTGATTATTCAGAATTATCTAAAAACAGCGCTGCAGGGAGATAACGTTGCTGGAAGGCTGCAGTTTGTTCTCATAGACTCGAGCACTTTGGCAAGATTACCTCAGGTGAAAGTGGAGCGCTGTGGGCCTGTCGACAGGCTGATTTAACAGAGAAACTTAAGGCTTGACACCTTGAAACGATTGGCTGAGCTGCCTAGTCGACCTTTGTGTCGGTGCTAACCTCTAATAAATCACTCCACGTTGTCAGCCCGAGCTACTCTTGCACAGATACCATCTCTTAAAAGCCAAAGGCCACTTGGTCTGATGGATAGTTAAGGAGAAGTGTAAGGAGTAGTGTCAGAAATTCTGACCATGCAATCATTTATCTATTAAAAAAGAAAAAAGAAAATGTTCCAGCATGTGTCATCTTCCACACTCTCCAGCACCATGCTCCTCATCTTGTCACATTTTCTGACATATTTTAAATTTGTAATGGGAGTTTAAAAGATTCCATGTCATGGTAACACCGTTATACTTTAATTCCTCCTGAGCTAAAACTGTGTTCACACATTAGTCACCGAGTTTAGAGTAATCACATTATGACGTATTTTTCGGTATTTATTTTTCTAAGGTATTTGACTTTTTTTCTCAGATCCAGAAATAAGAAACTCTCATGTTCACCAAATTAGAGATTTAAGAGGGAATTCTCTTTTTGTAAGATTTCTGCAAGATTTAAATTCTCAGTGAAGTGATGACAGGCATGATTTAAGACCTCATACACAGATGTGGCTGAACGTGTTGGTGCCCTTACACCTCAATGAAACAATGCTCTGTTCTTCCTGACAAGCGTTGAAATTAAAAGCTCTTTTGTCATGCATACTTTGCACGCCTCTAGTTCACCACAGAATAAAACAAGAGGCTGTGAAGAGATCTGAATTATTCGCTTATTCTACAAAGATCTTCTATAATGGCCTGGACAAACTCTGTAGCAGTGTTGATGAATCAGTGGATTGTGGTGATATTTCAACCAGACCATTGTCTTCAATTAACATCACAGGTTGCCTCAATCTTATAATCCGTCATTCAGAACTGTTTAAATGGAGAGAAGTCCTCATTGTACTGTTTGGATTCATCGTGTGCACCACACTGAATGTGGACAAGAGGAAGAAAAGAAGATGATGAGGTGTCTGAGGAGATAAGGAGGAATATAATTGGTTAAGGTAAAGGCTACGAGACCATCTCCAAGCTGCTCAATGTTCCTGTGTCCACAGTTGCTAATGTTATTAGGAGGTTTAAGGTCCATGGGACCCTACCCCACCCTCCTGGACATGGCCCCAAGAGGAAATATTGACCCCAGATTCAACAGAAGAATAGTTTGAATGGTGGAAAAAAGAACCAAGGAAAACTTCAAAACAGATATAAGCTGAACTCCAAGGTCAAGACAGAACAGACCTGCTCTAACAGAAAGTGGGCTCCACTGAGGAAAATGCAGGAAGACCCCACAATAGAAACATAAAGAAAAGCTTGACTGGAGTTTGATAAATTGCATGTTGACAAGCCTCAGTGCTTCTGGGAGAATGTCCAAACGGCCAAATGAAACTAAATTAAATTAGAGCTTTGTGGTCACATCAGCTTGATGTTCACAGAAGAAAAAAATTAAGCTTTCAAAGAAAACTACACCATCCCCACTGTGAAACATGGAGGAGGCTCAGTTATGTTATGGGGTTTCTTTGCTGCGTCTGGCACAGGGGGCCTTGAATCTGTGCAGGACGCTGTGAAATCAGAAGGTTATTAAGGCATTCTGGAGCAAAACATGCTGCATGTTGTCAGAGAGCTGCGTCTCAGTCGCAGGTCCTCCAACAGGATAATGACCCAAAAACATACAACATACCCTGAAAGCACGCATGAGAAGTAAACACTGATCCTCTGAAGTGGACTGCTATGAGTTCCTTATTGAACATCTATGGAAAGAGCTGAAACTGGCAGTGAGAAGGAAAGCATCAAACCTGAGAGAGCTGGAGCTATTTTCTCAACAAGAATGAGCCAAACCATGAGTTGAGTCACAAAATAGAACAGTTTGTTGCAGTGATTCCCTCACAAGGGTGTGCTACAAAACGTCAGGTTATGGCACATACCATTTTCATTTGTTGTATTATTTAAAATAATATTTTAGATCGACAATCAAAAGCAACATGTCCGTTCTATTAAGTATGGAATAGAAAATAGTGGATGCCAATTTGTTTTTTTGTTTTCAAATTTGGCACAAACGTCCACTCGGACTCATACATGAACTTGTAGGATTAGATTCTGGCAGTGAAAGGTCAAAACACGGTTTCGGCCTCTAGAATGTGGTAACTCAAGGCCACCGTGAGGGAATTTGTTTAGATTTGGCACAAACTACACTTTGACCTTGAACTTTGACCTTTGTCCACCAAAATCTCAGTGATCTCACGTCTTGCGAACGCAATATATCAGGAACCCCCAGAGGGAATTTCATTGCTTCTGGAAGGCTGTGCCTGTGACCTCACAAAACAGATATTTGGCCATAACTCAAAGTCATCCACTAATTATGACACAATTTAACTCAAATGTCTATAGGGATAAATTTGGCTGATAACATTTCATATCCAGATGGTCAAAGGTCAACTTCCCTGTGACATCATGTTCTGCAAAAACACTTATGGGTATTATTCAATGCTGTAACTCAGGAAGGCAAGATTGTGACCATATTTCCTGCAACTTGGCTGGTTGGTGGAGGCATACAACCATGAGGCGGTAATTCTAGTTGTCAGTTGTGGCTTTTCTTCTTTGAGTGAAAAGGCAAGAGAGGAACGATTTTGGCCACGTCTGTACTTGGTAGTGCAAGAAGAGGCTCCGTGCGAGACACAGCACAGTCCACTGCAACGCATCAGAGTGTGAGAGCCTGCAAAGCATGATTGGGATTTGAATGGCTCATTTAAGGAAAAGGTCAGTGTTTCATTATAGTGACATTTTTCTTAAATGGTTTTGTTTCTCATATCCCACTCTTGTGTCTTCCACAGACATGCAGAGAGGACAGTGATTATTCACAACTGTTAGATAATCACACCATTTCCAACTGTAACCCAAACCCTGCAGCCATGCTAACAGCCCTGTGAGACTGTATGTTGCCACTGCTAAATGCTAATGCCAGCATACAAGCAAAGACAATATTAACATGCTGATACCATGTGTGTGTTCGCGTGCAATTAGTGCTGCAACTAATGATTATTTTCATCAGCTAAAATAAAATAGTGAAATTATGATGATTCATAACGAAAGTGTCAGCCCTTTCATTTTCTTTAATAATTCAATGGGTTTTAGTGGGAGAGTGTGTGGGATGGCTGAATATTGCAGAACAAAAAAAAAAACCCTCAAAGGAGTGAGCAATCATCTCTGATCCTCAACTTCAACTGATGACATCTCACTTTCTATTAAGTGCGGTATTTGAATAGTACCTGCTGCTCTTGGCAGTAAAGAGACCTGTTAATATTGTCCATTTACCAGCATTCAGGGCTGACTGCCACTGAAGCCATGTGCCTTCCAGACGCACATGTGGTTTCCATAGATGTCACCCTGACTCTTACATAATGGAATATCCTGATAGGCCCTGTGGGCTGATCCTGCTGTTCGTCTTCTACGCCCCCTGCAGCCTTGAGCCAACCACACACGGGTCAGATGACTGCCAGGCATGCCGGGAGGTGATAAACAGATGTATGGTATAAGAGCTTGTCATGACACCCACATGAATGAATATTCAACAAGCTTTCTCAAAGACAGCGACACATGAGCAAGAGCATCACGTTCAGCTTCGGTCGTGCTGATGCGAGTCAGATCGAAAGGAAGTTACAATATTGATTCTGTAATTATAATTCTACTCTAATTTGGGGGGAACTGTACCTCCATCATGTACTGGTCCACAATATGTAGTTCTCTCACTGGTCCCTGGTGGGATTTGTACATTTCCACATCATCCACTGTGGGGACATACCTACAACATGAAAACAAACATATCAAAATCACTGTTCTTGTTAGATGCAGATAAAGGCCTTGGAAATGCATTTTTCTCAACCATTATATTGTAAGTGATGGGCTTCTACATGAACACAACATTTTCTGCCAAAGTAAGAACAGGTCTGATATGGCAGCCATGAAATATTTTCTGAATGTATTTGCTCTACACACTGGTTTGACGTCAGGGCTCAGTAGCAGGTGACAGTTGTTGGATTGTTTGGTCACTGTCAGTCAAATCTGATCAAACCACAGTCACCCGCTCCAGAAGAAGCACACTAGCGGAGTTTTGAGTGTTATATTTTCATTTATTTAAACTCTGATGTTGTTTATTTAGTCACAAATATTTAATGTAGAGAAATACTGGATTCCTTTATGTTTTCAGGGGCTTTAACGGTCTTGTTCCTCCCATTGCGTCTGTATTTATGAAGAAAATTACTTCTTTCTGTTCATCCAAAGCTGGAACACACTTCAAGCTAACTAAACTAATAATAGGCCTCCTATCATTTACGCTGTATCTGTTATGTTTAGTCTGCTTTTTGTGAGGCTTGTTTGGTTGTTTGTTTTAACCCATTAATCTCCACAGTGGAAGTTTATAATTTCCTTTACAACACTTAAAGTACTCGCTGAGCCAAGGACAAATCCATTGAATGTTTTCGGATTGGTCAAAGTATGAGGTTACAGCACAAACATCCTTTTATTTAGTCATTAGTCATGAGGGGTTTGATGGCTTTTTGATAATCCAAGAAGACACCTGTAGAACAACAGATATGAAACAGGAATTTCATATCTTCAACATTTCAACAGATACATATTCTACTATATAGAAAAATAATAATCTGTTGCTTTTTCTTGGTCCAGTATTTGCATTGTGCAGACTTTAGAAATGAAATTTTTGTATTGAAATGTTGTAAAATTAATGTATAGGATCAACCTGTCCAGGGACTGCAGATGAAAATCAGCCTTTTGGCTAAATCTGACTCATTTACATCATAATGACAGTAAGATTCATTTGTTTGGTACTCACTGAGTAAAAAAGCAATTGTTCACATGACTGACATATCACCTTTTAAGTTGTTATGGTGAACATGTTAGCACAGTTGCTTATTTACACATCCAGCACATGCGGGGCAACAATCTCATTTATTTGGAGGTGTGTTTGTGTCCACCAATATTCCCTCTAACTTAAGCTCTGATTTTGGTTTCCACTAACGCCAGAGGGAATTATCAGACGTTTTAGCTGCAAAATGTTCCAGTATGTTCACAGACTAGTCGCTCTTTTTGTGTGTCTGCTGTTTGATGCTGGGCAGGTGGTGTACTGTTGGTTTTTTAGAGCTTTTTCACTGAAAACTGCTGCAGCCAAAAACAATGATGATGACAGCTGAGAGTGAAGCACAATAGTAAAGCTTTAGGCAATAAAATCAAATCTCTGAGTTTAAAAAAAATCTTTTTTTTTAGCACAGACCAGGGAAGACATTACATTTTGGTGCTGGTTTAAGGGGTGTATCCAGGAATTTCTTGTCAAAAAAATCACACATTTATCTTTGACTTTGTACTATTCAGTGCCGATCCAGATAATGATTTGGATCTGGCAGACGTGTGAAGGATTGTTTGGCCTTGTCAGATTCAGAGCGCCCTTCTGGAATCATATGTTGTAAAATCACTTTTCGTGGGTCCACATCAGACAGGACACAAGGGCACCTGTCACATGGTTAAGAATAAACACATAGGTAACCTGTATTTAGGTCCCATAGTGAACATTTTATTTCTAAGGGGAAAACGAGCATGTTTAAAATCTAAGGTGATGTTCATGAATAATTCCAGTTTGTAGAAAGAGACTGTGTGAACACAAACTGCAAGCACCTGCCCTCCAACTGGACTCTGCTTTGTGATTGGACTGTGTTTGTCCAATTAGATTCAGGTGTAAAAACAAGGTCAAAATGTTTACTTATAACTTTCGTGCATATTATGAGTCCAACACAGTGTGGAAACTATGAGATGTTGACAACAACACTTCTTCTTTCACTGTGTCTTTGTGTTACCTCATCACTGATATCATCACAGTTTTTATTCACACAGTCTATTTTTTTTTTTACAAATACAAATCCCTCTGACACATGCACAATTTTTTTCACAGGAATTTCTCATGCAGATTTGTTTTTTCAGGTTTACAAATGTTGATTTACTTAGGAATTATTTGTGAACATCATGGTTATGCATTAGATTTCCTCTGCTTAAATATATTCATTTGGCTGTAAGTCTTTAGTGTTTGATAAAGTACCTCCTTGGCAAGTGATAGATTCAGAATTTTGGTAGTAACAAGTGTGAATGCAATTCACAATCCATTTTAGGGGATGTCAAAAATGTAGCTCCTATTGTAATGATTTTACATTATAATTATGAATATAAAAGTATATTCATCTGCTTTTTATATCCTTTTACAGTATGTGTAAAGATGAGGCAGCAGCACAGAACATCTGCAGCTGCTGGCATTGCACTGCTGGTTCGTGCAAACTGAATATATAGGCCATAATTAACACATGTAAACAATGCAGCTCTGTTGATGGTCTGCATATTTGAAAAGCCCCATTTATGCCTGTAAAAAAAAATCAGTCCAACAAAAAAAATTAAAAATATATGTAAAGGTCTGTTTATTTGTTACTTAGATTACTTTCCCCTTTTTATTATCACATACTCTCTATCTCCCTCCCTTGGACTGATGCCACAACATTGATTTCCAGTGGCCTGGAGAAAGGCAAGTGATTAAAAGCCAAGTAGTGCTGATGGTCCTCATCAGCTTTTATAAAGCCGGGAGACGCTGATGGGAACAGCCATTTACTCGCATGGACTGAATTTGAACCCCGTCATTTCAAATTGGACCTCCTCCTCCTGTCATTTCCATGTGTTCTGACCTCAAACCAAAGGCATTCACTTTTTCATGAGCCCGGCTTTGTGCCATTGGAGTAGCACCAGTCATTAATATTGCAGCATCTGTTGGGAGTGGTTCTCTCAAGACTGTATTCCTCAGGCTTACGCCACAGCGCATTAAAATATATATTACGTTTTCATAGAATAAATAAAATCCTCCACACAGTACATTAGATCACTTGCCTTCCAGGAGGTCAGCATCCAGGGCCACTGAGTAAACGTCAGGTAAGAATCAGGAAGCATTTTAACCGCTTTCAGTGTTATATTCCTCAGGGCATGTCAATAGTTTCCATCTCCACAAATAACACGAAATAAAACTTTTATTAGTAAGCTGCTGTGGTAAAAGGTTCTGGCATCTGCTCTTTAGTATTAGAACACTGTGAAGACTGCTGTGCAAACCGTGTTTCCTCTTCACATACACTGGCAGTGGTTTCCCCTGCTTCACATTGTCCTGACTGTACCATGTACTCACATCCTCTGTTCACAATCTGCTGTGCTGCTATGTTTCCAAAGTTTGTCGTCGCTGCCAGTGAAAAACACACATTAACCGCCCACTGACTCAAAAAGTCATTCACCTCTCAGCTTTACTTGTGACACAATAAGGAATGAATACAAATCAGTGTTTTTTGGCACAAAGTCATACCTCCTCAGAGAGGTGATGTGCTCATCAGACAGGCCTCCATCTTCCTCGTTAACGATGAACAGTTTGTCCTTCAGCTCTCCCGGCTGCACTGGAAAACTTTTGAGGAAAATGTCTAGAAGAACAATAGATTAGAAAAAGTCAACACACTCAATGGTACATGAAAGCTTTCCTCTTGACAGATAGTCCTCTTATCCTGCGATGAAATGACTCAAAAAGCATTGTGAAGACAAAGGGTCCTTTGCTTAATTACTTTCCCTCAAATGCCTAAGGGAAATGCACAAATTTGCATTCTATCAAGTCAAAGCTGATGTGATTTTTTTTTTTGGTTTTACAGAAAATGCGTGCATAATTCAGGAGCTGAGAAGAGCATTCATTAGGAGCCTTCTTCAGGAGTTTTAGACATATATGTAAAATACATTAAGAATTTTACAAAATATAGTTATTTGAGCCTGTCAGACACTCAGGCATTTATTGGTTGACACTATTTTCTTTTTCTGTGGAAGTATCACATCCATCTTTCTTTTGTTAAGTTGTGTGGTTGTCTTTTAACTTGCATTCAACATTTCTTTGATATAGTTAATTCTTCACATAGTGTTTGTCATGTCATTGTTATGTATATTGTGCTGCTAAAACGTCATGTATATCATGACCTAAAGCCAATAACATGTTTATTTTTAGTTTTTCTCGT
The DNA here is from genome assembly GCF_002814215.2 of Seriola lalandi dorsalis. Taxonomy (NCBI): domain Eukaryota; kingdom Metazoa; phylum Chordata; class Actinopteri; order Carangiformes; family Carangidae; genus Seriola; species Seriola lalandi. The sequence goes on from NW_019525479.1 coordinate 2,610,266, forward strand.
GAGTTGTATCTTGTTTGTTTAAAGGAGCTATTTTTAAGTTTTGCTATTGCTACATAGCCAATGTTAGCATCAACAGCTGTTTACTTACCAGTCTTGGCAAGAGCTCGAGACGTTGCATTTTCAAGACAAGAGGTTATAATATGCCCTCTCAGCAGCGCTACTTCTTCAGAGCAGATTGGAGGCTACAGTGACTCGGTATCAGAAAGTGATGAGACAGCCCCACTGGTCTGGGGCTAGCTGGTTAGCATGCTAACTTCAGTAGAAGAAAAGAAGTGATAGAAATAGATGAAAACAAGAAGGTTGCTTTTGGAGAAAGCCCCTGGTGAGTAAAGGAATGAAGTTCGATGATGAACTCGTAATGTTTCTTCTAGACTGGTAGACAGCTGTTAATGCTAATGTTGGCAATGTATCAATAGCAACAACTCCTTTAAAGGAGCTATTTGTTAGTTTTTGCTGTTACTACAGAGTCAACATTAGCATTAACAGCTGTTTACTTACCAGTCTTTCCAAGAGCTTTAGCCGTTGTTGCGTTTACAATACAAGATACTATGTACCAATAGCAAAACTTGACTGATCACTGACTTGATCAAGAAATAGTTCCAGCACATTCTCGACCGCAACTTGTGTCTACAGGTCAGTTTTTGAACAGAGTAAAACAAACCAGATATAACATGTTAACTTTTGAGCTTTGGACGTGCCGGTTGGCAGTCTTCTGTTATTTTGGACAGAGCGAGGTTGGCTGTTTGTCCCTGTTTCTGCTCTTTAAACCAAGATAAGATAAGCTCCAGCTTCACATTGAACAGACATACTTGAGAGTGATATCAATCTTCTCCTGTGTCTGCAAGAAAGTGGACAAGCGTATCACCCAAAATGCCAAACTAATCCATAAACAGTCCATAAAGGTTTCCTTGAGCATTTCCAATCCAAAACAGGAGCCGAATGTTCTATGACTGAATTAAAATCCTAAAACTCATTGAAAATCTATTCATGATAAAGTGAATAATTATGAATCATAATCAGAATTAAGAAGCATTTTAAGCTAGGTACCAAGCTGTAATCAACACGTCTCTAAATCCTTGACATGAGACAGTATTTCCCTCCCCAGAACCAACAGACGACTTCGTGTCACATTTTCCAACAAGGAAATCACGACAAACGTCAAAAACAATGTGGAGCTCTACTAGTGTCCTCAGAGTGAGGGTTCAGCTGTCTTATCTGGCCTATTGAAAAAAACATACAAGTGCAAATCAGGCCCATTGTTTCCTGGCACTCAGACAAACTGGGCATTGCCCTAGCAAATTAGAGTATGGAGATGGAGAGCGTATCCCACCGGGTGCACGAAGACACAGGTGTACTTTTAATTAGGAGTGTGACATTTCCACTCTTTAAATAGGCAGAATTCACTGGGCCGATCGAGGTAAATAACCACATTAGTCGGACACATATTCTGAACAGAAATGCACCATGATCATATAAAACAACAATAAATCTCTTCCAGAGGTGGAAATATTTTAATATAAGTTCTGTATTTAAGTAAACCTTTAAGGTACTTCTACCTTTACATTTTATGTTACTTAATTCATGTACTCCACTACATATCAGGGAGAAATGATTTTACTTTTTAATCTAATTATGTGACAAAAATAGTTAGTTTTCAGATTAAGATTGTACCTACAGTACATTGGCTTATTTCTCCTGGCTTGTGAGTCTGTACAAAAAAAGCAGTGTCTAGTTAGTCTTGTCACTTTTTAGATGTCTATGGCTTGTTAGCAGTTCCACTAAAGAGACAGATGGTTTAATTTAAATGAGGCCAAAGGAGGTAAAGATTATCCAAAACTTCATAAAAAAAACAAAACAAAAAAAAAAACAAATTCGCAGTTCAGAGTCTAAAATATGAAAACAAATTTTTGCAACAGAACATTGTGTTTTGCTTCTATCCTACTGAATTATTCATCTCAGAACCCATCAAATTTATTTTGTCACCCTTTGGAGGGGCCAGACGACTAGGACTGAAGTAAAAACTGTATATCAAGTAGTTCAAACTAGCTCCACCTCCACCAACCACAGTAGTAAAGTGCGGCTTAAACTACATGATGCTCAGTAGAAAATAGCCTATAACATCTGATAATATATACAAGTCCTCCAACCTGAACAACCATATAGGTCTTTTTTTTTTTCCACCCTCTGATACAACCCATAGGAGTGTCTCCAGAAATAGCGCCCCTACGGTGGCATGTGCACCTGACTTCAGTTGTTTTGGTTACAATTATAAATACATGGACTTCTAATATATCAGTCAGAGTTGGCATTTAAGTATATTGTGCTGCTAAAACATCTATACTTTTACATAACCAGGATTGTGAATGCAGGACTTTTCCTTGTAATGGAGTATTTTTTTTTTTTTTCATCAGAGGTGACAGGTGACTTCAACATATTGCAGAAGGCTGTTCTGTGTGGAGATTTTTCAGTCCATTAGACTGTATCAAAACCGATTTTAAACGTTGTGGTGGCATGCAGAGAGGAGTCACAGCCATTAGTTACAGAATCCCATCACCACACACAAACTTAGTATCTCTGTCTTTCATCTGCTCCACGTCAATATGAGCCACATTCTTGTTGTCAAAGGTCTTTTGGATTCCTGTAGAGCACTTAAAATACTTTAAATAAGTACACGGATCATTACAGCATTGTCCTATGGACTGATGTTCCTGCTTGCCCACAAGGATCATGTTGATTACCAGAGAGAAACCACTGAAAACCACAGCACAACAGAAACACAACCACCTGCTCAAGCTGTCCACCTCCATCTGCCTCGGTGTGTAACTGCAAACAGTGCTCATCGCTCCGGATAAAATACAGAGCGGCAGCTTTATGCCTCATGCTAATTAACAACTCTGAGTTTCTTCATTAATTATTGATCACATTCTTGACACATATGTGATATTATCTCATGGAGGTGGAGTCTGACTGTCCACTGAGCTGCTGCTATCTTTGTAAAAACAATGCGAGCTCCAGCATTGCACATGGGCTCCCAGTGTAATGGAATCAGATGAATAAAAAGGGTGGCAAAGAATGAGATATGAGCTGAATAAACAACACAAATTTAGGGAGGTTTTGTGGCGATAAACATGCAAACAAGCGCAGGGAGGGCGTGTGTGTCTTTGTGAGGGATGCCAAGAGATAGACAGAGAGGGAGAGAAAGAGAAGTCCTATTAGCAACTGATTTTTTTTTTTTTTTTTCATATCTGGCTTCAATGAAAACCGAGTCCTGTGGGAGTTGCAGTGTTTTCAGTGAGTAAACAGGCAGAAGTCACCCCTGGACTGATTCTGTTCTGTTGTTATTGCTAAAAAAATGCTCCTATTGATTAAATCGCCCCCTTAAAGTCAGATCCAAAGTGCAGTGGTGTAATGTAAGTTCATTTATTCATGTGCTACACTTAAGTCCAAAATTGAGATCGATACTTGAGTATTTCTGTTCTACACCTCAGAAGGGAATGCTTTTACTGCAGTACATACATTTACATCCATAGTTACTTTACGATATATTTTATATCACTTTATACTTCTACTGTACTTTTTACGTCACTGCATTTATCTGAGAGCTATAATAAGTACAGGTACTAGATTAGATTAGATTAGATTTTACATACAAAACATATAAGCTTTTAAAATATGATCTAATAACAGAGTATATAATAGTACAATCAAAGGTGGAAGTTTTCTGGATCAAAAACACTTCTACCTTTGGTACTTTAAGTAAAGTTTGCTTACATTGTTGTACTTAAATATTTCCAATGCAGGAATCTTAGTATTCGTGGTATACATAGGTTTTCTCTGCTGGGAGTGGGCGGCGGTGATGATGATGGTGGTGATGGTCGCTTGACAAGAGCTTCAGCCGTCATTGTGTTTACAAGACAAGAGGTTAGAATATTCCCTCTGGTCAGTGCTACTTCCTCATCCTTTCATGCTGGACTGAGGGCAGACTTGATGCTACAGTGACTCACTATCACAAAGTAGTGTTGAGATATGTAGTGATAGCAAAAATGTACATACAGCACCTGTAAGTAAACGATCTGAATGCCTTCTTCCACCACTGTTGAAATAGCACTTTTTATCTTGGGGTTAATAGGACAAAACAGAGAATGTCCTTTATTCTTCAAATGTCTAAATTTTTCTAAAGCTTGCAGCAGAAAGACTCGTGGCCTTGGGTTTCCTGCAGGCTGTCATCACTCAGCTCCTGCTCCTGACACAACCAAAGTTTCCAGGTCAGAGAAGAGCACAAACTCTGTCTGCGAGTGAAATCGCTGTCGTTGTCGCTTAGATCCCCTATCCATATTTTATGAACGTGTGAACTCTAATTATGTTGCCAGTCTGCACATTCACTCTTGATTGCGTTTAGCAGCCCACCACCAGCACACATCTGTATCACTTCACAGTGTCTGGGCCTCTTGGAGGACCTCTGAGAGGAAGCTTCTGAAATGCTCTCCCCTGGCTCAGGTCTTGAAATATACAAGCCACATACACTCAGTTAATCAAAAGTGAAAAGCTATTAGATAAGAAATAGAATATGTTCCAATTCACAATAGCTCTGCAGGTTGCATGGGAAGTTATGGGTTGGTGACACACTGCCCCCTGCAGACACACAGGAGGACCAACTGCTTTACAGCCACTTTGGCACCATTAAAGTCTCCACCATTACATTAAAAAGAGCAAAATGCCAGCATTTATAGACCCTCACCCAAAGAGTTCTCAGGTCAGCTTCCTTTTAATTGGGCTATTAAAATCTAATTCATGAAAACCAGAGCCTGACATTAACACTGTTTCTGCAGAGATGCTGATTACTCTTTCTATGCAGTGCTTCCCTCTGGTGGTGGTGAAAGGAATGAGCTTATTTCGCACACAACTTCTAATTCACTGAAAGTACAAGATCCTTTGTTTAACTTAATGAGGAGGAATGGCGTTTCATTACAACCTCTCCCTCCCTAAAACTCTGCAAATTATCTGTTGCACTGGACAATATTTAGAAGCAGCTTCACCACAACAGTCATTGTTGAGCTACTTACTGAAGTTGTGTGCAATCTTCTGGTTGAGCATAATATGCTGGGTGTTGCTCTGCTCAGCCGCACCGAACGTCCCCAGATCTCTAACAGCAAATTGCTCGTATAAGCGTGACGTGTCGATTTCAATCCTCCCGCCGCTTTCTTGTATCCAAAATGATTTTGCAATCTGCAGAGAAACAAATTAATTCAGTGCTGAGACGACCCTGTTTAACGAGGAAATCAATGTTAACATTACAAAGGAGGCAGCACTGGGGAAGCAATAGGCTAAGTGACAGACAAAACAAAGACTAATTCCCAACAATGATGCAATATGAGGAATGATGAAGAGAAACTGAGCTCAAACTGACCTCTCTGTGTTTGCCAAAGTAGTAAAATGCTGCATTTAAATATGAATAAGACCCTCAGTACATTTTATACTTAACTGTGAAAATATGCTAATTTAGAGTCTTCTGATGAATAAAGTTTTCAGTGGCAATGTTACCTTCTCTGAGCCAACTAGGTCCCAGTGGAAAGCCTTGGTATGTATTTTTCTTAAGTTTGTCCTCGGTTTGAAGGGTAAAGGTGGGGCGGCCGGGATGCTCGGGGGCGAAGGCCCTTTCACAACCGACGAGCCTGATTCATGTTTAAGAGACTCTGGGACTGTGGAGGAGGATGTGAGGGGAATACGGGAAGGTGAGGGTGGGGGAGAGGTGGGTGATGATAAGGCAACAGCACAGGGAGAGGTTGGCGCCGGGACAGGAGGCAAAGTATCATGTCCGATAACTTGAGCAGCAGCCTTCCACGGGCTGCGAGGTGCAGGAACAGGCTTTGTATAATCAGCAGAGGGATAAGTTCCACTTTTGTCACCGCTGGAAGTGGGATCAGCATTTACATAATCACCTGGAGGATAAATGATAGTGCCACCACTAAATCCACCGCTTGACTCAAGATCTCTATTGGTGTCCTCCGCGTCTTCGGCTATGCTGAGATTTTGCAGAATCTTTGTTTCTACGAATGTGTGTTTGCCCTTGGACTTCCTCTTCCAGTCTGCACACAGTTTATCAATGGCATGGACCCAAGCGTCTCGCTCCCTCTGGACAGCCCCTTGGGCACTGGTTTGATCTGATACAGGCACCTTGAATCTGCAATGAATCAAAAACATTAAATTTAACTTCCCTTATTAGCAGAGATAAGTCTGGCAATAAACACTTCATGCCTATATTTATGAGTTTATCACTTAGACAAGGCTGCATCATGACTGCTACAATCAACTGAAATTACACACTATTACAGGGCTGTAAATTCATGTGAAAAGAAGCTGATGTGATAGACAGAATTCATTAACCCCTTGCTGTCGTGATATTTCCCTAATAATCCTCACTCACTGGTATTCATTTTTGTGGGTGATCAGGGTGAAAGTGTCCGGGCTGGGAGCTTTCTGTGCGCTGGTGTCACCGTCTGACAGGTGAATGACGATGGACACGGGCACTGAGGGTGTCACCTCATCGTCAGCGGGGCCTCGACACCTGAAGGGGAACAGTGTTAGCTGGCCCGGGTGAAGCTGGACCTCGTATCTGAAAGGAAATGAAGGAGTGATGTGTAATTTAAACCACAACAACAACTACTGACTGTCATATTTGTAGTTTGTGCCCTTGAAATCCATGTAAATTTTGTACAAACAGAGCACGATGAGCACCAGTGGAAATCAATCAAACTGTAACTTTCTAATGCCACTGTCAATTCACTATACCAAAGAGATTCACCAAAGACTTAAAAATGGTAATACACAATTTGGGAAATACACCTATTTCCTTTCATGCCATAAGTTAGTTAGAAAAGGTTCCAAAATCTGCCAGCACTTCTAAAGCTCACTGATTAATACGTTGTTATTGTTGGTGGCGAATGAGTAAACCATAAACTTTCCGTTTAGTTTTACTGGCTCCGTCATTGTCATTTGTGCGGCCCAGTCCCAGTGGATAAGTCCGTGGCTGAATCCCAGTTCGAGAGGTGCTCCAGCTTGTCTTGGAACTGGCTTTTCTTCTCCTGGATGTGTAAGTAACTTGATGGGTACATGATGTCACATGTCTGTTTTCATTAGTGAGCAGCTACAAAAGTCTCTCGTCGGCTCTCGTGCTCATAGTGGCCGCTTTCACTGGGCTTCGTAACACTTCGTTTATAGAACCTCTAAATACCTCTCGATGGTTGAGAACACTGATGATCGGTCAGGGTGCAGGTACAGGAAATGGTATGTACACTGGCGGAGTGACTGGGGAATGAGGAACAGGCGAGCAGGTGGATGTGGCAAACAGATAAAAGTTATGTCACATTTGTTAATGGTTTTATGGGGAGTCATGTGCTGGAACTGTTTGGGTCGGTCGTAGTGACTCCTTTAACATTTTTGGCTTTATACATATTTGATAAAACAAGAATTTGTTAATTTGTGAGTTTTAGAGATGCTGGTAGCTGTGTTTTTTTTAGTGCTACTGCAATAAGGAAACATCCGTACTTCACCCATCTGAATGATGCCAGGCCTCCTCTGTGTAGTAACAAGACGCCTTCCCGAAGGCTCTGTGTTGCCTGAGGCTGCTGATGAGTTTCTGCATTTCCCTCTTCAGGATCACTGTATATGTTCCCATAAATTATCTGGTTCACAAGCTGCATTATCTGTTCATCCAAAAGAAAAGGAAGAATCACCAGCATGAAAGCATTAATAGCAACTGGTTACAAAGGAATACGAACATATACTACATGATTCCTCGTCTTAATTATAATTATATAACTTTGTCCTAAAGTAAACAACAGGCCCAATAGAGATGTTCTCAGTATAAAAGGCTGCTTTGTTTCTTATAATAATAATAAAATGTAGCCACACTGAGTATAAATTCACCTTGTGTTTGTCTTCCAGTGACGTGGCCTCCAGTTCATAGTCATGATGTCCTTTAAAGGAGATGGAGAACCTGGAACCGACTCCATCATCACAGCTCTTGACGATGGAGAACGGAAGTTGTCGGTTGATGATGCCTTTCTCTATGCTGCACAGCATTTTGGTCTTGAAGTCAACCTGCATGGTCATAATGACAGTGTTTTAATTACAGTATAAGTACAGTTTATGCATTCAGTTGCCAATTTATTAGGTACACCTAGCAAAACTGTTAACTGCTTTAGAGAGGTTTTAATTAAGCCACCCCATTTATATCAGAGAGGGGAGGCTTTATAACAGTAACATCTCATTTTAGTAGCATCACAAATTAGAGCCTCCAAACTAACCATAAAGTTGAATCAACACCTCTATAAAACAGTGTTAACAAAAACCGAACAATATAACCTTCATGAAGGGAGGATTTATTGCTGAGCTGTTTAAGTTAGGCTAGTTAGGCTTAGTTAGTAGCTAGGTGTACCTAACAAACTGGTCACTGAGTTTAAAACACAGCTAAAATTATCACCACTTTTGATATAGTTTTTGGTGGTGTGTCTTGAGAGCTGTTGCTCTGAAAGGCTGAAAAGATGGATGGATTGCGGTGAAATTTTATACTGATATTCATTTTCCCCTGATGATGAATCCTAGTGACTTTGGCAATCTCTTGACTTTCTATCGTGTGCCACTAACACTTTAAAGTTTTCTCTTATTTAGTGAAACATGTCAACATGTACTGGATGTGCTGCCACAGAACTTTGAACAGTTCTCCAGTTTTCTTGCATTGCCAAAACAAGTTTGATATTTTTTTCATCTCAACAACTATGAGATGAAGTTTGGCACAAACATTTATTTTCCATTCAGAATGAGCTATAATCACTTTGATAATCAATTAATGTGTCATCTAGTGCCACATACATGTAAAACTAATGACATTCCCATCAGCCATAGCTGCACTTTGTGTTTAGTGCTAATTAGCTAATATTAGCATGAGGACACATTGCTGGCTGTTGCCTTCTTACACTTGTTTTATGGAAAATATACTTAAACTTGTTTTGTTTTGTTTTGTTTTGACTCACCTGAAGAACCCGCTTCTGCCACCTGTAGTGACTGTGTTTATGAACACTGAAGTTGTGCTGTGATGCTTGATGCTCCTGCACCCAAAAAAACAAAAACAAATGTCAGACATGATGGTAAAACATCTTCTAATGAACAACAGGGGAATTTTAAGGAAAGTAACTTTTGTCCTTTGACTGTTTCCTGTTAAGACGCGGAACAAAAGCTGCCTTCATTCCTTCATAAAAACAAAGTGGCCAGAGACAGATCCATTTAAAAACTGACCCAGCAGGCTGAGCAGCTTGTTAACACAACAGAAGAGCAGGACACACGTGGGTTTTGTCATTTTAAAAGACATGATTTCCTCCAGCTTCAGTTTCCAAATTGGTTTTTCAGTAAAGCAATATAAGTTGTAAATAATGTCTTTAAAGTGATTTGATGTCAAAGATGCAGAGAGTCACATGAGTCTGAGATGAGTGCAGGGGGAAATACTTTGTGGTTTACGGCAGTCCTGTTGGTATTTCTTCAACCATATAAGTTCCACTGCCTATTTACACATCTAGGGAAATATTCGAATTCATTTAAAGTTGTGTTTCTGGCCTTTAGCAGAATGTCCAGTATTATTAACTAACCTTTTATCTCTGTGTTTGTCTTTTGCTGCTAAATGTTTCACTAGCTAGTCGCTAGTTTTGTGTGTTTGGTACTGGGCAGTTGGCATACAGTGGATTTTTAAAACTTTGTCAGCTGCTTTTTACAACATCTGTAAAAAAAGAAGAAAAAGATTTCGGATGAAGTTGAAATCCAAATAAGCTGAAAAACACTTAAGCGTTCATAGAACTGAGTTGAACTGTAGAGTCAGGTGATAATTCTGTGGGTTTCACAAGCAAGTTGTCTTGTTGTCCGTATAATATATTTATCGTAACTGCTTTAACAAACAACAGTTTATCCATGACCTCTCTGCTGGTTAGCTGGCAACCCCACTGTGACAACAAGACTAAGAAGTTATTGCACCGTATTCTTTTGTGTACACAGTCAACAAAGGCACGTTAATTAGTAACACACAGGCATTAGAGTGGTATTGATCTCAGCTCGAAAGCAAATAAGCAAAGAGTTCATAGTACTTTATATACCAATAGAAGTCTTCCCTCTCTAAATACAGGCCTATATGTGGTTCCTAGAGGAGTCTGCAGATATCACACTCCTCTGTGGAAACAGCTTCCAGTTTGGGTTTGGGAGCCAGACACCCTCTCTACATTAAGATTCGGCTGAAAACTGTCCTTAAAACTGTGATAAAGCTTATAGTTAGGGCTGGCTCAGGTGAGCCCTGAACCATCCCTTAGTTATGCTGCTATAGACCTGGACTCCTGGGGGATCTCCCATGATGCATAGAGCTGGCTCTCTCTTATTATTATTATTATTATTATTATTATTATTATTATTATTATTATTATTATCATTATTATTATTATTGATAACTCTATTGCTTATTGGTATTTTTATTTTCACTATAATAATCAACAATGTACACAGCTGTTCCTTCTGCCTACAGCTGTGGTCCCCCCTGACCTTACCCTGTAAAGTGCCTTGAGATAATATGTGTTATAATATTTGATATTTGCTTAATACATTTGTAATAAAATCAACTCTATCATCATAATCAATGCAATCCCCATTCGTCCCAGAATAGAATGAAAAACTGTCCCACACTCAACGACAGAGGTCAACACGAAAACGAAATGCTATCATGAGAATTTTGGAACGACAGTCGATGAAATATCAAGGAAGCCTGGTTTAAAATGTTGGTACCTCTTCAGTTTGTTTGAGCAGCTGGTCCCGGTCCTTCCTGGCAAGGTTCAGAGCATCCTCGATAGACAACTCTCCGTTCTTCACCTTGTTCATGATGCTCAGCTGCATCTCATTGCTCAGCTGAAATCACAGCAAGCCAATCAATCAACTCAAATGTGTTAATGTGGGAAGCTTTGGGTAGTTTTTCCATATTTGAGAGGTTATTCCTGTTGTGACCCAAGTTCACAACAGAACAGATTTTGGGCCATATCTCCTAAAATATATGTGATAAAGTGACAAATCCAGCCCATTTGTAGCCTCGCTTTTGTAAACAAACAAATAACTCATAGAGTGCTGCTATAAAATCTTTGGATTTCTTTTAGGTATTTTAATGTTCTTCCTTTTAGCTAACATACCGTGTTTTCACAAAGTGAGTAACAGATGCATGTTTCAGTCTCAGCTCAGTGGAACAGTAAAGAGGAACCAGTGCGAACAAAGATCGACATCTGTATATGTTTAAGAATTCTATTACAGGAACACACTTCCTTCCTAAATCAGTCACTGTCACATTTCTGAGTAAGTTAGAGCAACTGTTGTGGGAAACTACAGTACAAAAAGCAGGGAAGTCAAATTGAATTGAGGAAGTAGAAATGCTTTAGAGACTACCATAAAGTGTACAAAAACTTTGTCTGTGTCTTGCCTGACAGACCTGACGCTAATGAAAGTGAGAGGGCTGATTTCTCTGGAACAAAGAATACAGTAAAGCTTTTGTTATTTAGTGACTCATCTGCAGATGCATTGATTTTACGCTCTCATAAACACGCTGAATTAAGAACCTGACACTTGCTGTTAAAAGGAACTTACTGCTTGATGCCGGCTTTCTTGTATAAGCACATAAACTGAAGTCTTACCTTTGGCAAGTCCTCAGTGTATCTATCCATTCTGGATAGATTGTCTTTCTTCTTTGATCCTAAATTTGGCATCATCATTTTTTAGCTATCACACAAAAATCCATGCAAACCGTGAAACAATGAATCTGCTCCTCTGTTGTAGCAAAGATGCAAATGATTATTGGTCTTTTTTTATGCCTCACAAATCTTAGACAGAGTTCTGCTTCTCTGACCGGGGAGAAGGAACATTGCTGGGATTTGTGTCACTTTCTATTACCGCCCTCTTTCAGCTCAGGTTGCACTTGTAGGTAAAGAGCAGTGAGTGGTTCTACGACCACACCCACAGCAGCGCAGCTCTCTGCAAAACACTTTCTGTCAGTTTACATGTCTGCACTTGCAGGACAATGTGCCTTATCTGATGCTCACCCACTTTCATCCAGGAGAGAGCACTGTAGGAAGCCTGTAGCCCCTTCACAGTACCCATCATACCTCAATGCAATACAATAATACAATTTACATCTCTCATTTAATTTTTTTCCCTAATAGCATTGCTGAGACTTCTCATGGATCCCTACTCAGAATGTAATCGTCTACCCATATGAAATATGTCCACAGTATAGCATGTACAGGGGTATGAGAATAAGACATAATTTGAATGCACATATTTAAGGAAAATGCAGGTGAAGTCACCTGCAAACTCAAAAAGCAACAAAGTACTATTGCAACGAAAATATTTCAGCACATTATCATCAAGTGTTTTCCCCTGATAAACTGGATTATAATTCTCATGCAGCCCCACAAAGGCAGACATTTTCAAGCTGCCAGACAAACCACGTAACAGATACAGAGGTTGTAATACCTTGATTTGACCTTTTTAGGCTGATTATTTTACCCCAAAGATGCTAGACTGGATTAACTTCACAGAATGTAAGATGCAGAATCTACAAACAAAATGTGTTCTCTCAGCTTTCTTGTCCATTTTGAGCCGTGTTCTATATGCCATACATACATATGTATGATGAGGTGACAGCTAATGAGATCTGCTAAGTTAATGTTAGCAGGAGTTAACTGGGGTCGTTGTCTGTCATGGTTGGAGTTTATGTGAAATAACTAACTATCATCTCATTAAAACTGAAAACAGCGAGGGAAAATAGATTTCATATGTCGTATGGAAGTGAACCACGGTCCTGATTTATCAAAAGATTTATGAAGTAAAATCAAAATGTTTGAACATGTAGCCACAATTCACAGCTGTCTTAAAATACCAGTGCTACTGCAAAAAGGACACATCTGTACTCAAGGCTGGTTGTCATCTGTGCCCCCAAATCCCCAAGTTTCACTCTATGTCAGTTGGTTCAACATATTTTGGTTGAAGGAAAAGTTATTAGAAATTTGCATCAACACCAGTAGAATATGACATGTCGTATCATATCCATCTGGTCTGGGACTCTCTGTCAAACCTGTGTTTATATTGAGCTCATTGTTAAAGTGTTTTTTGTTCTGTGTGTGTAAATTAATTATTAATTCATCTGAGATCTGTAAGGCCAACAATTATTTTCATTATCAATACATCTGATAATCATATTCTTTAACAAATCATTAATTGTTTAGTCTGTAAATGTCAAATATCAGAAAAAGTTGTTTTTTTTTCAACTATTATAGAAAACTATGAAAAGCTGGTACCAGTGATTTTTATCAAAATTGTTGCCAATTTCTTCATTGTCAATCAATGAACCAGCTTATCATTTCAGCATAAGAGTACTAGTTGGTTTCTGGGTTCCTGGGGAAATAATAATACTACCATGTATAGTGGGGGTTAACAGGCCCAACAACAACGTTTTTGCCCCGGGCCCCGTTGGAGGTTGATCCGGCCATCACCTTAATTCACCAATCTGAACGCTTCCTCTGTGTAGTAACAAGACGCCTCCCTGAAGGCTCCTTGTTGCCTGAGGCTGCTGATGAGTTTCTGCATTTCCCTCTTCAGGGTCACTGTTTATGTTCCCATAAATTGTTTGATTCACAAGCTGCATTCTCTGTTCAAAAAGAGGGAATCACCAGCATGAGGAAAGTCCCAGTGAAAGCATCAATGACAACTACGCACCAAAGGAATACAACCTCTCCTCCTCTTAGAAGAAATTGGATATGTTCTCAGTATAAAAGGCAACATACTGGTTTGTTTTTTTTAGTTTAAATGTATAACCACACTAAGTATAGATTCACCTTGTGTTTGTCTTCCAGTGATGTGGCCTCCAGTTCATAGTCTTTATGTCCTTTAAAGCAGATGGAGAACCTGGAACTGACATTATCACAGCTCTTCACAACGGAGAAGGGAAGTTAATGTTTGATGATACCTCTCTCTACGCTGCACATCACTTTCATCTTGAAGTCAATCCGAATGGTCATGACAGTGTTTTAATGAGAGTATTAGTGCATTAGTACAGTATATTCATTCAGCTGACAGTTTATTAGGTACACCTAGCTAAAACCAATATAATACCACAGCCCTGCAATAAATCCTCCTTTATGAAGGTTATAATGTTCACTCGTTGATCATCTGTATGATCATTTTATCTGCTGTTTGTGGTACAAAACTGTCACTTATATCACCTTTGCTTTCAGGTCATGCTCTTAATTTTTCAAAGCTTTTATTTGTGTGTCTTACTGTGGTTGTCTATTTTTTCTGCATTTATGTCTTTCTGTGTAATAACCTATATCTGTATTTTATACACTTCATGTGAGCCACCGAGAGGCTCATATTTTCAAGTCGAGTTAGGTCGAATTAAGGTCAAGAGGTCATAAGAAAATGTTCGCATAGAAACAGTTAAAAAAAAGAACCACCTCAGCAGAAATTGAATCTGACTGAATTAGCCAGTGTGTGAAAATTATATCATTCCTTTATAATGTGTTGGATTAAACACCATTTTTCTGGAAGTGAATATTGTTGTTGTGCTGGCCAGTTTAATAAGCACACATATAACAAACATATGTCAAACATGACATAACAACATCACCATATGAGGTGTCTTCTCTCATGTTGTCTGTGTCTACCAGTTATTCCTGTCCTTCCATGTTTTTTATGGACTGTGACACACTATACACGTGTTACACTCTATGAGAACTTTACTACTTTGTGCATATTTGTTGTGATGTTGACATCAATTTCAATCAAGACATGTCATTTTGTTCTATTCAGGTACCTTTTTAACATGTAGATAGATGAAAATGTGTCTTTTAGGGGGACTTAGACTCACTTCTTGCTGTTGATCCCGACAGATAAACTCATAAATTAAGCTTAAAACTAATAAGAGGTAGCAAGAATGGATACAGAAGATACAGAAAGAAAGTGACAATGGATAAACATGATGGGTCCTTACATAAAACATAGGCCTCATGTGCCATTTGTTCTGCTGTACTGTTCATACTGTGTCTGAATTATTTGCCTGGAAATGAACAGGGAAGAGGAGCTGATCATCAGTGATGGCAAATATCACCACACTACACTGTCACACTGAGGGAATTCACCCTTAAAAGATGGACCAACAACCGCTTAGTCTGTCATTTTATTAATGAAGAAAAATTCAACAGAATTTCAGCAAAACTGTACTGAACTTTTTTATGACTGAAATTGGATTTGAACCGGTATTGAATTCTTAAAAATCATCGAAGGAAATAAAATAAGGTGATATTTTCTTTAGCGTATAAGTAGGAATACAATGGACTTCACATGTAGATTTATTATTCAAGACAAATGCCAAAATGAGTAGTAGAAAGTGATGAAAAATTTTAATTTTAACACTCCTCACTAGCTCTTAATGCGCTCCTCCATCATCCCTCCCTCCTGAATCCTGGTCAACCATGTAGTTTTCAGAGAGTTTCAAGAACACAGGACAAGGTAGGGGAGGGTCAGTACCAAAACAGAAATAGGCATGAAAATACAATTGCAAAAGAAGAAAAGTGTCAGAAATAACAGTTTATGCAGCAGGGATTACATGAAGTCTGCAAACTTGAGGTAACAATTCATTCATTCAATATTTAATGTAGACAAGAACATGCTGAGTATGAGCATATTAATGAAGATTCTACTAAATTTATTCAGGTAAAAAAAAACATAACGAGTCTAATAGGAGAAAGAAGTATAATGTTTATTCCACAAAGAGGCTTTATTTTGATAGGTTGCCGGGACAGAAAAGGACATTGAACGGAATTTCCAACGAGGAAACTGTCATGAGATTCAGTTTGTTTCGGCTGCAGCTGATACCTGATCCCGCCGTAACTGCACGAATAAACGCTCAAGGAAATCTGAACAGCGGCTTTAGTTTGACACAAAATGACTTCACTGAATGGTCAGTACATTTACAGAGGGAGGCATATTACAGGTAATACGGCAACAGAGAAGCATCTTCACGAGCCGCTTGACCATGTGATGAAAACCCGCTTCATGAGAAGTTTAAGGGAATTCCCGCGATAAACTGGTGGAGTTTCAGCATCTACCACAGAATGTGAGGTGTGGTCGAGCACAATGAAAACAATACATGTCATTCAGTGATGAGATACCTAAGAACTGCTTCAGTTTGTTAACAACACACTTATAGACTTTATCTTTTTTTTTTTTTCTTTTCTGTGAAAACATAAAATACACATGTAATAGTAGCCTAATTAAAGCATCGACTTATTAACCTTTTAAAACGCAACGAGGTCTTTGAGGAAACATTTACTCAAGTACTGTACTTCACTACATTTTTGATGTAGGGCAATTACACTTATTATTACTAATATTTGTATTTGTGCTACTTCCTACTTATGCTTTGTAAATGAAGGTATTGCACTTTTTTTTTTTTTTTTACTGCATTAGCCCCTATAGCATATTCATGCAGCTAGTTTGCACATTGGAAATACACATTTATTACATTTATTAAATACAAGGCATTGAAATTAAAGGTAATTAAAATGAGCTGCACCTGAGCCGGCTACAGCAGGAAAGAGCTGCTTACACATCGCAGCATCGGTAATAATAATTCAATGATATATTATATTGAATTGTATCACTGAAACGGGCCATTCTCCTCCATTAGTAATACTTTTACTTGTGATATTTTGCAAACATTTAGGTAGAAACAATCCAAGACTTTGACTTATAATGGAGAATTTCCACACAGTGATTTTTGTTGTAGTGAATATTATTGGCACTGAGAGCCTATGTAGGATAATGTAGTGTTACATCTGACATATACATACATATGACAAGTTCAAGGTGGAGCTGCGAATTTACAGGAAATGGTCAAAAAAAAAAAAAAAAATCACGTGGGAAATACCCCGCTCCCAGCTCCTCCCTTAAAGACAGAGGACTGCAACAGAAACCGAGTCAGACTGTCTGAGACCCAGCGAGCAACAACCTGCTGCGACTTCCAACAAAAATCACTAAGATGCGTCTGTTGCTGGGGATGATGATTTGCGCTTCTATGGTGAGCAAGCTGATCAATGCATTTCGCTGTAGAAAAGGATAGATTTGGATCTGTGACCGCTGTATGTAGCTCAGGTTATACCGCTCTTGTGTTATTGTATCATTTAGTTCATGTCAAAGTTGATTCTGTGCGTCCTTTGCTCAGATGTGTAGTTTTATCAGCATCAGAAGGTCGAAAATGCGCAGTTTCAGGGTTTTACCAGATGCACACGTCTCTTCAAGTTACTTTCACTTTCGGTTCCTTGCGCCAGTGTCAGAGCCAAAGGTTGTGGAGAAAAATATTCGACTTTTTCTGAATACGTAAGGTTACAATATAACAAATACCTGTAAAACTATCAGAGAAAGGAGGAGATGCGGCTGCTGTCTCTGAATTCACCAGTTAGATAAATGTTTGGGACTTTCCGCCACACCCCTCGCACACAGCCTGGTCTGAGGAAATGAGCCAACTGCCATTACAGAAACCCCCATCATTACTGTAAAAGCCACCAGGCGTTACCATAGCCACACAGTTACAGTACTGTCATGTTTTCTTGTTTTGCAGGGGATGACTGCTGCTCAGCCCCATTGTGACCCTCTAACTCAATATGTGCAGGAGGGCCAGTGCTGCAAAAGTTGTAGTCCAGGTACGTCCGGTCAATTCCTCTGCTGACTTTGTTGCATAATGAAAAAAAGTATGTTTATGATCATGTTATTTCTATTATCACCCCTGATAAGTTGGATTGCATAGACACAGACACTCTTCCAGGGCACTGTGGCACATATTTGTTGAGGGGTTGCATCTGATTTACTTACTATGAAAACTGTAGAAAATGGGCCCCTTAAAGACAAAAATGTGAACAATAACTTCTAATTAAACATAAAATATACAGTATATAGAAGACAAAAGGGATTCTCAAACAGCATCATCATTGGTACTAACAAACATTTAGTTTTGCTTTCAGTTTGCTTCCTGCTTTTCCTTCATTTGATACTCTTTCACTTTTGTCCATCATTTGTCCTCAGCACTTTAAAGGAACAGTATGAAAGAAATACACTTATTTGCTCTGTGGCCGATAGTTAGATGAAAAGATTGATACCACTCAATATGAAGCTACAGCCAAGAAGAGCAGAAACAATGAGTCGATTAAGTGATTAGTCAAGCATCAGATAAAACAATTTTCAACTAGATTGATAATTAGTTAATCGTTTCAATCATTTTTCAAGCAAAGAAAAATAATGTCATGAAAAATATCTCAAACATTCTCTGGCTACAGCTTCTCAGATGAGAGGATTTGCTCCTTTTCACTGTTTATATCATCGAGAACTGAATATCTGCTTGTTGGACATCTGTTTGAAATTTGTAATGGCCATGTTTTCATTATTTTTGACACAAACTAATCTATTAATCCATTCATCCAAAAAAGAAAAATTGGCAGATTAAATAGTTTTTTGTGTGCAACTTAAACAAACCAAACATAATGTGCTAATTAATGAACTTAAGAGATGCTGTAGGGCGGAGTTTGTTACCTATGGGCAGAACCAGGCCAGCTGTTCTGCTCTGGCTGTAGCTTTGAATTCATGAGACAGATGTGAGACTGGAATCAGTCCTTTCATTTGACAAGAAAGACAACTCGGCAAGAATGTGCTGTCTCCAAAATGTTAAACTATTCCTTTCAATCACATGCTCCCATATTCTATGTACAGTATTATGCAGAGTTAGGTATATTTTAAAATGTATTATCATTATGTTTTTCAGGCAACCACATGTTGAGCAGCAGCTCTTGTCAGGAACCTCAATGCAAAGAATGTGGGGAGAATGAATATCAAGATAAATACACAACTGACAGAACATGTCAACGTCAGCCGTACTGTGACGCAAGTAAGACCTTGTGACAAATTACACATTGAGAGATTTTTGGTTAATGTAGCACAACTCAAACAACTCGTGTCCTTTCTCCTTTCAGATAAAAACTTTCAGGCCGCTACCAATGATAACAAGAAGAAACGAATCACCTGCATGTGTAAGGTGGGATTCCACTGCTCCAGTGATGCCTGTATAACCTGTGTGCCGCACACCACCTGTAAACCAGGACACGGGGCTCTGTCCAAAGGTACGGCACATCTTTCTTATGCAGGGATTATTTTACACTTAATATCAGGAGTGATCAGATTTGGTTTTGCAATGTGAATAATATTTTCTGGCTATCAATCTTGGCTTTCAGGAAATCAGACGCATGACACAGTGTGTCAGAAATGTCCCGAAGGATCATTTTCCAACGAGGACTCATGGAGCAGTGTCTGTAAGAAATGGACAGAGTAAGTATAAGAACTCCAATACATTTACATATGAAATGAGATAACAGAGCTCCAAAAAACATACCAAAACTATGGCCTCAGTTTAACTTTTATTTTGGTGGTCCAATGCATTTCAACAGAAAAACAGGTGCAAAGTCAACAGGTTGAATTGTACACAACTATCTTGGTTGCTGGAGACATGCGAGATGCACAAACAAAAGATGAAAATAAAGAACATGGTCGATCATTCCATTTCAGATCAGTCATAAAGTTGTTGTGTACACAGTCTTCCATTCCATTTTTATCATCTGGCTGTCTGGGGGCCCATAAGAGAAAGTTGACAGCAGACCCGTCAGACCACATCCATCTTCCTTCCTTCTGTGTGTCACTGAGTCCGATCCAGGAGTCTTGCCTAGTGGAACTAAAGTTCTTGATCACGGCTTTGACAAAATTATCTTCATCCAGACTGTGGATAGACACCAGGTTGGCTTCCTCTGACACACAGTGGAGCTCTGCATCAGCCCAGGTCATTGGTGTGGCCATGTACTTGTAGCAGCGGCCGTTAAAGCTGAACCAGGACATGGTGCAATTTCCTTGCTGTAGCTTCACATCATGTTCATCTGAAGGATTCTCCGCACCCAGAGCCAGACCAAATAATAGGAGGAGCAAGATCATGTTGGTGTCTCTCTGTTAAAAGAGCAGGACGTTGTATCGGTGTGTTGGTTGGAGATGATCTGCACCGTTAAGTGGGATTGACACCCTGAAGGACTGTGTTCTTTTATATGTTTTGGAGAGGGTGTCTTCACTGTTGTTGTGATATCATTGGCCAGATGCACTTGGCGAAGACTTTGATTTGTACATAACCACACAGTATCTTGGCACAAGCCAAAATAACACTCGCTCACCTCCAGATGTCACATATAAACTATAATTTATTCATTTTCAGGTAAATAAAAACAACACACCAAACACAGGTAGAAATTTACACATCAGCTGTAACATGACTATTTTTTTTTTTTTTTTTACAGTCATGACAATGGCTGATAAAACACTAAGTACAGCCTTCTGTTGGCTTCCCCTTGATTTAAGATTTGACACCAGAGGAAAGAGACGGGCATCATCACACTGACTTGCTTGTCCGCTGCACTCATGTGGCCACAAAGCATAACAAGTGCTTTTATATTCCAGCATTGCAACTTCAAACCACTTCTTATGTGCACTTCCACTATTTCATTTACTTATTTATTTTGAATAATCTTTGCCACAGCTGGCTGTTCACTGTTGGACTGTGGAACCTTCAGGGGAGCAGTTTGATTTTCTATATAAATATTTGTTTATTGCATCAAAACAGACATTTTTGCATAATCAAAGAAAAACAGACCTGAATTAAACAGAAAGAAAGAAAGAAAGTTTGTATTCCGTTTGTACCAGGTCAATAGTCATTTCACCTGGGTGTGAATGCTCATTGTGCCCTTTTCCATTGCCGACAATAGTTTGATATTAGCGGTTCTTAGCAGGTTTTTTGACCAGTGGAAAAGGGGCTTTAGTTCACTGGGCATAAGAGGCCCATAGATCCATAAAACTGTTATCATTTCTTTTTATTATTGAATTTAGCTTTTCAGTGGAAAAACCTCTAAGAAACTCTTGAGTCCAGTGTGTTACAGAGGATTTTCATGGATCCAGTTAAATAGTGCACATTTTAGGCTTTAAAATTGTTCTAACATACAGCGATACATGGGCCAATACTCCAAAAGCAATGCATGTATGATGCATTTACACTAAATAACCAAAGAGATATACTGGGTTAACTATATTTCAGTGTTCTCTATGGAATTTCCTAAATAGTAGGCTGTATTTTTGAGTTTATCACAAAGAAAAAGAGAATGGCTCAATTACATGCTTCTCAAACAGCTTCATCATGAGCATGTTGAAGGTCCTCTTCCCATCTCGGAAAGAATCTTGCAGAAACAGCTGAAAGGCCATTTTGTTATTATATGCTTCAGAGAGGATGTTTGAGCTGTAGCTGTGATTGGTCATCACACAAATGCACTTTGACCAAGTGAATATTTGCGCCAGATTTGAAGAAGTTTCGTCAAGGCGTTACTGAGTCCAAGAGAATGGGATGGACAACCCGAAAACAATATGCCTTCAGCTCTTTGCTGTCGCCTGCGCAGAGGCATAAAACAACATCAGCTCCCCTGGAGATGTCACATACAACCTATAACTTATTCATTTTCAGTAACATTTTTGATTTAGTAAAACGCAGCTTTAGAAAAGATGTGGCCTCAGATGTTCAAAGGTTGAGGGGAGACGAATTGTTTTGTGGTTGACTTTAAGAAAGACAACAGGTGTTAGTCTCCGTACAGGCCATGAGGGGTCACTAAATGGTTTGATCACTACCATACGTTGGTTTGGCTTAAATGTGTTGCTAATCTGTGCGAACCAAAATTATGTATCACATTCTTACTAAATTTAAAGCC
Source organism: Seriola lalandi dorsalis (assembly GCF_002814215.2). Lineage (NCBI taxonomy): Eukaryota > Metazoa > Chordata > Actinopteri > Carangiformes > Carangidae > Seriola > Seriola lalandi. The sequence continues at coordinate 2,632,165 of NW_019525479.1, forward strand.
TAAGTGCTTTTTTCTGTCATTTATTTGCATAAGAAACCAGGAATTGTCCTTTAACACTGTTTTTTTTTGTGTTTGTTTTTGTAGATGTAAGAATGGACAACAAAAGGGGACAGACATATCTGACAACATCTGTGGTAAGTTGTGTGTGGGAAGATAAATTATGGATGTTTTTCTCACTTTTAGCTCATCTGCAGCTGTGTGGTTAGAGGTGTTTGTCTTCCTCAAAACGAAACTGTCGAGATGATGAGACACTACATCTCATAAATCTATGTTGGTCTGTGGTTTTTAAGTGTGGCATTCACAGCTTTCACCTACACGGAATTTACACTACACTTGTGTTAAAACTGCATAATGATTTAATGGCGAAAGAGTCTTTTTTTTTTTAGCATTAAAACATAGGTGTGGACTGAAAATCCTCTACTTTCTATCCGCTAATTTGTCCACACCTTCTTATTTTGTGCTTCCTCTGCTAAAATGCAAATACATGACAGATGCTACATTTCCTGTTTTGCATGATGTGCTGTTGTGCATTTGTTAAGAGTTCTGTATTATTCTAAATAAATACCCATATTCTCAAATGATGTTATTATCATTTATTTTTGGAGATTATGAACTGTGAATGTTGCTCGACACTACTGGAAGGATCGAATATGTGGCTAATCTTTTTCTCTCTTGTTATTTTCTAGCAGTGGAAACTTCACGGCAGCATATAGTTGTGGGTGCGATTGTGGCTGGTGTGATACTAATTTTAGTCGGTGTAATTTTTGGATGCACAGGTAAGCTGCCCTGTAAATGCTGTCTTTTTAAATGATGTCTAATGAGTTACAGTTTCAGTGATCTACTTCAGGCACTCATGTTCTCTGTCTTTTCTCTCCTTTTGTGTTGGGTAAACCAGGAGATGCAAGAAGAAAGGTGAAGGTAAATGTGATTTTCTTTCTTGCTTTGTTGACTCATGAATAATAAATCGCTTCCTTGCAAAGTTAGATGAGAAGATTGACACCACTTTTATATCTGTATGCTAAATATGATGCTACAACCATTCGGGTGGTTAGCTTAGCTTAGCATAAAGACTAGAAACAGAGGGACACAGCTAACCTGGCTCTGTCCAAATGTAACAAAATCTGCATGGCAGCACCTCTAAAGCTCACTAATTAACATGTTTTATCTCCTTTATGTATTCAGCACAAATACTTAACTGTTGCTCTTTATGCTAAGCAAAGCTAATCAAAGCCTGGCTCTAGCTTCATATTTTGCATATAGACATGAGATTTATCTCGATCTTCCCATCAAACTCTTTGCAAGAAAGCAAATAAGCATATCTCCCAAAATGTTGGAGTTGTATTGAGTGTATTTCTTGAATGTAGATTTTAATTTATTGATATTTACTATTATTTTTCTCTTTCAGGGCTGTGTTGAATCATGTCATGGAGAAAGATGGGAGATACCGAGAGAAACCAGAGTACCAGTGACCCCAGATGATGATACTGATAAAGAGCCCATGTTTCCTGTGCGGCAGCTCTCACAAGAGGAAAGTAGTACGAGGACACCAGAGGAAAACCTGGATGAACTGAGCGCGGAGGGGTCCATGGCTCCTAACCGCACCGAAAATGGAAACTATGTGGGGCAGGAGATGGGGAAAACAGAAACCCTCTCCCGACAGGAATCACAAACAGAACCACTCCATCGACAGCTATCACAAACACAGACATTTACAGACTGAAAATGGCCTAATATCAATTCCACCATTCATACCGCTTATCCTAATAAGGTAGTGAGTGGGACTAATCCCAGCTGACTTTGGGCAAGGGAAGGTTACACCCTGGGCAGGTCGCCAGTCCATCACAGGATGGCCTAAACTCCTCATTGTGAATAGTATGTAATTATTAATGTCAGCTGTTGTGTCTCATATTTCACTTGTACATAATTCACCCAACCCAAAGATGTATATAAGTGTTAACAAGAAGCGTAAATCATGCTGAAACAATGTTGTTGTAGTGTAACAGTAATTGAAGAGTGAGGCGTAGTATATGACTTAAATGTATTAGCTTGGTGCTGACAGCATTTTGTAAGTTGTGGGCTTTTTTCAGCGTGTTCGTATTGCATTTTAATGTAGTGAACAACTTAATGTACATTGTGTACACATGACTTCTGTTCATATTTGGGCATGATACAAAAGTGTGTAACTGCTGTAATTTTGTAGCATGTAATTTAAAATCTTTTGCATTAAAATTTATTAGATTTTTTAAATGCAGTGTGTCAATGTATCCGTCTAAATCACACATCTCAGATGAGGTCGTAGATGTACCCATAAAGTTCTGGTGGATGTAAGCAGGAAGTAAAATGTTTCTCAGTGAGCTAGGGCTAAAGCTTGAGCCAAAGATACCACCGGTGCCCCGCGGGCACGAGCACCCACGGAAAAGGCCGAGCAGAGATTATAAGCTGCTGTGATTTGTTGTGCTGTGAGCGGAGCAGCTGAGGGGCTCTGGCTGCCAGGCCCCGATGATCCAATCAAGCGTTTAACACACTCCACCTGACCCGGCACGCGCTGCGCGTGCGGGCTGGAGACTTGCTTTCACAAAGAGACTTCACTTCAACAAAGTGGACAAATTTGTGATCAAAAAACCAAAAAAAAAAAAACACCAAGTGAAACTACTAACAACAGTATCGAAGACAACGACCACCGCAGGAAAAGAAGGGATTGACTTTTCAAGCTAGCTGGAAAATAAAAATCCCTTGGAAAGTCTGACACCACAAAAACACATAAGGTATATTGTGAGGCTTGTACCACAGCTGAAGATATGAATGTCCCGCTTCCATCAAGAACACACAAGAATGTATCACGGAATAGGAACCTGGACGTAATCACAGATGAATTCATAAAACGCACGGATGAAAGGAGTAACACTTTCCTGTGAGTAAAAACTAATCAAAGTTTTAATATTTAGCAGCTGTGTGGGTCTATGTGTTGATGGTTAATTGCCGGTACCTTTCTGTGTGTGACGCTTAACATTACTTATCTTGCATTTCATGTTTTGTTATCGTTGGTGGAACCTGTCGTGTCCAATCCCTCCGTGTGTGTGTTTGACAGTCGTTGCTGTTGATTTCCGGTGGTGAAACGCAAACACTCCAATACCTTTTCCAAATCAGTAAAGTAACAAGCGGTCTAGGTTATGGTTTCTGCAGAATGTTTATTCACCATTATGATGGTGGGACATTCAACTGGTTAGACCATCGACCCAGAAACATAAATCGGCGCCTATACTTGGGCCCCCTCACTTTTACACCAATGAAAATAAGCCGAATTATCTACAAGCAATTCCTGTTTGCATTGTACCCGCGACTGTACTGTCAAGTGTCACTGAATTATTTAAATACTGAGGGAAACTTAAAAATGGGGAGATTCTCGTCCGAGTTCTGGAGATACAAGTCGCGTCTGGTTTTTTTTTGTTTTTTGTTTTTTTTTCCCCCTTTCCTGATTTCTGGGCAGGTTTATGGACGTTAATTTCGCGCTGGACACCGAAAGTGTGAAAGTTTAAGAAGCACTGAATCTAAAAATACGTGTATCATGATAGTGTGTTCAGATCTGACTGAGTTTTAACTTCAAGGGGAAACGACTTTTGACGCAAATTGCCACAATTGGACTCTGGGAGTCTGAAAGTACCTGCAACACCTGCACGCACCTGTGCTTCCCCCTTTAATTATCCCCACAGTTGGGTAAACCCCCCCCCCCCCCCCCCCACGTCTAAATCATGCTGTAGTTACTCTTGATTTCCTCACGGGGGTGCTGCAGGCTCACTATCCTCATGGATTAATATCTCTATAGTGTCCCACTGCTGGATGAAATAGTCAGT